>NW_027185400.1:2815000-2865000 GCF_022577435.1 Embiotoca jacksoni
ACATGGACTCGGAGGCCGGTTGCCGTGGCAACAACCTCCTCCTGGGGAGCCCTCAACAAGTCTCACCCCCTGTATGTCCTCCGATGTCCTTCCCAAACTGGAACAGCTACCGTGTGTGTCTTTGTGTGTCTAAGCTGCCATTGCTTGCCTTTGGAACGAGTTCAGCTACAAGACAAAGCTGTGAAATATCTGGATGTTACTCTGAAATCTGTGTGTGTGTGTGTGTGTGTGTGTGTGTGTGTGTGTGTGTGTGTGTGTGTGTGTGTGTGTGTGTGTGTGTGTAAATGTTTTCATTGATCCTGCATTTTGAGCGTTTTGAACATCCTGCTGTCCTCAAGCAACCTGCGTTTTTGTTTGTCTGTTTTTTGCAATTGTCAACTGGGTTATTTCCCCGTCGGGAGATGTGTGCTGGTGTGCGGAAGCTGCACAGAGAGGACAAAAAGGGAGGCCGGCCAAATCCAGAACAAAGGCAGGCTTAATTTCTTCATGTGTTAAAAACCTGCAGTCAAATTGATTGTAGCTCCATTTTTCAGTTTTATAAATCCACAGAGTACGCATGCAATTATAACAACAGCTTATGTGAAGAGGTCCCTGTGTTGTGTTCCTAAATATGGTTCGGTTTTATTGCCAATTTTAATACAATTTACTGTAATTTAAAAAAAAAAAAAAATTTAAAGACCATCATGTAGCTTTTCAAATAACTTGACTCTCAAAAGAGAAGAAAGCTCGATGGAGTGGAGCTAAAAGTAAATGTTAAGTTCGGAGGCCTCATTCTTTCCATCATTTATTTTAATGCAGCAGACGTAACTTTCAAGCTACTGCTCTTAAATAACAATAAGTTAGTTCACCTCTGCGTGGCGGCATAATATGTGGCAATACTGTCTTCCTCCTCAGTGTTTGCTGGTGAAATGTTTTCAGGCCGTACCCATAGACGTCCTCGGCCCTGAATGCCGCTCGATTCATTCTTCCTGGAAGCCTCTCCACGCCGACCACATCCCACCGGGGACGTTTCACACTCTCCATGTGCAGGTTGCATTTGATGTTTAATGCTGTAGTGTTCTGCAAAGCGATGGCGCTCAGGGCGATGTGGGCGGGGGACATTAAAAAGGTCTGAGGCACATCTTAATCCCCTCACTGTGTTTGTACGCCGTCCAAGAAACTACTGAAGCAAGAGATCACTTATTTATTGTTTTTAATATCTGCAGGAACATGAAATTCATAGTTTCATTTTCTGCTGGTTATGTTTTTTTTTTCCTAAAGTACCTTTGTAAAGCACCTTCATTCGAACTGCTGCTAATCATTACTTTCACTGCAGATTAAGCTGATTATTATTATTCTAATGAGGTAACTACTCATCATCATTTAACATGTGATCAACAGCAGAACCAAAAGGCTTATTTTGTTTGTCATATATTCAAATTAGTTATAAAATTTTGTCATTTATTTTTAGCTCTTGTTTAAATCTACTTCTGTTCACAGGTGAGTGGAAAACGATAGTTAATTAATGGTAATATACTAATTAATCTGGTGTGGTCTAAATCTATGTCTCCTCTGTCTTCTGTTTTTAGTTTAAAATCATAAATGGTGTTTAACAGATCCAGTTTAAGGATCAATGTTTAGAGGAGTTATTCCTGGAGGGGTCAATACGAGGATTCCTGATTGTGACGTTTGTATCACAGAGACGATCTCTGTTGAAACCACATACACACACACACACACACACACACACACACACACACATACATCCTGGTCAGTAATATGTTTCTGAAGCTGCCAGCGATGCTCAGAGGAAGTGTGATCGAGCTCATGAAACATTAATGGGATGATATCTTTAGAAACTCCCTCTTCCTGCTGCAGCTTTCACCCTCCAGCCGTCCCAGCAGACTCTACCTTTAAAAAAATAAAAAATAAAATAAAAAATATTCCTTTGCAATATCTGTATGAGACCAGCGTTAAATGGAAAAAGGTGTGTTTTAGTAGGACTGAGTGGTTTTCACCTGTAATCGGTGTCAGATTTACTTCAGTAATGTTAAATGCAACGGGAACTGTTTCCCTTCAAAATCCCATCCATCCGTTTGTTATTGTTCTCTCTCTCCCAACATCAGCACAAACCTATTACAGTCGGTTGCTTCACCCTGAGTGGTAAATCTCTCAATACCCCCCCCCCCCCCCACACACACACACACACACAGTTTAATTTGATTTTTGAAGCAGCCGAGCTGAGGGAGAAGTCTCTGTGTGAAATGGCAGGATAATGGAATGTATAGCCGTTGCTTTGTCTGTGTGTGTGTGTGTGTGTGTGTGTGTGTGTGTGTGTGTGCGTGTGCGTGCGTGCTCTTTGTGTCTGACTGTATTTCTTTACAGAGCTGTCTGTGTGTGTGTGTATCTGTAAATGCAGGAGTATTACGGTTTCTTGTGGCAGTTGAGTTTCTGTTTACTTTATCTGCTCATGATTTCTCTGTTACTGCGTCTCCTTCAGGCCTCTGGTCATCTCTCCGCTTGTGTGTGTGTGTGTGTGTGTGTGTGTGTGTGTGTGTGTGTGTGTGTGTGTGTGTGTGTGTGTGTGTGTGTGTGTGTGTCAGACTTCTGCCAGGTGGAGCTGCGTCTGTTGGCTCACCTCTCCTCTGACCCTGAGCTGCTCCGCATTTTTACCAACCCACAGGCCGACGTCTTCACCATGCTGGCCTCTCAGTGGTGGGTCTCCCCTCACACACACACGCACGCACGTACACACACACACACACACACACACACACACACACACACACACACACACACACACACACACACTCGCCAAGGTGAGTGTTGATGCTCCACAGGGTTTCTCTTTCCCTCTCACGCTCCCTGCTTCTCCTTCTCTCCCTCCACACTGTCGGCTCCTTCACTTCAAACGCTTCAATAATCTTGTTGCCATGACTACCGTGCCAACTGCATCACTCTGCCTCTCTTCCATGGACACCCCTTAGCTGGTCGCCCCGGTGATTACATTGTTGTGCTTTTGAAGTATTTTTTTTTTTGTGATCGTCCTGTAGTCCTATCACCCGTCTCAGTCAGGTGTGTGTCCTACCTGTAGTCCTATCACCCGTCTCAGTCAGGTGTGTGTCCTACCTGTAGTCCTATCACCCGTCTCAGTCAGGTGTGTGTCCTACCTGTAGTCCTATCACCCGTCTCAGTCAGGTGTGTGTCCTACCTGTAGTCCTATCATCCGTCTCAGTCAGGTGTGTGTCCTACCTGTAGTCCTATCATCCGTCTCAGGCAGGTGTGTGTCCTACCTGTAGTCCTATCACCCGTCTCAGTCAGGTGTGTGTCCTACCTGTAGTCCTATCATCCGTCTCAGGCAGGTGTGTGTCCTACCTGTAGTCCTATCATCCGTCTCAGTCAGGTGTGTGTCCTACCTGTAGTCCTATCGTCCGTCTCAGTCAGGTGTGTGTCCTACCTGTAGTCCTATCATCCGTCTCAGTCAGGTGTGTGTCCTACCTGTAGTCCTATCACCCGTCTCAGTCAGGTGTGTGTCCTACCTGTAGTCCTATCATCCGTCTCAGTCAGGTGTGTGTCCTACCTGTAGTCCTATCGTCCGTCTCAGTCAGGTGTGTGTCCTACCTGTAGTCCTATCATCCGTCTCAGTCAGGTGTGTGTCCTACCTGTAGTCCTATCGTCCGTCTCAGTCACTATTTTCCTCTGTTTCGTCCTCTTAACACATATGTCCTTAATTCTGGTTGGAAACAGCTTGAACAAGAAATAAGTGCAGACCACAGGGTAAAAAAAATGTTGAAAGCTGTTTTTCTTTTATTCAGAAGCTTACCTCCTCCAACAACACGTCCCGCTAAACTTTGAATATTGTTTAGCAGTTTCTTTACGATGTAAAAAAAAGTTTTTGGAAGCTGCAGAGAACAGCTTTTTTTTTTTTTCTTCCAGTTTGTCGCAAACTTGTATAAGTTTTGCAAACTTTGACATTTAACGGCAAAATAAAGCCAATTGTAGGGAAAATGAAGACAACGAGACAAAAGAGGCATGGAGGCATGCCAGTGATGATATTTACCCCTAAAACAGCACACACTTCCAGTTCATTAATGCCTATCCAGCAGGGGGCGATGAAAATCCAGTATGGCGTTCCCTCGGCCAGTGAGGTCACCCTTCATTCACCTGAACATGTATGAACAATGCTGTGTGTGTGTGTGTGTGTGTGTGTGTGTGTGTGTGTGTGTGTGTGTGTGTGTGTGTGTGTGTGTGTCTTTGTGTGTCTGTGAGTGTGTCTGTGTGTGTGTGTGTGTCTTTGTGTGTGTCTCTGTGTGTCTCTCCTTCGACTCTGATGGGCAGTGGCAGCTCTTCGTCAGCCCTCCAGAAAATGCCACTTTGCAGACGTGTCATCCTGCCCTGTCTGATCCCAGTGCGACTGCTGGCTATGAGTCACATGACGTAACCGTCTCCATCCGTCCTGCCTCGGCTCTTTCTGCTGTCCTTCTGTCTCTCTGTACTTCACATACTTACTCTACACTTCAAACCATTTCTTTCTTTCTTTTTCTTGTTGTTCTTCCAGTGATTTTCTAAATCCTTGTCCTTTATGTCTTACAAGTCTGTCTTTTTACTTATATTATTTTATCGATACTCCAAATACTAAATTTTATACTTTCTTCAACACAAATTAAGATGTTTAAACTTTGTCAACCAAGGCCTTCACATAATTGCTTTTACAAAATACCTCATTGGATGGTGACTTTCAATCAAAACTTCATCTATTGGTTTGTGAACGTCGTGAGCCTCGAGTTCAGATATTGGCGGTTTGGAGCAGGAAGTGACCATATTTGGACGAGATTATTTTCAGATGGACCGCCAGAAAACGAATAAAAAGGAGAGTCTTCTGCCAACAGTACCATAAGAACTTGTGGAAAAAATTTATTGACTTTGTATTTTATAAGAGAAGTTGAATGGGAGTCTATGGAGGGTGTTTGGAGCCGACCTCTAGTGGCACTCGGTGGTATTGCAGCTTAAAGCACTTCTGCATCGTCCTCAGTTTTCAGACCCGGAAGCTACGAACACGTTTATACACAGTCTGCTTTCATATCACATCGTTTACCTGTAAAGATAAATTAAATGTTGTCTCTCTGTATAATGACAACACATCTGTCTCCATCTCTGCCCCTCAGGAAGGGAGTGAGTGAAGGTGAGGTGACCTCTGTGGACAGGGAACACGCCAAACGCATCGTGTACTCGGTGGTTTATGGAGCAGGTGAGCACAAACACTTATTGTCTCATAGAAAAGAGGAGAATGAGAGCAACTGATGGACTATAATGACGATACACATCTTCATTAGTCAACTGGACAAGTGACCAGCGCGGCCTCAAATTGACAAGACAGTGGAGCAAAGTGTCAGTGAGTGACTCCAGTACAATCGGCTCATTGTGTAAAGAGAGTAAATGAATTAGCAGTGCAGCGAGAAAACAGAGGAGGAAGAGCGAGAGTGATTTTTCTCTTCCAGGGTTTCAGATATCTTTACATAAAAATGCTCAGAGTTTTCCACTGGGACTCTGCAGTTTTTCTGTTTCCTTCATGTTGTGGATCACAGATCTGATTCCACAGGACAAGAGGGGGGGAGGGGGGGGGAGAAAATAAAAATAGAGAGAAGAGGAAGATGAATGTGTAATATGCACCCTTGTGGGCCATAAAAGAGACTTGTCTGTGTGACTTGTGACCCGTTTACGGTTCCCACACGTGTGCACGCGCAACTCGCGTACGAACACGCACGACCACAGCGGCGTCATGGCGACGGTTTGTGCGGTTGTGCATGTTTCTGTGTCGGTGCACACGGTGGCTGGGAGATATGTGGATTTAAAATGTTTACATTCAACCACGCTGTGTATCTGAGTAAATGTTTTGGTGCCTCTATGTGAACATGTGTTTGTGCTGCTGTCGGCGTATAAAGCGCGAGCATGTTGACATGTGCATTTGTGCTCTCACCTGCATGATGTCAGCCTGCACCCTTCATCAGGTTTTACTGCCCGTAGACGATTTAAACACTTATGTAGGAGTTGCAGCTTTTTCTTTTTCCACAGGCTCACTAATCATATACAAAGTTCTGTAACCTTCAAAACACCAGCTCATCTGTTGTCTCACAGTAGCCCGGCATAGTATAACCTGTCCCAACCGCTATTATATAAAACTACAGCTCCGGTTCAAAACACAATTAATCATAAATAATTAATTCCACTGATCCGTCTGAGTGGCTTCTGCTGTTGTAAAGGCAGAGCTCATTATTTTCTGCTGTTGTTTTAAAGAATATAAATGTTTTAAAATGGATCATTATAAACTGATGTAGGAAAGACAACTACTGGATATTTTTAGGAAAATCTACAGAAACTATAAATAATGAGCCTTATGAGACATAATATACAGGTTTTACAACTATATGTCACGTCTGAGCCAAGTTGAAGGACACAGAAAGCGAGTCAGTTATGTACTGATAAATGTATTATAGTTCTGGACAAAGAGATCAGAAGTCATGAGTCAGATTTCGATGTACTTGAGCCAAAGATTGAAGCTGTATTTGTATAAATTTATAGTTTGTTTTCTGTTAGTCGACTGAAGTTCCTCAGTTCGACTACTTGCAGAGGTGCTGATCTTTTCTCTTTGTGAGTCAGTGTAGTGAGAGAGGTTGTTGCTTTGGGTTTGTGTTGAACTAGAAATGATTCATTGTGTAAACACTTTAAATGAAGATAAATCGATGAGGATGAAGAAGACAGATTTCAGTGTCGCAAGGATGTCGGGTTTTTTTTGTAAGTTATCTTCATGCAAAAAATGGCCCCAGTTGATGAAATTTATTAAAATGTGTATTGTGTTTCTTAAAGGAGGACGGCGGACTGACATACGTAGAAAAACCTCCTGCTCTTATGGGTTCATTAGTTTCATGTGCTCGTCCGTCACCGCGACGTAGACACGATATATCATCCAAACAGGACGTTTACTGTTCTGTTAGAAAACAACATCATGACAGATCCAGAAAATATGTTTGATTTGATTAGTCGGCCGGCGGTGACCCTGAAGCGCATCACGGCTCCGCATGAGAGTCGGCGTCTCGGGAACTCGGCCGGCGGCTGTCTCTCGCTGAGGATCGACTTCAGAGCATCCAGGAGCTTATAACAAAATCTGACCCTCTTCAAATGATGATGAAGCGTTCTGTGGTGTTTCTACTTTAGCTGAGTGGGAGAAAACAAACGCTCACACACACACACACACACACACACACACACACACACACACACACACACACACACACACACACACACACACACACACAACGCTGGATGAGTCAGTCTTCAGGGAACTCAATAAAAAACCCAACAATGATGGCTAAAGAGGCACATGTGTAAAAGGTAGGCACGCAGGGGGGTGGGGGGGGGGGGCATGAGATGCATTCAGGGACACGTCGCCAAACAAAAGGTCAGCGCTGAAAACGTGTGGTTAAAGGAGGTGTGGGAGGGAGAGTGACAGGGAGAGGCAAATGTAGAAAATGTAGGCTAAAGGGGGGAAAATGTGAGAAGGGGGGGTAATGTAAGGGGGGAGGAGGGGGAGAAGGAATGCAAGGAGCTCCTGATCGGTGTAGACAGACAGCTCTTCTTGGACGATGCGTTGCTATGGTTACCGAATACTAAGGGAAGCTTCTTCTTTTTTTTTCTCTCTCCACGAGACAATAATCAGGCCGGGGGGGGGGAGGAAGGGGAGGAGGGGGAGGAGGGGCAGAGCACGAACATCCATATGTACACAATCAGGTCAACAGATAAGAAGGCCAGGCAGCGACTCTGGATGGAGGAGGTTCGACTCAGGTAGAGAGAGAAAAGAAAAAGAGGACATTTGAGGGACACGAGCATATCAACAGGTTTTTTTACATTTCAAAAATACAGTAGTTTTTCATTAAAAGTGATTAAAAATACACAAGGGCAGAAATAACAGGAGTAGAAGAAGAAGAGGAGGTTAAAGGGGTTACGAGAGGAGCACCGCGGGGAGCCCCAGTAACGAAGGTCAAAGTTCACTTCCTGAACTGACCTCATTCAGCAGGAATGTGGGGCATCACACACACACACACACACACACACACACACACACACACACCACATCCAGAGTCAGTCTACACAACACACACACCTGTGAACAACTTGTGATTCTCATGAGCTGCAAATTCGAGCATGATTTCCCTCCGATGTCAAAAAAAGGTCTTTCACAAAAGTGACAAAATCTCCCCTCCTTCTCCTCTGGTCCCGTCTGTCCTCTGGTCCCGTCTGTCCTCTGTCCACTCGTCCTCTTTCAACTTTCAACATACTGCTTTTAGTTGAAGTCTCAATGTTCTTTTTATTGCTTTATTCTGTGTTTTTCTTCCATTCTGTAGAGCATAGCCTGAAGGTGCGACAGGTCTTGTATGTAAATGAAGGTGCTGTATGTTTCTGCCTGCAGGCCGTGAGCGCCTGTCGGGGATCCTGGGTGTGAGCGCTCAGCAGGCCAGCCGCTTCCAGGACGGCTTCCTCCACACCTACAGAGACGTGCAGGCCTTCGTCCAGAGAACCATCCAGCAGAGCCACAAGAGAGGTCCCTGTGTGATTCCTATTCTCACCGCGTCCCCAGTGTCTTCAGTTTGATAAACATCTGTCACGTAATGAATGAGATTCTTCCCTGGACTCAACTACACATTTAAAACAAGAGAGGTTCAGGTCAGAGTAGAAATTTAGCTGAGGAAAATTAGGGGGTTGATGTTAGGAATTACAAATCAGCTGTGTGTGTGTGTGTGTGTGTGTGTGTGTGTGTGTGTGTGTGTGTGTGTGTGTGTGTGTGTGTGTGTGTCTGGGTTAAGGGCTGCACGTTTGACATACGCAGCGCACTTTGAATTTTCTTGGTGTGCACGCCCACGCTCTCTCTGGATTTGTGTGTTTGCCTGAAGATGAAGAAGATTTGCTTGCATTGGCAGGATTGAGACAAACTGCCGTGGGTCAATACTTGAGTGGAGGGTGGGGTGGGGTGGGGGGTTTGAGGGGGCGTCTGATGGGACACTCTATTTATATTCCATCTGAACTGCCAACGCAGCACACCTGAGACTTGAACACGCTCACACAAAATAGTGTAAAGTCTGCACTTTAACCCTCGTTGCAGACGGAGCATGAGCCGAGCGTTGACAGGCGGATGAGGTCAGAACGCACCGAGCACATCCTCCACCTCCCGTTGGAGTTCAGACCTCCGCCTCAAGCCAACGTTATCTCGTGTTCGCCAATAAAAGCACCAGTGAGTTACGAGGTAAACTGGTTAGATCGTGATTCAATTAGCAGAAATCAGAGAGAAAGATGCAACTGGGTCACGGCGTCGGCGTCGGATAGTTTCCTGGAAATGTTGCTGCGCCGACAACCAGCGTCAGTCTTTTTTATCTTGGCTATTT
Source organism: Embiotoca jacksoni (assembly GCF_022577435.1). Classification (NCBI taxonomy): domain Eukaryota; kingdom Metazoa; phylum Chordata; class Actinopteri; family Embiotocidae; genus Embiotoca; species Embiotoca jacksoni. The sequence goes on from NW_027185400.1 coordinate 2,824,414, forward strand.
TTTTTCAACACTTGTTACACGTGTTTTGTGGCACACATCAAGAATCAGGTCGAGGGAGAAACCGACCCGCTGTTACACTCAACACAGGTGCTCCGTCACCCACGGCAACGTGTCGCCGGCGCCCCTCCGGAGTCAGCTTCCTAATCGAAGTGTCGTAACGGGCTCGTTCACAGCAGAGGCCTCCTCGTTCTCGGGGGGGCAGAGTGACGACGCACCAAACGCTCGGCTGTAATTTCAGCTCGTCACCATGGTGACGCTCCCATCAGAGACAGTGCTGGGATTTATGTGCCCCAGTCGTTCCACACTGCCTGCCTGTCTGTCCCTCCCTCTTCCTGTCTGTCTCTCCTCTCCTTCCCTCTATCTCTCCTCCTTTTCCTCTCCAGTCTTTTGTCATATCTGCTTCTCTTCTCTTCCTCGTCCACCAGCAGAATCCCAGCTGATGGATTCTCCAGGTTCTCCGCCTGTTCCAGCTGCTGTACTGCAACTCAGGAATTAATACGTGCTGCGGCTCCTCGTCCTCTCCTGAGTTCATAGTGGATCGTATCTGATAACAGCGAAATGTAGTTCAGAGGAATAGATGCTGGCAGGCTGAGCAGTGAGAGGTGAACAGTGCCGGCTCAGCTGCTGTCATATTTGCTGAAAATGTATTGGAAAGGGTGAAGTGAAGGTGAGGTCAGCGTGGGCGGGAGAGAAGAAAAGAAATGTAAAAACAAAACAAAAACGTCAGTGGAGGAAGAAGTAAAGGAGTGCATCGACCCAGAAGGAACACAGCAAACAGGAAATCTCCAGTTTCTTTTGTACAAACTACAAAAGCAGAAATTCTCCGAGTGGCTCGTATTCGGTTTGACACTCCCTGTCTTTGATATTAAAATGTGATAAAGACACCAGTCTGTGCCGCTGCTCTTCATATCGGGCACATTTCATTAACGCTCTCGGGATGAATGCCGCTTTGTAAAGAAAAAAAAGAAGACCAGAAAAAGGGAATCACAGAGATGAAAACTGGTCAAGTCATCTGAAGGCTACAGCTGACGTAATGAAGCCGAGATCTGCACTGATAACACAGTAACACACATTCATGAGTCCTGGCTCGAATGCACTGTCCAAATGTCCAGGCTCATGTGCATGGAGATCTGTCCCATCACTGCAGACAGCAGAAATGTCAAACACTCAGTTTTAGGCTGATACGTTAGGAAACTTAGGAAAGCTGCTTCAGAAAAAGATGATTCAAATTATCTTAATAGAGTGAATTTGGATGAGAGGATACGACCGTGTCGTCACCGTACAACGAGTGTAAACAAGGTGTTACTCAGCCCGAGTATTTATCACATCTACGACAATTTAATGACTTTGAAAACCGGCCTGACCTTCACAGCGCTGTGTGGAAAGAGCTGCGTGAAAAACACGCATTCCAGTACGATTCACAGCCGTACCTGTCCGCAGCGTTAGTGTGGTGTGTTATCACTGACGCAAAGTACAACAAAGTACCGTAAAGTACCACAAAGTACCCGGCACGTCGCCGCCAACAGGCCCCAGAACAGATGTCACATTCCTGGTGAGGAGGTCACGCATGTGTCAGGGGTCATCGCACAAAGAGAGGACGGATCTGTGACTATCTGTGCTGCACTCATTTCTTATGCATGTATGCTTTGTGTGTGTGTGTGTGTGTGTGTGTGTGTGTGTGTGTGTGTGTGTGTGTGTGTGTGTGTGTTTTGGGAAGAGGGTCATTCAGGTTTCATGCCCCGGCCGGGTTAGTTCATCGTGAGGGATACTGCAGGGATTTAGTGGTAAAGCCTGCTCCATTGTCCAGTCGGTGGAATGTACTGGTCCACTGTGTGTGTGTGTCTGTGTGTGTGTGTTGCATACCTGCATATGATAATGTGTGTGTTTGTGTATTATGTGCGCATCACGTCACTGCACATTCTTGTGTTGCCTTCCTTTGTGTGTGTGTGACTAGTGAGTGTGACTGTAGTGAGTGTGTGTGTGTGTGTGTGTGTGTGTGTGTGTGTGTGTGTGTGTGTGTGTGTGTGTGTGTGTGTGTGTGTGACTATAGTGTGTGTGTGACTGTAGTGTGTGTGTGACTATAGTGTGTGACTGTAGTGTGTGTGTGTGTTTCTTTGTTCAGGGTCGGTGTGTTTGTATGTTGCGTGCTGCTTGTGTCATTGTAAACCTGCTGTTACCATAATCACCAATAATGCTGCATCAGCAAACGACTCTTCACCAAACTGCTCTCAATCACAAGCTACTCCGTTTCTGCTCAGCGTGTCAATATCGAAGCATATAACAGCTGAGTTGCATTGTGGGTAACGTAGCCACAAGTAGAATACACGGACCAACGATGTCTCTGGTTCGGCTGCTTCAGTTGTGTTTTTATTTTATTTTGATTGTCACTACTGTTGTTAGCATCTTTCTTGACCTGTAACCTCATGAAGTGAATTAATGCTCAATTATCACCAAATCAGTCAATGAGGGATTATTTCCCTGTTTCATTTGAATCATTTTAATGGTGGAACATTTTCCAGTAATTCACAGAAAAGTGATGCGCAGAAGAAATGTGAAAACAAATCTGATTTTAATCCACTACATAAACACCACCGGTTATTTCTGTTCATTTTCCTCCTGACAGTATTAAATCTTTGTTATTTGTGTTCAGGTTATGTGCTGTCTATCATGGGTCGTCGACGAAACCTCCCCAACATCAACTCCCCCGACTGGGGCGTTCGCATGCAGGCTGAGCGGCAGGCCGTCAACTTTGTGGTCCAGGGTAGGATGACTGACAGCTGTGTGGAATAGTGTCACTTTGACTGCGTGTGATCAGAACCTCCATTTCTTCATTATTTTGTCGGCTAACATCATTTTATATTGTGTGTTCCTGTATTTAACTCTCGAACCGTCGCCCGACCCTCAGAGCTTCACTTTTCTTCTTCTGGATTTCGTTTTATTTCACAGGTTCTGCTGCCGATCTCTGTAAGATGGCCATGATCCGAATCTTCCACCTGGTCTCCTCCTCCAGCTCGCTGTCTTCCAGGTACGAGCTCAGACGTCGTGGAACACCCCGACACCGCCGCTCCCATGTTCACCAGCCAGCTGAACATGTGGAGATGAGGATCGCTCCTCCAAATGATTGCTGCTGTTCGACGCCAAACATTCAGCTACAGTAAACACACTGGGAGCGGCAGCCAGAACATGGCCGGATGAGATGGGAATGTTCGGAGAGCTTTGTGCAGAGTGAAACGGGCTTCCCGTGGGTCAGGGAATCTCAGGGACTCTCAGGGAATATCAGGGACTCTCAGGGACTCTCAGGGACTCTCAGGGAATATCAGGGACTCTCAGGGAATCTCAGGGACTCTCAGGGAATATCAGGGACTCTCAGGGAATCTCAGGGACTCTCAGGGAATCTCAGGGACTCTCAGGGAATCTCAGGGACTCTCAGGGAATATCAGGGACTCTCAGGGAATATCAGGGACTCTCAGGGAATCTCAGGGACTCTCAGGGAATCTCAGGGACTCTCAGGGACTCTCAGGGAATCTCAGGGACTCTCAGGGAATATCAGGGACTCTCAGGGAATATCAGGGACTCTCAGGGAATCTCAGGGACTCTCAGGGACTCTCAGGGACTCTCAGGGACTCTCAGGGAATCTCAGGGACTCTCAGGGACTCTCAGGGACTCTCAGGGAATCTCAGGGACTCTCAGGGAATCTCAGGGAATATTAGGGAATATCAGGGAATCTAAAAGACTCTCATGGAATTTGAAAAACTCTTTTCCAGATGGGAAAATGTGTATATTGTATATTTTAGTTGCCATTCATCAAAATATTACATTTTCCATGTGTGTAGCTGTCAGCACAACAACAGCATTGTTTTTCTGCTCATTATCGTTTGTGGAATTTCATCTTTTCAGTGCATGAAAGTCATTCAGGGAATTAGATATTTGACTTGGAGGCGGGAAGTGTTTTATGTATTTGTGTGATGTGTGTAAAACAGGCTGATCGCTCAGCTGCATGATGAGCTCCTGTATGAAGTGGAGGACTCCCAGGTGGAAGAGTTTGCAGGTAGATGAACTACATCCAGGATCATTTATCAAACACATATTTTCCCCATTATGACGAGTAACAGTTAAAACAGAATAAAGCCGTGATATAAAGTACATGCAGTCTGGTTGAACACGGCATCAAGTGACCTTAAATCATCGCTTGGGTGTCTGATTGATTGAGGATTGATTTTATTGGTGTCTACATTTGTTTGCAGCTCTGGTGAGACGCACCATGGAGTCCCTGCAGCACCTCGACCCCCCCCGGCCTCCGGCTCACCGTGAGTCCAGTGAACCTGCCGTTAACATCACTCGGTAGTGTAGTAGTGTTGTGTTCGGAGAGCGTGCCAGCACCGAGGCTTTCACATGGATGGATATGTTGTAGGGTTTTTCTGTTGTTGTTGTTGTTGTTGTTGTTGCCGCTATGGCAGCCAGGCTCCTGGAAATGTACACAATAAGAACCAGTCGGTGTCTCACGGAGAGGAAAGAGCAGATGAAGGGCCAGTGTTGAGGTTAAAACACATTTCTCTAGTAACCTACATTCAACCAGCCACAACGACAAGAATGAATTCAAATTATAGAGATTTATTATTATTTATCTTTCTGCAGAAGTCTGTGTCATCATCAAGAGAATCAGTGAACATGTCACATGTTACCCTTCCCTTTGCTCATGTGTGTGTGTGTGTGTGTGTGTGTGTGTGTGTGTGTGTGTGTGTGTGTGTGTGTGTTTCCCAGGTCCCCCTGAAGGTGGCAGTCTCCTGCGGCAAGTCTTGGGGATCCATGTCTGAGTTTAACATCGCTCCAACGTTCCTGTCTCCTTGATCCTCTCCTCCCCCTCTCCCTCCTCCTCCCACTCTCCCTCCTCCTCCCCCTCCTCCTCCTCCTCCTCCTCCACCACGCCCGTACACTGAATCCATTTTTCTTTCTCTCCGGGTTCCTCGTTCCATTTCCTCCCTCTCACAGTCTCTCTGTTTCGCTCGGTCTATCTCTCTCCTCCTCTCCTCACTTGTCCTGCATCCACATCGCTATGGAAACCAGGCAGCTGCAGCTCCCAGTCCTCGCTTTCACTCCATCCGTATCCGGGGGCAACGGCAGGAGCCACAGACTGGATTGCACCAGTTCTTTTTTTTTTCCTCACTCTCCATCCAGCAAGAAAAAAAAAAAAATAAGATTCCTTGTCCTCCTCCGTTTTCTCGTTAGGACCAGCGATGTTTTCTCTTCCTTGTTTCCAAGGTGAAGCTTCATGTTCAGGAGAGGGTTTGATATTTATCAGTTCAGAAAGCAGTTTTACAGAAAACGTCCTCATAGTTATTGTTTTTATGCTTTTGTTCATAAAGTGTGTTTGTATTGTGCTTTAAAATGTCTTGGATCCCACCATTGACCTTTTTTTTCATTCAAGTAGATATCCTAGATTCATTTCTCAAACTAATTTGCATGCTGTTGCTCTAACAGGTGTACAAACACTCTTGATTTTCCTTTGACCTTCAATTGTTCAGCTGAAGAGAAATTCTTGAAAAAGTTGAAACTTCCTAATAAACTTCACTTTGTGTTGGATGCATTCACATGACTCCAAGCAGATGATCTCATTTTGCTCCTCGGGCTCATCTTTTATCTGATCACTTGGCCCCAGCCTACTCACCCCTTTTGTCTTGTTTGTTCCTCGGTGTCACACACACACACACACACACACACACACACACACACACACACACACACACACACACACACACACACACACACACACACACACACACATGCTCTCTGTCCACTCACACATTCACCGGCTTCCAGGCACACTGACTGAGTTTCCTTGACTCCTCTTCGCCCCCTTTTATACCGTCTGTCAATTAAGAGCCTTTAAAGGCTCCAGAACGGGTCCGGCAGAACCCGCCTGACATTTTAAACAAAGGCTAACTCCCACTATGGACTGGAAATGTCACCTCATTGTTGGCTGCTAATTACAGGAGTCAGGACAGAGGTTTCATGCGGAACATCCAGCAGATCCACCGACAGGCGTGTGTTCTTGTGTCCTCATGTTCCCGTCGTGTCCTTTCTGTCCTCCGCCGACGGGACGGTGAGTCTCCATTGGCTGATGTGAGGGAAGCTTTTCTCCTCAGGTCAGTGTGAGCAGTTCAGAGCCCGAGTAGCGGACAGTGTTATGGAAATCTGGCCCTCTATTCTTTCATTGTTCTGTGGTTTAAACCCCCCCCCCCCCCCCCCCCCCCCCCCAGAGAAGCGTGAGACCAGTATGTTGCAAATTCTCGAGGGCACTCTGCACTTTTGGAGTCGGGTGTTGAAGCACTGTGGAAGGAGAAGCAACACTAATAAAGCTGCGTTTTAAACTGCTTTGTTCTCCCGTTAGTTGGAGCTTATTGTAAAAGTGTGTCGCACATTTGTAACATTTTTCAGCAGTGAAAATGGTCTGCCAGCAAATCATGAGGGACAGAATAAATATTATGTAGTGCTTCTATTTAAAGTTAAAATACAGTTGAAAATGCAGACCAAAAAAAACAACCTGTTTCTTTCAATTTGATGTCTTTTTGAAGATGTGAATGCAGTAATGAATATGCTCATTTGATGCCTTCACTTTATGACCTGTGCCGTTAACAGGAGCTGGGGCCCTCTGAAGACTCCGGTTGCCAAGGGCAACAACAGCAGCTTCCCCCTATAGCCACCCTGAGATGTGTAAGTAAACCCCTTCATATCCTTTAAGTCTAATATTTATGTCAAATTATTCTTTTCTCTGTTGTATTTATAAAAAATAAAAAAACAGTTTACTGTTGCAACATATAAAAGCTTAATGCATGGTCATTTTAATTGATACAATATATGTACATCCATGTTTCAATCGTCGTCATAATGCAAGAAATCCCCTCTTTACATCTATACAGTGTTCCAGTTGTTTGTCAGTATAAAAGAAAGGGTTAATAATCACAATAATAATCCCGGGTGGTCAAACAGCAGTCGTCCAAAGGAATGGCAGAAAGGGAACTGAATGCTAATAGACCCCAATGATAAGAAGAAGAAACAGAAACAGGTTGCCACTGCAGTCTCACTGAGGTTGGGGGGGCAGACCGGTTGAACCAACATGCTGCTGGGAATCTTTAAAACCTGCTAAATCACCACTTCGCCATCTATGATTTTGACCCGTCGGTTTCATTTGCATCGCTTCCTGTAACCTCTTTAACCCCCGGGCCCAGACGCTATTTACTCTTTGCGCTACTTTACATGCCTAAGGGCCTCTTTTTTCTCAAATTCCTCACCATAGCCAAAGCGCCCCCCCCCCCCCCCCCCCCCCTCCTCCTCCACCTCCGCTTCAGGTCCCCAATTGAACTCCCTCCCCTGCCCCTCCTCCTTAACTCCATCGTCCTCATCCATCTACCCATCAACTCCTCCATCATGGCCGGCTGCTTGACCTGCCTGCCTCCCCACAGTGAGGCTGCATATCAATCCCCTGCTGTGCTTTGTGCGGCTTGGTTTCCTAGCAACAGACAACAGCCATGACAGGGCAGAGAGAGCCCCATCCCCCCCATCCCCCCTTTTGCATCGCAGCAGCAGCAGTTCGGTACACCTCCACACCTCAGTCCAGGGCCACTGTTATTCATGACCGTGTGTGTGTGTGTGTGTGTGTGTGTGTGTGTGTGTGTGTGTGTGTGTGTGTGTGCGCTATAAGCTCACAGAGCTGCTGCTGTGTTGCAGTGTCGCGGCTCTCTCTGACAACTTGAGAGTTCAAGCAGACAGGCGGGACAAGAAAGGCTGCGTCCGAACCCGACGGTGTCGGTCGGGCAGAGACACGAAGACGGCGCACTCCGTCACCTATGAAAGCGTCCGCCATCACTCAGTACGGACTCGTTGTGAGGTAGTACAGATTAAAACAACCTGCACTACTGTAGAATCTCTTTAATCATTTTTAAAATATATTTTTATATATTTTAAATCCACAGTTGCAGTTACAAAAGGAGTAAAAATGACCCCCAGGTGCTATTTACAGTAAAATATACTTTACAACTTTACAGTCACTAACTAGTAGATTCAAAAAAAGACTTTGAATCTCACTTGTAAGAAACGTCAACATGGTTGAGAGTTGAGATTTTAGGCAGCTGCAGCAGGTTTGTAATTGATTGGTTTCAGTCGTACTGAAGTGAAATTAACCAGAAGTCTTTTGTGGTTAAATCAAAGTGTTTTTTTCAGAGTGTGGCTGCACCGTCTTCCTTCCTGTCTGCTTGAACTGCTCACTCTTTAGCATCCATTATCCCCCCTCCTGTCATTTCCTATTGACATCTGTACAAATACGCAGAGGTACACCTGTGTACTTCAACTTCGAGTTAAAAAAAAAAAAAAAAAAAAATACACATCTTTGACACCTTAAAGAAAAATACAAAAAAAAACATTTTACAATCAAACACCCCATCAGGCTTCGATATAATGTTCCAATGCCAAGACTGTGATGGTACAGTATATAAGGGATATAATATCAATGCAGCATTTTGTTTTTAATAAAATCCTCGTCATTATTTTGCGATTTTGTTGGTTTGTTTGTATTTATTGCTCGATTAGATGGCACGTGGGCAGGAATTTTTTTTCTCCAAACAATAACAAGTGAGTAGAGGTTTGCGTTGAACAAAATAGAGCCATGTAAGGATTGAAAATGCAGCAGTTACTGTCACCTTTGGCAAATGTGCACCTCCAAAAATAGCCGTGGGTTGTCGTATGAATTATACATTAATGGTATCACGTCCTGTATATATGCTCATTATACATACAGTCAATAATACAGGAGAAAGATAAACTTTATCCATATTTCTTCATAGGAAATGTAAAAAAATCAAAACTACCTGTACTGTAAATAGCAAAACAAGACACAGTTGTGCTACAAGTGCTTATGTGTTCTTGGCACCTGTGGCCTCAGTCCAGAGTGAGTCCTTCTGTATTCACCACAGTGGAGCAAAATCCTCACCAGAGGTAGAGAGAGAGAGGGAGTCCATGCTGTAGAGCGCTGGAGCTGCACACACCCCCCGCCCCCCCACTCTCCTCCTCCCGCATCCCCCTCCCTCCCACACACACACACAAACAACTCCCCCCTTTTAACTGCCAATGTGGCACATTCCTCCCTCGCCCTCCTCATTAGGTGGAACATTCCAGGCGACAACCATTTTCTGAGACAAAAAAAAATGAACTCATGGGTTCACAAACCGGCAAAGATGACAGGTTGCAGTAAATAATACATCAGCAGTAGGTAGAGATACAGCTATTTACAATCAAACGCAATGTCTAACATCTAATGTAGTGGTTTTAGTCACTTAATGAAAGAACCAGTAGCTGCTTTTAACCTCCCCCCCCCAACCGTTCTTCTCATTCATAAAGTAAAAAAAAAAAAAAAAAAAGAGAGCAACCATGAAAGATTTAACACATGAAACGTTGGCAGTTTACATTCATGCCTGTGAATGTTCACCCTCAAGGCTGCTGAGCAAGGACACCATCCGAGGAACACAACACGCCCACTTCATCTGTACGTTTGTGCAGAGTTTTTTTTTCGATTCTATGCTCCTTTAGAGAAAATGAATGAAATATTAATCATGACAGAATACTCATACTTTCTATTGTTTGGTGTGTTTTTTATATAACAGCCAGAACTTAATATGGCCACTTCATTTAAAAACACTGCTGAGGTCGAAGCTTTGGCTTCAACAGCCTCCGCTTCAGCCTTCAGACGAGAGCTTCGCATCATCGGTTGTTTTGGGTCTAAAGCACTGGAAAGTAAAAGAGCCTCCTCCAGCGAGGGAGGAGTTAATGCAGCATACCTTCTCCAACCCCAACCAATCGGAAAGCTCACTCGCACCCAAACAAATAACAGAAACCTAATATAAAAAGGTGTGAGATTGTGTTTGTTTTGGATTGTACATCAGCAGAAACACTTCGGAGGAATGGCGCGTAGCTCATCGTACACTCCGGTAGACGTTGCATACGGTTTCATTACTACATTCTAACATTACGTATGCTCTACCGGGTTTGAATGGAGGTGAGACTTCACAGGGCGTAGCATTCACATGAAGTAGAAAACAGACATTACTCAGACTAGAAATAAATGCGTTATAGTCAGTGCACTTCATCTTTACAATTCAAAAATCACCCTTTAACTACCTTGAAGCCATGCAGTCCACAAGATATTTGAACTCCAGCGTTTGATTCCAGTGCATAAGGCCTTGGCAAAGGCATTTTTGAATGATATTACCTTTGTTCAGAATATGTACCTGTATGGATTATAATTTCTCCCAAAGATACATGAAGGAGTGTTGTTGTTTTTTTAAATTTCATCAGGCAAAAAAACTGAGATTGGCAGCAGCAGAAATGGCTCAGAGTTGACAGACTTCACATTCTTCCACAGTTTTTTTACAATCCACCTCAGAAAATCCCACCTCTCACTCTGGACCTCAACCGGGTCTTTAGAAAGACGGAGTTGGGTCACGGCCTGAACACACAGCGGCAGGATGTCTCTGCCGTAGTGATGAAACCTGAATCCTCAGCACCACTGACGCTTCACCGCCGTCATAATCAGATTGTGTTTGAGTTGGTAGAGTCTGATTCTCATGTTGGTACAGTCTTAATACTGCAGCTGTATGCTGTTGGCTGATTTCTTGCTTGGCTTAGCAGTGACTTTGGAAGCCCTGTGTGAAGGTCAGTGGTCGCCGTGGATCCAGAAACATCACAAAATGTCGTCTGGTCCTTTTCTTTCTTTTTTCTTTTTTTCTTTGACTCTCCAGCAACAACCAAGTTCAAAGCAGATGCATCAAGTTGGTGTGAGGCATCCTCCACATGTTGGGCCCAATGAGAACATCCCAAAACTGGACTGTTACATGTTTCCAGTGCTTTTGTGTGCCTTGTGTTTACTTTGTAGAATTTGGTGGGGAAATCTTTTTTTTTTTAATGACTAAAAGCGTGTCAGTAGCTCCGCCTCCTCTAGACCTGTCTCATTTCACATGGCTTGAACTAAGGGAGTTCAGGGGAAGAAGCCTTAGTGCGCTGGGACCTGATAAACATACTCGTAGGAGTCTCCACAGCTGGTCAACTTATGTCTCTAAATAAATAAGTATAATCAAATATTAGATGGTAAAGAAATATTTATTTTAGGCTATGACCTGCGTCTCCTTTGACCCGTCCTTTATCTGCATATCATAAACTTTGCAACGGACCAGATGGATGACGAATATTTCTCTTTATACTTGTAATGAGCCGCATGATTCTACAATACGTACTGAATGGGAATAGATGTTCTCTTTCGCATCGTCTGTCGAATGCTCGATGAAAAACTTCACCACACGCTCGTCTCCCGTTCGCCACGCTTCACTTCCCTCCCGCTGCGATCAAGGAAGGACACAAACTTTTTTGAGTCCTCCAGCCGGTGACGGATAAATCTGAACAGCAGCTTTCAAATCCAGCTCGGATTGGACGCGACTTCTAAGCGACGGTTGGCTTTCCTCGTGAAGATTTTTTTTTTTTTTTTTTTTTTAAAGCACTAGCTTTTGTGGCTGGTATCAATTTCACACCCTTGTCTTTATAACAAAGAATGAAGATCATTTTAAATAACATAACATATGGTTCCACTGTATGCCATGTGCTAGGAGTTTCTCCCCTAAAAGTTATATTTGCATTCAAAGACACATTTCATGCAAATGGTACAATTTTTCTTTTTTTTTTCCAAACAAAGAAACACACATTTCTTTTATATGTTCATCTTAAAAAGAAGCTTATTTTCTTTTGATATATATATATATATTGTATATATATATATATACATATATATATATATTGTATATACATATATATATTTATATATATATATATATATATATATATATGTCAGTTGATATTTTTTTTCTACACTTTTCCAGGGCAGGCACCGTACACACAGGGTACAGAGGCATGCCACACTTGCATTGCTTTTTGCATTCTACAGTTGGTTGGCTGGCAGGCATGATGTCATCCAGGCAGTGCTGCAGTTGGTGAGTGTATCCTACAGCTGCACACACACACACATATATATATATATACATATATATGTATATATATATATTTTTTTTTTTTTTTTTTTTTTTCTCTGAGCCCTCTGCATTACATCCGTACATCACGTGCAACCCGTCACCGGTCTGTCCCGCGGTCGCAGGGCCATCACACTGCCTAGATGACAACAGAGTAGGGGGCGGGGTCGAGGGTTGGTCCAACAAGCTTCAGATGGAATAATAAAAGCAGTGCAGCAAGGCTCTGTGGCACATGCAGAGATGGGCTGGGAATGGATGAGGGGGGCTTTAGGTCAAAGGTCAGTGGAGGGTGTGCAGGGTTCAAATGGAGGGTGTGTGTGGTCTAGCCCAGGGTTGCAGACAGATTCATGAATGGGAGGGAAGGTGTGTGTGGGGGGGGGGGGGGGGGGACTTGAGGGGTGGGAAAGGAAAGCAGGAGGGGTCAGTGCTAACTTTGTGACACTTACGTTATATTCTTTTTATTTTGTATTTTTTTTGTCCTTTTTTATCTTATGTGCTTTTTTTGTTTACGTTTTTCTTTATATTTAACTTTTTACAAATGGTTTGAGGACACAACTGAGGCTCTGAGTGGCGGATGGCTGAATCTACTGCTGGTTTCATGGTCGGAGGATGGAGATGGAGAGGTGTGATGGGAGAAACGTTGACGTTCGCTACATGAGTTTTCAGCTGTATACACAATATAAATACATGTGGGGGGGGCACTAATGCTAATATACTGGTTAAAATAATGATTTGCTGTTTGTGCTCAGTCGTGTACGGTAGGTTTGCGAGTATTGCTAGTAGTCACGTCTTACCCAAGTTGTTCCCCAATATCCCAGATGAAGGATGAGGAGTGGTCGACCGCACCTACTTTGTAATTGTCGTAGTTTTTGACAGTAAAATTTGCATATTTCAAATTATAAAGTTATAAAATGACTAATTACCAGTTAAACACTGAACATATTCAAAATGTTAGAATTTATCTTGATTTCAATCCGTAAACATTTTATAAGTAACATAGAAAGTAGTAATGCTTAGTTAGATAATACTTGACTTGGCGAGGAAGGTTCGTCATACAGGCTTGGTCTGATGTCGAACCGTAGCCTCATTACACACACACACACACACACACACACACACACACACACACACACACACACACAAGCTCTGACATGCAGCTATATCACCGTGGGATAAAGGCTCCACCCTCCTGTCACCTCAACCAATCAGAGGCCCTCTCCACAGCTTCGGTGGGAACAGGAGTGATTAAACCGGTCCGGGACAAAAGTAGAAAAAAAAATAGGAAGGTGAGATCCAATCAGAACCATCAGTGGGGAGTGTGAAGAGGAAGGCGTGTGTGTGAGGAAGATGCACTGTGTTGATTCATGTCCCATCTGAGGACGCAGGATACACAGCGCATGTTCCGGTAACCACCCTGCCATCCTCCTCTCCCTCCCCGCGGGGGGTCGGTAACACACTCTCGCTGGGCTTCAATATGGTGGCTCGAGAGACTGGCTGCAAGCCAAGTGGCTCGGTGTGTGTGTGTGTGTGTGTGTGTGTGTGTGTGTGTGTGTGTGTGTGTGTGTGTGTGTGTGTGTGTGACCACAATCCACACACAACATACCACTGCTTGACTTTCACCAGAGCATTGAGTGTGTTTCATCTGGAGGGAATCATATCTGACCCCCATCCACCCCCCCCCTCCTCCCGACCCGTCTGATGCTCTGTCCACCCCCCCCCCCCCCCCCACCCTCCTTAGTGTAATGGAGTCTCATTGCACTCTCCTGCAAACCCGTCTGTTAAGGGAGGGAGGGGAGGGCTTGAGGTGCTGGGGTGGAGGGGGGGGGGGGGGTAAAGAGGGGAGTCGTGGAATAGCAATGAAGGGAAATTTCGACCCGAGTCACTTGACCTTGAGGCCAAAGGGGGGGGGGGGGAGGCTGAGGAGGGTGCCTAGTTGGGGTGCCAGTTAGATGTCCTCTAAAAATGCCAATTTTTCATTTTTTTTTCTTCTCCCACAGTGGAAAAGGGGGGAGGGGTAAAGATACAAAAAAATAGATTAATAAAAAGAAACAAACTCTTATTTAAAATGTAAAAGTATAATACAAAAAAAAACAACAGCAACAAAAGCGTAATAGTAATAAAAACGTTAGTGACTTTAAGATGAAATAGTAGAGGTGTTAAGAAGTACTCAAAGTTATCTAATGACACCAAATAAATAGAAGCTGTCGGAGGAGAGGATGCAGTCGGAGGTGAAGGAGGCGCGTTGCTCTCTCTGTCTGTCCCTCTCTGTCTCCTCCCCCTCTCCATCTCTCTCTCCCTCTCCCTGTCACCTCTCACTCCTCACGAAGCTGCAGGCGGTAGCGGCTATAGCGGATCTGGAAGAAGAGCCTCTCCAGCGGCGAGCGGCTCATGCCGGGTAGCCGGTAGTCCTCGCTCTGGCCCGTTCTGCGGAAGCCCAGCGACTCGTACAGCTTGTGGGCGGCCAGCTTGACGGCCGTCGTGCCGAGGACCACGGCGGCGTAGTTGTTGCGCACGGCGAACTCCAGGACGCGGCGCCCCAGGGTCTTGGCGATGCCTTTGCCGCGGTAGCGCGAGTCCACCGACATGCGCCGCAGCTCCACCGTGTTGTCGTCCTCGCGGCCCTGCGCCGCCACGATGCCCACCACGCGTCCCTCCAGCACCGCCACCCAGAAACAGGAGCCTGGCGGGACAACGACACAACACCTTTGGTCAAATTAGTTGTGCAGCAGGACGCTGGAGTCAAACACTTCAAGGAGGAGTTCAACATTTGGGGAAATATTGCAGACAGTGAGATGATTTATGTCCTGTAAGAACTGAGCTTAGCTTAGCATAAAGGCTGGAAGCAGCCAGTGTGGCTCTTCAAGATTAACAAAACTAAACCTTCGAGCTCACTAATTACCACATTTTAATGGTATTTGTTTAACCAGTACACATCGTAACGTCTAATTGGTTTATAGTCGTCTTTGTACCGAGCTGCTGTTCACTGTGCAGACAAAATAGTTGTCGACCTGTTCTTCCATCTACGACAAGTAAACAAATAAGTATATCGCTCAAAATGTTGAACTGTTCCTTTAAAATATAAGCGAAGAACAAAGTCTGGGGTTTTGAGGTTTCATCACGATGTGCGTTTTTAGTCTTTTCGAATCGATAAAACGTGTTTTTCTTGACGTGGAGTCGTCGACGCTCGGTCGCTCCAACACGCCGGGACGCCTCCAACCACATTTCTAATCTCTGATCTCAGAAATATCAAATATTTTCTGCAGCGAAACATTCGCCACTGGAATACAATTACAAATACAAGAGAAAATAAATAGCCTCCAAAAACAAAACCGATAAACAGGATTGATGAAAGCAGTAATTGGATGGATGAGGTTGTTTCTAGCAACAGAAGCTCTAGTCAAGATGAACGCTTGCATTAGCAGCACGTTGCATCGTGTAATGGCTTAAATTTTCTTGAGTGGAGAGTCGATGGAGAGAAGAAGAAGAAGCAGGGAGGAGATGAATGAGCAGAGTCAGACTGCAGCTTAATGCCGTTCGTCACTCAGCGAGACGCCTGCTGATTAAAAGGGAGGCCGTGACGGAGCGGTCGCTTTGGGCTTCACAGTTTAGTGGAGCAGAGATACGACAAACAGGAAAGCGTTCGGGACACGTTCTCCGCCGCAGCATTCGTTTAGTGTCTCACTGGGTGATTGACATAACCCCGGTTCTCTGAGTGCCATTCGTTTGGTGTCCGAGTTACAGGTGATGCCCTCTGACGTGCCCCCGAGAACAGACAATTATGGGGTAAATAAATCAGGGTTAGATCAAGAAATGTGGCGTTATCACCCATAGTGAGACACAAAACTCAGAGCACCGTGGTTATGTTAACAACCTAAAGTTTTGGGAGGGTTTTTTTTATACAAATTGAATCTGATTTTGTTCAAACCCTGTTTGTTATTTAAGCACCACACAGACAGAAATAAAACATGTTGACAGCAGCAGGCTCGTTCTGCATCCGACTGACAGACAGACAGACAAACAAGGTTTCACCAAAGCAGATAAAATGTCAGCAGACAATGCTCCCCCACCACCGCACCGCCAAGAGCTCGGACATCAACCTGTTTCCACGTTGATCTTCCGTCATGCCGCGGTTTCTAAAGTTATTATATTATTTCTTTTTTCACCATTGAATGGCTTTTTTTTATGATAATAGGACAAAACTATATGAAAAAGTGCTCCAGAGCATCTTCAGTATAATTTAAGATGTTTTTTCCGTCAGAGATTTATTGAAATATTTCTTTAATGTTCAGCTTGAGGTATAAAATCACCGCCTGTCGTCTCATCTAAAAACTTTGAATAAGAATCACGAGTTCGCAGCACAGAGAAAGAAAAACGTCACAAGTCGCTCATGTTTTGGTTCATCGTGCTCC
Source organism: Embiotoca jacksoni (assembly GCF_022577435.1). Taxonomy (NCBI): domain Eukaryota; kingdom Metazoa; phylum Chordata; class Actinopteri; family Embiotocidae; genus Embiotoca; species Embiotoca jacksoni. The sequence continues at coordinate 2,840,885 of NW_027185400.1, forward strand.
TCAAATCTCAATCAGCTGATTTTTAAAACCATCGTAGTTGCACAGCTTTAGCTTTCCGATCATAATCTGTCAGAGAGGAGACCCTCTGAACCGGCTTCGTTACGTCACCGTGTTCAAGCAGCCTTTTCCGTTTGGCGTCAGCGGCCCTGTTGCCGGTGGTTACATGGTTTTGTCCTAAAAGGCCATCTGTTTGTTATAGATAAAGTAGATCTGACTCTTCAGGCAGCGGCTGACCTGTAGACTTAAAAACTAAAATTCTGTGTGTCCGTCTGTCCACGAGCTGCGAGTCCTAATTCTCTCTCTCACTTCGCCCACAACCTCCTCTCCTCGATGTTCTGCTAAGTCTCTGACCCACAAACACACCACCCGGTGCTGATGTTGACATCGTGCCTCCGCCGGAGTCCCACGTGTTGGCGTGGACTTGAAGCCCGTGTTCGAGCTGATCCGGAGGCTTCTGATACCGAATCAAACTTCCCGCCATCCCAGTAGGCAACACGTGATCTGCGACGGGTGTTTTTGAATTGTTGAGATGGAAGATTTCTAGTTTCGCTTCCTAAATTAAAGTAAATAAGAGCTTCAGCCTGTTCAAATCGAATGTCTGCCTCTGAAGAAATGTGTCATATTATTGAGCAGTTTAACATTTAATGTAATTTCTGGATTTAAAAAAAGGCCGTCAGCCTTTAAAAAAAAAAAACACAATCTAGCTGTTGTGTCTCGTGATTGTTTGAGAGATTATGTTTTATTACAGGCAAAAGCTGCGGTGTCAACTCATGGCATTATTATGCTTCTGTGTGTGTGGTGGTGGTGGTGGGGGGGGGGGGGGGTACACTTCCATAAAGCCCTCATGACCATCTGTCTGAACTGAACGTTTGCCAGGAATGAGTTCAGACAGGAAAAGCGTGCATGCCAACCACCTCCCTCCACCTCCCTCCACCTCCCTGTATTACTTCACAAAGATCCCTGAGATCACGGAGAGCTGCTCAGACGGTGTGGAGGCACCTCGAAGCTCTCTGACATCAGGGAACATATCCAACATTATTTAGTCACATCTCAGTGTGATGTGTCACGAGGATCGTTTTAAATGAGGGAAAGCGTTCTGCTCCAAAAGCTTGTTTATATACGAGATCACAAAATGTCACAATTGATCCCAAATAAAAAGGAGCTTTGTGTTTAAATCATGACTCAAGTTAAACGTGAGACTGCAGCCGTCTCACCCACCTCCCGTCTACCTCCCATCTCACCTCCCGTCTACCTCCCATCTCACCTCCCATCTACCTCCCGTCTACCTCCCATCTCACCTCCCGTCTACCTCCCATCTCACCTCCCATCTACCTCCCATCTACCTCCCATCTACCTCCCATCTCACCTCCCGTCTACCTCCCATCTCACCTCCCATCTACCTCCCATCTCACCTCCCGTCTACCTCCCATCTCACCTCCCATCTCACCTCCCGTCTACCTCCCATCTCACCTCCCATCTACCTCCCACCTACCTCCCATCTACCTCCCATCTCACTTCCCATCTACCTCCCATCTACCTCCCATCTACCTCCCATCTCACTTCCCATCTACCTCCCATCTCACCTCCCATCTACCTCCCATCTCACCCCCCCCCCCCCCCCTGCTAGAGATTGATTGGAAAGAGGGAAATGAGTGAAGGGAGTTGAATTCAGCTCCCTGTTGCTCCACCTGCTTGAGAGTCTAAAAGCTCGACTCAGCAGCGCTACAGTGCTCCAGTTATGTTTTGGTTAACAAATGAATGAGTTTACTCAGAAAGAAAGAGAGGAGAGAGGGACAAAGAAGAAGTCAATCATCTGTCCTCCCTGAAAGAAGGAGGGGAGGAAGGCGAGGCTGCAGCGTTAACAGTAATAGTGATGATCCTGAAAGGATCCATTATAGCTGCTGGAAGCATGCAAATGCACGGGGGGGGGGGGTCTACCATCATGACAGGGGGGGGGGGGGGAATGAAGCATACAGATGATCTCAAGACAAGAAATGCATCAAAGCAGCGAGTGGAGGCAAGAAAAGAGACGGAGAGCTCATTAGTGTTTTCTTAATGCAGCGGATCTCATTTCTTTCACTGCTTTACATATTAATATGCTTCTGTGTGTGTGTGTGTGTGTGTGTGTGTGTGTGTGTGTGTCTCTGTGTGTGTGTGTGTGTGTTTCTCTGTGTGTGTGTGTGTGTGTTTCTCTGTGTGTGTGTCTGTGTGTGTGTGTGTGTGTGTGTGTGTGTGTGTGTGTGTGTGTGTGTGTGTGTGTGTGTGTGTGTGTGTTAAATACCAGCTGATGAATGTGATAGAAACCCTGCAGGACACTTTAAAAAAAAAAGAGAAAACACACACACACAGGAATACTTCTTATGATGTCTAACCAGATTACTCTCTCCTCCTTCAGATGAAACCTAGAAGGATAATTTGGTTGATAAGCGCCGAGTCTTTCTCCTCCGTGAAGCCGAGAGCAACTCGCTCCACTCGGTGTGTCTTCTCTGATTGTTTACTGTTTTAAATTATCACCGAATTTATTATTATTTTCATTTTTTCCCTGCAGGAAGTGTGTCACCGTGGCGGGGCAACGTGAAGTCTATTTAAGCAGCGGTGATTTATGTGGCGGGAGTGTTGCATCACCGCATGATTAATGTGACCCTGGTCGTCATGTAGCGCTTCATCAAACGGAGTTAAAGCATTATTTACTTTCCTAACAACTTCTAATGACAATAGTTTTGCTAAAAAGTCAAATGCTGTGATTTGTTCTGCTGGACCAAAGAACACTGAAAAAAATAATCATTTTTTTATTGCTTTATCAGCAACTATTAGCAAAAAATCCAACAATAATCTGTTAGTTAATTTATACTGTTTTGTTTTTAATCTACAACCTTTTAAGATTTTAAAGAAATGCTTTGAAAGCTGTTTCTTTGTTTCCTGTGGTTCTTTACAACCTGCTGCAGACACACCCTGCTCCTCAGGTCAGAGAGCATGCTGGGAGTATGGATTAGCCTGTCACATATAACCCCCACATCAGCAGCACCCCCCCCCCCACACACACACACACACACACACACACCTCCACCCCCTCCCTCCTCTGGCGCGGGCGAACGAGGGCGAGAGAGGAGGTGACCGTCAGACACACTTTTTCCAGATGTGGACGCAAAACACTCACCGGTGCAGTTACAGGAAGTCAACACACACACACACACACACACACACACACACACACACACACACACACACACACACACACTTCCCTGTTACGTCCCCATCAGCTCAGAAGAACTCATTATATCCTCTTTACTGCAGCTTTTCCAGCCTTCCTGTCCATCACCACGTCCATGCGTGTTGTTGGTTTGGATGCAAACATGCCTGCATTTTACACACATGCTGCACTTTACTGTGGACACGCCATTGTTGACCTAACTCCACCACCCCACCCCCCCCCCCCTACACACCACCCCCCCCCCCCCCCCACCCCACACACACACACACACACACACACACACTCCCCCTTTAATTCCAGGGGTCAAAAGACATCATTTACAATCAGCTACTAAATGTGACATTTACAATCTGGACCTGCGTTTCTTTGCTTCTGTGTGAACCCCAGGTGATTTGGCTCAAACTTCTTTTAGCGTAATCACTCACCTATCGATATATAGCAGGCTTTAAAAATGTCTTTTTCTGTGAAGATGAATCCTGGTGATTAGTCACCGGGGAGTCAAGATGGGGAAAACGCACAATGCGGCAATAAATGAAGCTGCTGCTGCCACGTCATCTAATCTCTCCGCCGAGCGCCTTTGTTCAGCATTGATCTGAGCACAACGTGAAACAAAGGCTGCGGCTGGTGACACCACCATGAATTATTAACGACGGGCTCCACTTCCTCTACAGACGACGGTCACGTGATCTTCAGGGCACAGCTGAGCTAATGGAGGAGTGACGTGAAGGAAACAGCAGACGTTGTAACGCAGGTCTGGAGGTTTGGGAGGGCTGATGATGTAAAGCAGGTTTTTCATGGTACTTCTTCATCATTACTTTCAGTGATAACTTCTTGTTTTATAAGCTGGTTGTTTGTAAGACGCCCGTCGGTCCACGACAGAATACCACGTCACGTCTTACGTTTTAGGCCTCAGACAGAACGCAGGTCGGTTCAGGAAACACAAAGATTATTTCTGTTCAAATAAGTCATTTTACGTAAGTCGCATTACATTAAGTTACTTATGCTGCGTACATTTATAAGTTTATGATACAAGTACATTATTTACGTTACTTAAAATTAATCTACGTTGACTTCAGCTTCCTGCTGAATATTTTATGATCTTTAAAATATTTTTAAAAAGTGAATTATATCCATCGTAGTTTATTACAACTTGAGTTGACATGCTCAGTTTTTGTTTGAAACAAAACTGAACCAAAGTATTAAATGTTTGCAGCAAATTTTGTTCCTTTTATTTGAATTAATTGATGTATTGATTATAAGACTAGATAATGATTAATACTATTAATAAACTGATATCAGGGTAAAAAAACAAAAACAGCCACAGTAGATTCAAATTTCGTTGAAATGAGTTTGTTGTCGTTGCCTCTGATAAATAAAAAATGGAAACTAAACTGAATTTTTTTCTTTTGTATTTTTTTCGGAGAGACTGAAGGCCGTTTCCTGTTCTGGGAGAACGCATCACTTCCTCTGGGCCACGATGATGGATAACCCGGCTGGCTGCTGCTGCTCGGATGAAATTATAGAGAGGAGGAGGAGGAGGTGGAGGAGGTGGAGGAGCGATACAGGTGGGAGAGAGTTAGAGAAAGAAGCTTCAGCTCCTCAGGAGATCTTCGTCCATCTGCTAACCGGCGAGCTCTTGATTTCTCTCATATTTATATTACATGTTATATTTAAGAACAATCCTCCCTTCAGATGCCCCCGTTTCCTGTCCAGCTCTCCTTTCACACACTTTCTTTCTGTCTTTCCCTCATTCTGTCGTTCACAGCTAAAATAAGCACAGCAGGTAGCGGCCGAGGTAGCTTGATGTTTATAAGAGGATATTTATGCAGGTTTACTGTCTGTATATAGTTTTACATGTCTCTGGATCTCGACCAACAACAGGCTGTTTTGTGTCTTTAATGAGGGTGAAGTAGTGAAATGAGTTTGAGTTTGTGACATCACAAACTTTGGGAAGTCTAAACAGCACAGTTGGGCTACGTGCATTTTTTAATAACCAAAACGGGAATGGAAATCTAAATTTACACCATTTGGGAGCTTTAAATATTCTCAGCTGCATCAGCTTGTTTCTCTTGTCTGGATCCTGCAGCCACATTATTTACTTGTTTGATGCTCTGTTGTTGTTCGCGAACCGTCGGTGGACATTTATCGATTTCCACAATTGACCCGTTATTGGTTTATCGCTTCCAACAGATGAGGAGGAGTCCGAGCAGCTGTTGTGTCTTTAATTGCACCTCTTTTAGAAGTGAAGAGTTGCTGATCCCCCTCAGGATCAATCCTTTACCGAGCTCAATCTGATTTATGAAATCTGAATCTGAACTCAGAATACTGATTTGAAATCTTGTTTAAAGGTTTAATTATTTTACTTACATTTGAAAATCAAATCCAATGTGGACCAACTCGTATGCAAAACTCATCAGCAGCCAAAAGCCATTTATAGTCCAACTATTGTTGCTTTACAACCTGTACGCACACGCACACACACACACACACGCACGCACGCACGCACGCACGCACGCACACACGCACGCACGCACGCACGCACACACACACACACACACACACACACACACACACACACACACACACACACACACTTTATTACAGTCCAGATGAAAGAGGTGACAGCTGGTATTAAGAGGCAGCAGTGAGTGATCACAACACACACACAGATGAGATAGGAGTATTGATTGGCGCATTGTGTCAGTCACCCTGTGGTCAGTGTCCGCTTATCAGAGCTTTCTTTCTCCTTAATTTATTCCTTCAGTTTGGCTTTTTCTTCCTCTACGTTTAAAATTAATTAGTTCATTAATTATGAAATACAATATTTATATTTTGTGATGCTCGTCGCCGGGACATCACGTATTCAAAAGGAAAAGAAACATTGAATGATATTTTAAATTTCAGAATATTTTGGCCTCATGTTCAGTAAACCCTCTCAAACACGCACACACACACACACGCGCGCACGCACACACACACACACACACACAGCGTACATTGCACACGCATTTTTTTAAACTCTCACATGATCCTTCATCTCATCTTCCTGCAAATACCTGCTTCAAACTCTGTTGGACACACCTACACACACACACACACACACCTACACACACACACACACACACACACACACCTACACACACACCTACACACACACACACACACACACACACACACACACCGCTAGCTTGTTAATGTAACAGAAGCTCACGTGCACAGCCAAACTGCAGAGTTGCTGTTTTTTCAAGTCGCCCATAGTGTCTGAGTCCAGCTGATTTTCATCGTTCAGGCGTGTCGGTGTTCGACATTTTCTTGTAACTTATTCTGGTGTTTTTTTATTTTTTATTATTGCTACCAAGATGAAAGATGGCAGAAAGATCTCCTGTTTGATTTTAGAAAAAGTGACAAAATGCAGCCTGAAAGAAGCTGAAACGTCGGAGCCAGTTTCTCTGTTTAATTATAAATTCACCACTACGTAAGCAAAACTCTTAAGTTTACAGTTTTACTGTCAAAAGCTCAGCTAGGTTTGGTTTTTATCTTTTACATGTCGGCATAAGCACCTCGCTGCAGTTCACAGATCTCCATTCAGATTTTTCTCAGTTCTGGAGTCACCATGTAAAAGTACTCAACGACACCTTCTTCCACGTGACTCCCGAGAAAAGCCGAACACACGTCGACTTCTCAAGTAAAACACCCGAACTCTTCCAAAGTCTGCGTTCATGTCCAGTCGCTCAACTTTCTTTTACCTCAACGACTTCTCTGCCAATCACACACTCCCACATGCCAACGTCATCCTGTACACACACTTCGCACAACACGCATAACAACCGGCAGTGACGTCATCGGTCCCCCCAAAAACCAGGACCTCGTGTTGGTACCCAGGTGCCGGTCCCCCCCGGGCCCATTCAGTTTGCATGGATATAATCATTAGCATTGTCCCGGAGCAGTGGTGCCTGACCCGTTCTAAACCATCAGAGCCCTGCAGCAATAATGGGAATGCTAAATTGCAATTGTGCATGCAGTGGATTACCAAGCCGGAGGGCACGATGTCAGAGGACCCGGACAATGGGGGGCAATTGACTGGCTTAACTAACACCTGCTTTTTATATTGGGCACGTGGTCCGGGTTAACAGGGGGTTCATGTGTCCAAGGAGTTACGAGGCAGCGGGAATGTGTGAAAATGCGTCACGTGTTCAACACCGAGGAGAATAAATAGTTTCAGATGACACCAGAGAGGTGCATCGATTTCTTCCAATTAGAAACTCTTAGTGGAGGAAATGATCCTCGCCGACAGCCAGCGTTGTGCAGAAGGTGTATCAGCAGGCTCCTCTGAGCGATCGATAGTCCTGCGATGCCCCTCCACCCCCGCCCCCAGTGGTCGGGAGGAGCTCGGAGAGGAAGCGGGTCGGGGGGAGGAGTGGGAGGCAGAGATAGGGGGAGGAGGGAAAAGACGGAGAAGGAAGGCAGAGAGACGACCTGCATATTTGATGATCTGCCTCTGCACCGCCTGAAGACCGGAGACCTGACTGGTCTGAACACGTCGTCACGCTGTCTCATGGTGTTGTTGGGTTTTTAGCTTTCTTTCTTTCTGCTGCTGCAACTTCTTAAACCACAAATAGAGTTTTTCTCTTTTACAACATGCTGGTGGAGCATTGCCGACTGACGAACCACTCGTGTACCAACAGGATGTGAGAACAGTGAGCTTTTCTCCCTCTGACTTACCTGTGGGTTTCATGTAATAAGCCTCTATGTCAGCCATGTCCGTGTGCAGAGCACAGTCCAGATAACTCTGGATAACTTTCCTGCTGTAGTAGTAGCGCGCACCCACGAGAAAGAGGGGTGCGCAGCAGGTCAGCGTGACGGATTTGGTCACGAAAAAGCACATTACTATGGAGAAATGGAAGAAAAATAAACGAAACCTGTCAGAAAAGAGAATCACATGTTTGATTTTGGCAGAATTTGAACCCAAACAGACACAGAAGAAACCAAAATAAAGGCACAGACATTATAAAAAAAACACACACATTTGTAAGCATCAGTGAAACATCAAATTCTGTTACCGTGGCACCAGAGATTCGGATTGTTTTTTTACACACAAACCCGCATTCATCGGACTGTGAGGCTGCAGGCAAACATTAACAGAGTAAAGCTTTCTGTTTTCCACTCGGTTTGTCAGAAGAGAGCACGTTAGTGTTGAATTCATCAAACCAGTGCAGCCCACATTGGAGTTATTAGTCGGATGTAACGCTAGGGGGCGCAGCGGGACACAGAGACAAGCAGGATGGATGCTGCACATAACATGTGGCGTGGCATGCAATAACCTAGTAGTTAGTTTACTCCTCTTCACCTCAGCGCGGAGTGAAACGCTGAGATTCAGAGACTGGTGAAGTTCAGAGGAAACATCCAGTGCGCACCGGAAACAGATTCGTTGGAGGGTTTTACAGGCAGGACTGTCTTCGTTCTGTCTCGCCGACACCACAGGCAGTTGTTTTTTTACATGCCAATCCCCTCAAAGGTTTGATCTGTTGAAAGGCTCGACTGATTTTAATGTGCGTAACGGTGCCGGTCACGATGCACGAGGCTGTAAATCTACACCGGCAACGTCAACAAAAGCCAAACGAGACCAGTGCACGACTGGCGCATTGGCTGCTGTGCAGAGGCGGGCGGGGAGGGTGGAGGGGTGGGGGGCACAGTGTGCGCGCCGCCGCGGGGGGGGGGTGTAATGTGTGTGAGTGTTGGGGTGCGCGAGAGAGTGCTTTTCGGGTACGTGCGCGCTCCCTGCGGGCCAATCCTCAAATTCATTCAGTCATTCATTCACGGCACCGGCATGTCATCACATCATCAGCAGGCCCGCCGGGTCCTACACACATGCACCATGCGCCTGCCATGCCTTTTGTTGCGTGATGACCAACATGCCGGTGTGCCGGCGGACCGGGAACGGGAGCCGCGCCGGCACCGCGTGGAGCGCTGCAACAGATTTCAACTTCACTGTAACATCTACGGGGCCACATAGTGCACATTTAAGTCAAGTTCCTCAAATGAACCACTTTGGGATGCAGGCGTCCAAAGAAAGCGCAACAGAGACGTTAGATTTCATGATGATCTGAGCTCGGTATAAATAAACTACATACATAATTCATGGTGGAGCTTATATTACAAGTTTTTCATGGCATTGGAGAAGTGGGCCTGGAGCATGATCCGGGCTACGTGATAAATGAGAGCACTTACCTGTCAGAAGAGCATATAAAAAGGGGGTCTTGGGCTGCTGCCGGAGCCCCCTAAACGCCGTGTTGGGTATCCTCTCCATAATACCCTCGTAAAAGATGCGCCGCACCTCCTCCTGATCCCCGCGCTCGAACTCGCGGATAAAAACCGTATCTTTGCTCACATCCTTGGCCTCGGCGGGGCTCAGAGCCGCGCTGGACGGAGGAGAGCTCCACATCATCGACTCTTTTTTGGTCCCAGGTATAGCATCGTGTTCGTCCGCAACAATTTTAGTCTCGCAAACCATTTTGGGAGACGAAAAATGCATGCAACTGGCCGCAAAAAAACAACCACAGTCCGGAAAAAAAGGGGGGAGAGTGAGTGAAAATGGATGATGCGTGAGGTTCTCTTTAAAAAACAGCGAAACGATGAAGGGGAGAAGACGGAAGGGGGATGTTCTGCTGCAACCCTGAGCGTTTCTGAAGACCAAGACTCGCCGGTGTGATTCAAGCAGTATTTATAAGCGAGCAGGGCGGGTAGATTCGGGTTCAGGGGTTGGGGTGGTCCTCTCGCTGCAGATTGGTGGAAGCGCTGCGCTGTTGGTGCTGATGGACGAGGGAGGAGGGAAGAGACGCGCACTCGCTCTGTGCGTCTGAACAGGCGAAGTGTGGACTTTGAGAAAGTGGGCCCATGAGGAGGCGAGGTTGCGTAGAAAGGTTGTCTCTGAGCAGGTTTGTCTTCATAATGTCTCACAATGAGGAGGATCCCCGGTTTGCTCAGATACCTCGGCTGGAAGGATGCAATATGCAGCACAGAGGCGCGAGGTAACGCGGGGGCGATGCGTCAAACGGGAGGAAACCCTAGTCACGGGGCGACTGCAGATCTTTAGAAAAAGCTCTGGTGGTGGTTTTGATTTTAAAAGTGAGTATTCGTGATTTCTGGTAATGAACAAGAAGGAGAGGTGGGATGTGGCAGAGCTCCTGAGGCAACACATTAGTGGACCTCTCCGTTGTTGCGCAGATAAAAAGGCTCCTGTGAGAAGGCGGGGTTGGAGACAGACCAGATGTATTTACATCCTGATAGAACTCGACATTAGGACGTCTGAACTTCAGCTGGTGGTCGCCCTCATGTCTGGGCTGCACAGCTCAGCCTCACCGGGGGCTGCGTGCAGCCTCCTCTGCCGGTTGACTGACAGCTCTGCTGCACTGCAGTGATTCCTCCACGACTTCCCTCCGCTTTGTCACCCTGCTCCTGTCATACATCACTCCCAACATGGAGATTACATCTCGTCTTACTGCGCATCTGAAACCTCCCATCAGCCTATCTGTCGGCGTGCTGAGCCCCGGCCACGGAGCTTTACTGCTTTTTAGGTGACGACGACGACGACGATGATGATGATGATGATGGTGGTGGTGGTGGTGGTGGTGGTGGTGCTCCCTCTGGTTCTTTGTTGTCCACTCCCTGTGTTTAACCGGCTCTTATTGTCCACAATCAAAGCTTTATTAACCAAAGTGCTTGTTTGATTTGTGTACCGGTTTATTGTGACTGAGTGGAGTGATGACGTGATGGAGGAGGTGTAGCTGACAACAGATCATCATCCATCAAAGATGAGAAGAAAGGAATAGAATAAGGATGTCATACAGTTGGAAAACAAAGGAGTTTTACATTTACATTAAATGTTCCAAGATAAACTGTCCGTGGATGAACATGAGCCTGTTCGACTGATTCATGATTTCATTTCGTATAAAATGTGAAAATGTTTGTGGGCTCTTTGTGGAAGTGTGCAGCCTCTCGCTGTGAAGCAGAACTAGTTTGAACTGGATCGTCCGAGGCAACCTGCTATTGATAAGGCTGCATCCACCCCCTCTCCCTCCTCCTCAAGGTATCTCCCCTCCTCCCACCCAGAGAGCGGCTGAGTGGGAGGAGGGCAGGCAGACGTCCTGCGGAGTCCTCGCATAACTCCGCTCATTCAGCATCCTGCTCCACGAAACTGCGGTAGAAAGGCCGTTTTTCTGATGTAGCTCCCAGCAGCACCTCCATCTACTGCGGGTCCCACTGTGCGGACCGGGTGGAGGATGCTCCGCGCATGCGCAGTGTTTCCTTTTGCTTCGACTCCCGGTGGTGCTGCCTTCAAGTGCTGTCGGTCATGTCGCAAGAGATGAGCTCAGCAAAGTTATAAACACGTCATTTTTAAACCATTGAACTCATGGAAACACACAATAAAAATACATATTTAATACGTTTCCAAATGTGTATTTCAGTTCATCCCCTGCAACAAATAGATATTCTTCCATCCCATAGTTTGGGGAAATCATCAAATATAAAATAGATAGTACAAATATATCAATAAATCACAAGGAAAGTGGAGATGAATTGTCTGTGTATCTTTAAGAGCCTCAAACCGTCCCAGTTTATACTTTATACAACAGGACAATAACAACTGTAATGTGTTTTCAGAGCCGTTATTGGAGCAGCAGGAGTTTATTCTGGAGGACTCTACTTTTAATAGACTCTGAAGACCGTACAGAAAACTGATGCTGCTTCTAATGAGGTCACAAATACAGACTTATCCTGTTTTAAGTCCATACGTTTAACAAAAGGGCTTTTAAGATGATCTGTTATACATGAATCAGACATGTACAGTTTGTAGTTCTGATTCTTATATTGAATATTTCATCTGTACAGCTCGCTTCTGTCAAACCTGACTGATAGTCACGTGTTCTTAAATCCCGTTATAAACCAATACTCTAAATCACAACGGACATATCTGGAGCTTTCTTTGTTTGGCAAATGGAAATGTAATTTCACATAACAAACATTTAATTGTGTATCTATCCAGATACATTTGGGTTTCTTCATAGGAAAGAATTTGGGCTTTAAATGAATAATTAACATTCTTTGTATCCATTAATCTTAAAGCACCAAACCTCATCCAGCCAATATTTAATCAGGATGTTTCACTCTGAATTCAAGCTTTAGAGTAACAGAACAATAAGTGAGAGAAACCTCGTGGATATAAATATAAATATAGATATAGATATAAATATAAATATAAATATAAATATAGATATAAATATAAATATAGATATAGATGTCTCTGAACACTGAGTGTTCTTTCTGCCTCTCTGTGCATCTCTACACGCTCTGTGTTTCCCTGCAGCTGAGGACCCCCCCCCCCTCTCTCTCTCTCCATCCCCCCACCCCCATCACCACCACCAGAGGTCATGTCTGCCACCTCTCTGCCGTGACCTCTGACCCCCTTCAGCTCCTCCCAGGTTTAAGGCTGCAGCACCTTCAGGCTCCGTCTGTTTCCAGCAGGTCGGTCTCCTTCCTGTTCTTGTTTTAAACACGCGTCATGAAGGTTTTCTAACTTTCTGATTAACACCAGTTCTTTCTGAATTATATGCAACCTTTTTGTTTTTATGCACGGTCGTACATGAACACACTTTACTCACTTCATTCTCCCCCTTTTTTTAAATTTTTTTATTCACTTTATTTTTATGATTAAAAAAATCATTTGAAATCATTTGTTTCTAGTTGGAGTTAAGTTATACTTTTCTGGTGTGTGTGTGTGTGTGTGTGTGTGTGTGTGTGTGTGTGTGTGTGTGTGTGTGTGTCTCCCTCTTGTGGTCACAGGTCAGATATTGGAGTGTGAAGTAGTCACGACGTGGTTTTATTCCCTCCAGTTATTCTCCCACCTGACGTACATATCATGTAAACGGTTTCCTCCCGACTGCCTGAATAACGGGAGGAAGTCGCCGTGACCTCGCCGTGACCTCGCCGTGACCTCGTCGACCTCTGGATGTTTCAAAAACAGCCCGTCGTTGAGGAACGTAAAGTTTCTTGACTTCGGGCTGCTGAAGCAAAACTAGTCTGACCTCAATACAACACTAGAGTGGAAATCTGAAAAGAGAAAATCCTCCACTCGTCTAAAAGTCATTGTACTTTAACAGGTTTTTGTTGAAGAATCTACGAAACACTTTTTAATTTGACTTCTTGACTCTGAAGATGAATGGAGATGAATGGAAATAATAGTGTTTGAATGAGAGGAAGCTGTGTAGCTTCATCCTGTCGGTAGATTCATGTCACACTCAGTGCTGCTTTGCACTAAATGTATTTTTTTTTATTCTCCACTTGGTGAAATACTGAAGGTCATTTTATTGTTTGATATCACAACATGTGTTTAACATCACATTATTTCACTGCTGCCTCCTCAAGAGAAGAAAGTCACTTATTTTAATTATGGGAAGACTTTCTACGCTTTAGCTCCAGATTGTTTTACATTTCCTCTTTAAAAAGTGTGATGTTCAGGGCCACTCTGGATGTAATAATGAGCAGCTTCATGTCTGACTGAGCGTCCGATGACGAAGGCGAGAGGTGAAGGTTTGGATTTCAGTCCTCGGGGCTTCCTGGTTCATTTGTGAAGGTTTTACAGTTACAGACAACAGCTGCAGCAAAAGTAACAAGAACTCCTGACTTTACAACAGGAAGTAGTTTATTAAATACATGCAGTAATATAAATGAACAAAACTCGAACTTTCATGTGCAAAATGCTTTCTGAGAGCATTAAAACTAAATGACTTCTCCCAGATGGAACATTTTGACAAGTTTGGTCTTTTTGGTTGTTGTTAGTTTGTTCATCATCTGCTGCAGCTGTTAGATATGGTAACGATAGCGGTCAAAAATGATGTGAAACTGCATATTTTGAATTGAAAGACATGAAGTTTTCCGGATAGTTGCATCTACGTCTTCTTTAAACTGAAGGAAAACCCTGGAACGTTGTCATAGAGACGCTGTTACAGTTCATGTTTGGGCTCATTGATAAAAATCATCATCTTTCAGTATTAATTCAACTTTTAAAGGATTTAAATATGTCCTCTCTTCAGTTTCTGAACCAATTTTCTTGCAACATGATTTTATTATGTAGTTTTATGATCCATAGATTTCACTATAAATGGATATTTAACACCTGATCATCCGTATGCCTCGGAGCTCCGTTCCTCACAAACAGGGATGCACCGTTTTTATTGGATGAGCTTCGTGCAAACAGACATGCTGAGCTCAGAAGTGCATAAATTTGAAGTGAAGCCGTCTGCAAGTCAGAAAACGCCCGATTTCAGTTGAAGGCACCGTCCTGTATTTGAGAAGTTCTGCAAAGTAAAGGTGAGTTCACGTTTCTGTCACCAACGAATCAGATGCTCAATATTCAAAGAATGAATGTTTGTGACGTCTCGTGTTTTCTTTCAGAAGATGAAGATCTGTGATGTTCCTGCTGCTTGCTGCTGTCGCTGTGATCAGTGCAGCACAGAACAAGGCCGCACCAGCCAAAGGTGACTTCATGGAAATGTTACGTACTGGTGCAAACAGCATATTGATATTTTGTATTATTTATTATGTTGTTAGTGTAAACAGACAGTTATGTATCTTTCATTAATGGATTCAACATGTTGCTGATGTCGTCTTCACTCCCACAGCTTCTGATTCAGACAAACTGGAAAGAGTTAGATCTGACGAGCCGAAGAAGGATGCTGCTGCAGCCGAGGAGGACCGAGCTGAAGATCTGAAGATGGACGAGGAGCTCACCAAGGAAGCGTTCAAAGACGAGGAGTTCGATAGGAACGCCTTTCAGGAGGAGATGCTTCAGGTGGAGCTCATGAATGCAGCTCTAGTCGATGACGAGCTCATGCAACTCGCTCTCCAAGACGTCGATGTCAAAGAGGATTTTCATTCAGAAGGTTTTGAAGACGAAATGACGCCTGACGTTGAATAAGAAGAATCCTTAATGATGGATGAATGTCTACGAGTACACATAACTTCTTCTCATTCTTCTTCACATCCTTTATCAAGTCAAATGATAATTACACCAGGATGTTTATCAGAGGCTTTTATTGTGAAGGTTTTTTTCTTTGGAGACACCTGTAAAGCTGCAGTTTGTTTTACTGAGAGATGTATTTCTGTAATTGTCAGAGAAATATTGGAGTGTTCCTCCCTCACTGATCACATCTCATCGTTCATAAAGTGTGACCATAATCCAGGTGACATCACAGAGCCGTCTGTCAGATGTTCAGGAGTCGCGATCGGCTCTGATCTCGTTTTATCCTCTCACAAGGTCACCGAGACGGATTCACGGCCGACGCTGCGACGTCCAACTGAACAATATATAAAGTAACATTTCACCTCCAGACATATGGAAACCAGTGAGTGAGCAACACGTCAGCCTAAAGAAACATCAAAGTATTTATGTTTATCTGCTTTTTCTCTGCAGCAACGGCAATAAATAAATCTCCTCCAGAACAGGTGTCGTCTCTCAGTAACGGGAAACTAAAAGCTTCTGACAACATGAAATAAAATCTTCACTTTCAGTACAAGTGTTTGTGTGTGTGTTTTGTAGAAAGTGTTTCCAGGAGATTCGATCTGTTCTGTGTCTATTTCATGTTGAGACACACGTTGACTTTTCTGCAAGAAGGTTGTGGGTTTGAATCTGTGCTCGGGCCTCTCTGTGTGGAGTTTGCATGTTCCAGCGTCCAAAGACCAACATGTCGGGTTGTTGGTGACTGAGTGGCTGCAGGTGTGATATGATTGTTGGTCCTGTGTTGAACTGCCCAGCTGTCGGTAACAGATGGAAAGTTTCCTGAGTCGTGTCTTCAACCTTTGTTTTGAACATTTAAATGAAAGTCTCCGGAGCCTCACGGTGAGCAAACGCACCGAGTCGACGCCGCGGGCTGTTTTTACAGCAGCTCACCGCTTCCTGAGTCACTCGCTGAAGTTTGGAACAATATGTACGTAATACATACGTTTTTAGAACACACTTGACCAATGTGTTGAAATTTCTATCCAGTCAAACTCACTAACATCCCGCCTCTATCATTTTGTTATGGTTTGCATAAAAGAAGCTTTTTCATGTGTTTTGGGTGGAGCTCAGCTATGTTAATAAATGTTACTAAACATGAGAAGCTCTCAGACAATTTCACTTTGTCAAAGTAGCTCTCAGAGGGGAAAAGGCTGGAGACCTTTTTCACTGTTGGTGATGTGAATTCAGGTTTCAGTAAAAATGGATATTTAGAAATTCTCATAAATCACAATGCAGAGACTATTCCTCCAAATACAATATCTGCATCTGTGGGCTGTCTTGACCTCATGAAACACAGAGGTGGTGAGTTTTAAGATGAGTTGGCTAACTGAGGTCGGGAGAGCTGAGGAAACTTTAGGGGCGACGTCAAAGCAACGCAGAGGAAGATGAAAGAAAGGAAATCCCAGGATTTGAGCTTTCCTGCTCCCGCCAGAGAATTTCAAGCTGCTGCTTCACTGATGCAGTCAGCTGGTCCAGGAGAAGATGAAAGGGAAGTGGAGACGGAGACGGAGAGGAGTGATTCAGCGTATATTCACGGCCTGGCAGGGTGAAAGTGTCCCAGTGGGGAGGCCGGTGCTGTAGTGCAGTATGAAGGGAGGCCGGTGCTGTAGTGCAGTATGAAGGGAGGCCGGTGCTGTAGTGCAGTATGAAGGGAGGCCGGTGCTGTAGTGCAGTATGAAGGGAGGCCGGTGCTGTAGTGCAGTATGAAGGGAGGCCGGTGCTGTAGTGCAGTATGAAGGGAGGCCGGTGCTGGCAGCACACGGTGGCGCCTCGTGGCTGAGACTCCTGCCAGGTCACTGCAGGCACTTCTTTAGCCAACCCAGCTCCTCACTTCTCCCTGGTTGTGCCTGTTTACAGGATTTCACCCCGTCTGCAGTTACAGCCATGAGGGAAGTGAGAGTGCTGCATCGCTGCGACACCGCCGGCGGGCTCTCTGCACGGAGGGCTCCTCCTGCTGGTGCAGACGAGGGACATCTTTCTCTTCGGCCATGCAGTAATCCTGCTGTAAATAAATAAAAAGGTGTGTGTGTAGGAGGAGATGAGGTCAGCTAAAACAGCAGGACTTTGTAGCAACACACACACACACACACACACACACACACACACACACACACACACACACACACACACGGCTTTGACAGCGTTAAAGCTGCAGACAACTTCACTGGATAAATGATCAGAGGAGGGAAACCAGTGTTTGTAACATGAGATGTAAAAATATCACCAAAACATTTGACTCCTCAGGAGATTTCAATATCTTTACAAAGACGAAACAGCATCTAAAATGATCGATTGTGTGTTTGGCTGCTGCTGATAATTGTTGTCAGTATGGAAGCATCTGTCAAATCTAACTCATGAATGACTCTCGAAGTCTAAAATGTCAAAAAAAAACAAGTGAAAAATGCTTCTGATAGTTTGTTTTGTTCAACCAACGATTTTCCACTTACGATGATATAAAACAGGAAAACATGGAGCCAGAGTGTTTAGCCGTTTGTCAGAGTTGATCAAATGTATAATATTAATATCTATATTTCAGATGTGACCTGCAGCCATAAGGTCGTCCCACACAGCGACAACAGTTCAGAAAATACGATTGAAACCAGTGAATGAGTCGACGTTGAGTCTTTCCTGAAATGAATTTGAAAATGTAAAGATAGAAAAAAAGAAAAAAGAAGGCAGTTCAATCAGAAACGAAAATAATCAGAAGTGTCAACCTGAGAAATAAACCTTCCATAAATGAAAAACTATTTTTTAAACTGCAACCCGGTGGTGACAAAAACAAGCGAATGAATTTGTGTCTGTATTAATTTAATGATCTGAAATTAAAGTCAGAAAAACAAAACAAAAGCAGGAAATATCATCCATTGTTTTTTTTATTTATAGGTAAGACAATAAATGGGGCTTCATGTGATGTAATGTTGACAACGTACGCTGTCCATGAACAAGCAACAATAAGACCTCCTCCTCCCCCGCTGACGGTGCTCTTCATCCCGTACCGTGTAGAAGATACGCTCCCCATCACATGTCCCCGTGTACATATACATAATCTATACATACAATCTATATTAACAGTAGGTGAACAGAAAGTGCTGTAAATTCATGCTACAGTGCTGCGCTAAATCAGGACCTACGAGTCCGTTTAGTCCGCCTAAAAATGTGGTAAAACTTCACATTGCTTTTATTTCTTTTCACAGAAAACAAAAGTCCATGTTTACGACAGAGAAAAGTAACTTTACTCTCTAAAATCTGTGAAATTAAAGTGTAATAATTTAAATAACCGACCGAATTGAAATCTGAGCACTTGAATAAACTCCGTGTGATGCTACAGTTCGACGTGTGTAAACATTAATCTCGTACAACACATTCAACGAGTAAACTTACAGATGCCTTCTACTGTATCTACAGTATACAGTCAAATACTAAAAAGTACAAAAGATAGTTTATGCTTCACAGCAGACAGATGAGAGCCGTCGACGACGTTCACACACGATGTTAAAAAAGTTGTTCCCAATAAGGCCGAACAACAACTCGCCTTCAAATCAGAGCCTCGCTCTACGCTGACATGAGAGAAAAGAAATAAAGTGCCTATCGTGTGGAGATGAGTCGAGGTTTGGAGCTGGGCCTCGTTTCTCGGTGTGTCGGGGGCGTGGCCACATGTGGGCGTGTCCTCGGGCGTGAGCGAGCTCAGCGCAGTGAGTTGGTGGGCATGCAGTCGCACAGCGCCCGCCGCTCCGCCCGCAGCACCAGCGTCTCCGTCTGCAGCGGGTGAAAAACAGCACGTTAAACACACGGAGCACCTGAAGGGGGCGCTGTTTCATCTCAGGGAGAATCCACCTGAATCCACCTGAATCCATCTGAATCCATCTGAATCCACCTGAATCCATCTGAATCCATCTGAATCCATCTGAATCCACCTGAATCCACCTGAATCCACCTGAATCCATCTGAATCCACCTGAATCCACCTGAATCCATCTGAATCCATCTGAATCCACCTGAATCCATCTGAATCCACCTGAATCCACCTGAATCCACCTGAATCCATCTGAATCCATCTGAATCCACCTGAATCCATCTGAATCCACCTGAATCCACCTGAATCCATCTGAATCCACCTGAATCCATCTGAATCCATCTGAATCCATCTGACAGTTGGAGGCATTTTATGTCTTTAGGGCAAATATGAGCTTTAAGTTAATGATTGATCGTCAAACAAAAAGGTTGATTATTTTTATGTACATTTTTTATGCTACTATTATACTGTTATATTATTATCCTCTTTTATATTTTAATAATGCACCTTTATTGGTTGCGCTGAGGTGAAGCACTTCGAGATAAACAGTTGGTGGCGCTAAATCTCCACTCGTGTGCCGTTAAATCTTCGTTCATGATATCGTTAAAAGAGCAGCAGTTAAACGACGTGGAAACATCGATGGTGATCTGACATTGTTGTGAGTTCGATCCAGCTGTAGGATCTTCGGCGGTCGGTTGAAATAATCGCGATCGGGCGACGACGTGAGAATCGCGACATTTCTGCAGATGACGAGTCGACTGGGAGACTCTGCTCTCCAGGCATCTGCCACCACTGCATGTTGTTTTAACATTTACATTTTATAGATATTCATATTTTGACTAGATTCTCTTTGTTGTTGACCTTTTAAAAGAGGTTACTTGTGCTTTTAATGTAGCTTTTAGAAGAACTCCACACATCCTTTGTGTGATCACTGATTCCCTGCAGACCAGACAGCTGTTGCACTGCTTGTATGTATCGTCCCTGTCAAATATACTCACGAATAAATAAACATTGTGTTTGTGAGATCAGAAGTCCTGCAGACGTGTCGATACCTCGACGGAACAATCTTCATTATGCGAGAGAGTCTCCATCAGCTGGTGAGTATTTAACTCTCGACAGTCTGAAACATCATCATGAATAGAGGAGATGAAAATGTCAGGACGGCGAGGACGTCCTTCACTCACCCGGGCATCGAGGTTGAAGGCCGTCTTCTTTAGATCTTGCAGCGCCCTTTGCATGAACTCAAAGGCATGACAGTCCACACAGGGGCGACCTGGAAACCAGAGTCAAAGACGCAGGTTTAGATTTAGAGTATTTATTGGGAGGACTGTAGATGTTAGCTTAATTATTTAGAGAGGATCTTCTTCCAATTAGACAAAAACAGATCGTCTGTGGCCTCGAGGGAAAAATCACAGGATACTGAAATGTATTGTGTGTGTTGGAAGAACAGAGATTAATAAACAAGGTATTTATTTAAAGCTGATATTAGGCAACAGAAACGGTCCTGTCGGAGCCATCAGCCTGCATCAGTGTGCTGCTTCACAGCTCAACTTTTAATTTGAAAGATTGTGTTTCTTCCTCTTTTAAAAAAAAAACCCCACATTTTGTTTGTTTGGTTGTCACTGAGGAGGCTCCTTTAACGTGCCTCTGTAAATGGTTCATCTTTTCCCATCTTAAAAATGTATAAATATAATTGGAGAGGATTAGAGGATCATGTCATGTGTGCACAGGCCCAGCTTCATGATGGGAGCCACCAGTCAGGATGACCTCATACCAACACCCCTCCGGGACCTGAAGTCCTCCCTGAACAAACATCACTACTTCTGACTACACCTAAAAAAACATTCATGTGTTACTGCCGTGCATTTAGCATGCAGAGAGACTCAGATCTCATCTTTTTTACATCCACCTACTTTCAGCAGGGATGACAGTCCCGGTCTCCAGGTCCGCGTCAGCTGCACCGAGGCCGACGACGAGCTGCACCGCGAGAAGGAGCACTGCTGCCGGCACAAATCCACGGGACGCCATCGATGATCACCGCAACCCTTCAATTCGGAGACTGAAAATCAAAGCAGGTATGCAGGAATAAAAAAATCACAGAAGATGTCCTACACGGCCGTCAGCCAATGAGATCTCCACATCTGATGGGCTTTGTTTGGGAAATAATCCAGTTCTCATCATTAAATATGTGTATGTCTTTAAAAAAATACGAGTTTACAGAGAATAATTCCGGTTTATTTAACAAAGTGTACATGAACATACCGTCAATCAGCCGAGGATGTTTGGCAGAACACCAGATCGGCGCAAGATGCCCACCGAGGACTGTTATATAGATTTAGAGGAGTGCGCATGCGTGTGGGGCGTCTAAAATGTTCTTTGGTGGACCAGAATCAAGACTTCCGGTGAGGACATTCAAAATAAAAGCCAATTAATCCAGCAATGAATGGATTTGTATTTATTTATTATCAACATTGATGGAAAGTCACTTCGTACTAAACGTAAGTACAGTTTGAAGGTTGAGGTTGCAGCTCAGAGAAGACAGAGACAGAGTCCCCCACATCAACCCAGAGTCCCCCAGAGCCCCCCACATCAACCCAGAGTCCCCCAGAGTCCCCCACATCAACCCAGAGTCCCCCACATCAACCCAGAGTCCCCCACATCAACCCAGAGTCCCCCAGAGTCCCCCACATCAACCCAGAGTCCCCCAGTGTCCCCCACATCAACCCAGAGTCCCCCAGAGTCCCCCAGAGTCCCCCAGAGTCCTGCACACATTCACCTACAGATATAAGCAGTAAAAGTTGTTCTTCAAGGTTGAAGATTGAAGGTTATTCTACGTCTGCTTTTACAAAAGCATCTTAATTGCTAAATAAATGAACATGAATAACCTATAAAAAGTGTGATTGAGTTTAGTCTCAATCCCTCCTGTTATAATTAATTCATAGAATAAATTAATACTTACAGTCATCTGAGTCTTTTTTTCAGCAGCTGCAACATTCAAACAGTTTTTAGGGTCTTTTTTTTTTTGCCATTGAAGTTGTGAGATTTAAAAAAATGAATGAAAGGTAAAACTGATGTCCTTTTCTGTTAGGTTAGGTAGTTAGGTTAGGGTTAGGTAGGTTAGTTAGGTTAGGGTAGGTTAGTTAGGTAGGTTAGGGTTAGGTTAGTTAGGTAGGTTAGGGTAGGTTAGTTAGGTAGGTTAGGGTTAGGTTAGTTAGGTAGGTTAGGGTAGGTTAGTTAGGTAGGTTAGGGGAGGTTAGGGTTAGGTTAGTTAGGTAGGTTAGGGTAGGTTAGGGTTAGGTAGGTTAAGTTAGGGTAGGTTAGGGTTAGGTAGGTTAGGGTAGGTTAGGGTTAGGTTAGGGTTAGGTAGGTTAGGGTAGGTTAGGGTAGGTTAGGGTTAGGTTAGTTAGGTAGGTTAGGGTTAGGTTAGGGTTAGTTAGGTTAGGGTAGGTTAGGGTTAGGTTAGGGTTAGGTAGGTTAGGGTAGGTTAGGGTAGGTTAGGGTTAGGTTAGTTAGGTAGGTTAGGGTTAGGTTAGGGTTAGTTAGGTTAGGTAGGTTAGGGTAGGTTAGGGTTAGGTTAGTTAGGTAGGTTAGGGTTAGGTTAGTTTAGGTTATATGGACACAAACAGTAAATAACTCTTCTTAAAACTTTATTAACAGAACAATATGTGAATACGTGGAGAAACGATCACATCTATCTAAAGTATTAATTTATGTACTTATTTAATGATTTATTTGTTTCACGGCTGTTTATGAACGCCCCCCCCCCCCCCCCCCCCGGGGTGGGCGGGGTCCTGAACGCTGGGTTCTTAGGTAGCCCGTTAAAATGCCCGAACTCAAAACACTTCTTTTTCCAAGATGGCGTCGATGAAGGACAGCGACACCGGCCTGTGGCTTCACAACAAGCTGGGCTCCACGGACGAGCTGTGGACGCCGCCGAGCATCGCCTCTCTCCTCACGGTGTCCGTCATCGACAACATACGGCTGTGCTTCTCGAGCTTGTCGCCGCCGGTGAAGCTGAAGCTGCTGCTCGGGATGCTGCATCTCCCCCGGCGGACCGTTGACGAGGTGGGTTAGCGGGCTTCTGTTAGCCGGCAGGTGAGATGAACACGGCCGAGAAACAAAGGAGCTCGGTCCGCTGCCGGTTGCTGTAAATGAACAAAACCAAAAAAAGCACAAACTGCCCTTTAACGGGAGTTCGGTCTTGTTTCTGAGGAGTGAAGCGTTTTAAATCGGGTTCCGTTAGCGGTAGCTCGCGGACCTCCGACCGCTGGCGACGGTTGATCATGTTCCGTGATCGGAAGCAGCCGGCGGATGTTTCACCTCCGAGGAGACGACGTGTCTGCGGAGCTCCGAGGACAACAGGCGGGTCCGCGTCCGGCTCCTCCGGAGCTCACAGCGGCGTTTATTTATTGATTGATTTCCCGGCGGTGATGAAGCAGCTACAGCGGGGTAACGTTAGCCTGGTGGTGCCCGGACAGACGTGGTGGTGGGATGGGCAGCAGGAGAGCCGGAGGGCGGCAGCAGGAGAGCCGGAGGGCGGCAGCAGGAGAGCCGGAGGGCGGCAGCAGGAGAGCCGGAGGGCGGCAGCAGGAGAGCCGGAGGGCGGCAGCAGGAGAGCCGGAGGGCGGCAGCAGCTTCCACTCCGACACGGAACAAACTTTATTCACTAACATGCAGCACTGGAGGAAATATTCAGGTCCTTTACTGAAGGAAAAGTACTCTGAAAATACTCCATTTAAAACTTTATTGCACGTGACTCCTGGAAAAAAAACACAGAAACTACATAACTTATATTTTAATGCTGCTTATATAAACCTTCTTATTTTATGTTTCTGTGGATTTTTAATTCTTCTTTCAGGTTCATCTTCCTTCATCTCAGTTAAATGGTTGAACTGTGGTGCAGTCTCATCTCGGTCTGTTTGTCTTTTGCTGTGATCACCTGCCATCAGCCTCAAAGATTTATCCAGTATAAATAAAGGATGAATGAATGAATGAGTAAACAAAAGTACTGTCAGCAACATGTGCTTAAAGTATCAAAAGTAAAAAAAAATACACACT
>NW_027185400.1:2870000-2895000 GCF_022577435.1 Embiotoca jacksoni
GGCTCAGCCAGGTGAGCGCCGCTCGGCATCGTCTCCGAGCAGCGTGTTCGTACTCTGAACCGGGTTCTCACGCTCGTCAACTCCTGCAAGTGGTTTGGACTTTACAGAGAAGTCTGGAATTGGTTTAAAAAAAAAAACAAAAAAAAAGTCCCAAAACATGTTTAATATTGAGTGAAATCCTCGTCTTACTACATTTAAAATCTTTGTGGGTGGAGCCGTGCTGAGCCTGCATACTCTGCTGTGATTGGTCGTTTCCCAAACATGAACACATGAGAACCAATCACAGGTGCACGGCGGAGTTTGCAGGTCCTTCCTGTTCTAAACTACGTAGATAAAGTCCTGGAAATGGGTCCGACATTACGGGAAAGTTTTGAAAATTCATCAGTAAAAATGTGTCCGAAGCCTTTAAGATGAAACCCCGAGGTGAAGAAATGTCCCGTCCTCATGTCTCTGCTTCGCCCTCTGCAGCGAACGCCGGCGGTTCGGGTCGGGACACGCTGCAGGCGGCTCGCCAACCGGAGGAGTCGGCCACGGTGGGCACCGGTGCCAACGCCACCTTACCGGGCCAGTACAAGCAGAGGACGCCCATGTACAACGCCAGCACCACGGCCAACCCCGCGACCCCCACCTCCCCCAGCACGCCGGCCTCCACCCCGGCCAGCAACGGGCCCCCGGCGGCCGCGACCGCCAGCCAGCCGGAGACCCCCACCCAGCCTCCCGGCACACCTCAGACCCCCACCCCGACGCCGGCCCCGACGCCGCCGCAGCCCCAACCCAAAAAGAACCTCTCGCTTACGGTAAGGTGTAGACGGAGAGCCGGAGCTGAATGAGTCCCCGCAGGACGTCGGCAGGATTTAAACGTTCCGCCGCGTGCTGTTTGTGATCCTCAGAGAGACCAGATGTACGCGGCCCAGGAGATGTTCAAGACGGCCAACAAGGTCACCAGACCGGAGAAGGCCCTGATCCTGGGCTTCATGGCTGGATCCAGAGGTACACGCCTTTCTTCCTCCAGATGTGTGACTGACGTATTTATATCCTCACTGTCAAACGTTTGTGTTTCCCGTCAGACCCGTTTTCATCTCTAGTCTTTTACAAACGAGCCGTAACACACGAAGGGATTTAAAGTCGCCTCGTGCTGCGTTCAAATGTTGTCGTATTTACCGCGTACACCAGAAATGTATCAGAGTTCATTCATTGAATTTAACTGGGAGACGTGAATGCACCACGCGGTCCTGTAACCACAGTAAATGTACTGAATACGTACCCGCTGGGGCCCAAACTGACCGGTCCGCCTCTTGCAGAGAACCCGTGCCCGGAGCAGGGCGACATCATCCAGATCAAGCTGAGCGAGCACACGGAGGTTCTGCCCAAAGCCGACGGCACCGGCAGCACCACCATGCTGGTGGACACCGTCTTCGAAATGAACTACTCGACAGGACAGTGGACCCGCCTCAAGAAATACAAACCCATCACCAACACCTCCTGAGGCGCTTCGCACGCCCACAATCACCAGAAATCTCTCTCTCCTTCAGAGGAACATGTTTACACAGAAACGAGTATTCGCATTCACATTTGGGCCAAATCACCGAGCGGGAGGCGGAGACGGTCGAAGAGAGAACGGACCTCCCTGGTCCTGCGCCGCCAAAATGCAGGACTCTGAAGAATATTTCTGTATTTTTGTTTTTGTTTTGTTTCCCTTTACTCTGTTATTGTTTCTGTTTTTAAGAGTCACACGAGTCTGAACAGAGGAATCGTTCCCACGACGGACCGCGTCAGCATTTGTACCGAGGTACAAGCATGTCGCGTGTCTAGAAAGATAAAAAAGGAGCCGTCTGTATTTTTCTGTACAACATGTGACGTTTGCAGCTTATTCTTCTACCTTTCAGAACCGAATCATGTTTTGAGACAAAACAAAAAGAGAGAACAATAATGACCGTCATCATTAGCGGTGACCCAAAAAACAAAAAGAGAGAAGCAACACTCCGGCGGCGAGTCGCTCTCACTGCTGTCAACTTCTGTTTGGAGTCTTCTGCTCGATGTTTCAGACGTTTTCATCCTTTTTCAAAAGAAGGGAAGAAAATAAAGTGACAACCGGCTCCAGCGGGTGTTTCTCATCTTTCACTTTTAGCAGCTGTCGTCGTTGGAGACGACTCGTCGGGAGTTTCCTTTCGTGTTTGACCTCCTTCTGACCCGTTTCCACTTCCTACTCACACATTCTGCTTATTGTGTCTTCAACGAGGGTTTTCTTCACATCTTCAGACAGCGCAGCAGGTTTTTAGACACTTCAAACTTTAAGTGTATCCTCGAAACTGAAAGGCCAGTATTTCAACTGCTCTAGTAAAGTTGAGGAATAATCATCACTCAGCTGTTTTTACATTCAGGGTTTTGAATGGCTGAAACAGAACATGTATTGATGAGTCAGCTTCAGCCCGAGCTCGGCTTGGTTCAGATAATCAGCCGCTGGTGTCGATCTTCTCGTGTGACTCGGCAAGATAGCAGATGAGGGGTGTTCCTTAAAACCCCGACGTTCAGTGTCCAACTAAACATCAACTGGTGTTCTCTATAAACGGGTTTCTGCAGAATCACACCGGGACCTGATTCTGGTCCCAGAAGCGTTCTCGTTGCCGTTTGTCATCATCAGTCGATAATCTGATGACTTTTAATTGTTTTAAACTGTTCACTGAATGTAAACGGGCTCTTTGTGAAAATGAAGACGTGGACGAATCTTTTCTATCTGGACACGATCGCAGCATCAGAGGACTGAAACTGTGCTTCGGTTTAATGACCCTCATCTACAGCTTTTGGCTATCGAGTTCAGTCAGATCAGTAATTATGACTCCGATGCCGTTTATAATAATAATAATAATAATAATAATAATAATAGAATTAGAGCAACGACCGTCTGATTTGAATAAAGCTGACCAGACTTTCTGCAAAAACTAATAATTTCCAAGAGAAACGTTTCTGAACTTTTTTTTATTAACTGAAATGAGTTGCAACATAAAACGATCATCTGCTGTTATAAACATTCACATCATCACGCAACGGAGGTTTTTGCACATTTGGTCTGTGTTACCTTCCAACTACTGAAGTCAGGTAAGTCTGAACCTTCTTATCCTCTAATATTACACAGATGCCTTTTAGAATAAGCAGTTAGTGAGATGCACATACACACACACACACACACACACTGGCGTTTCATTGTTCTGGCCAATCAGACGGCTTGGTTTCAGCTCAGTGAAGCACTTTGGTCTTTATGTGTTTAAAACTGCTCAGTAAATATGTTGGATGTGTCCAGAACTTGATCGTCATCTGTGATTGGTTGCAGCTTGTCGTGCAGCACAAATGACACTTTAATGATTTTTAATGTGACTTTTACAAACAGCTGGCAGGAATCTGAGCGCAGGTCTGATGAGTCACAACAACAGGAACCAGCTGAGTGTGTGCAGGGTGTTTAAAAGCAGTTCAAAACCTGCTCTTGTATTAATATGAAGATGTTTCCTCTGAGCTTCTCAACTTTCTTTAAAGCTTTTAACAACCATGTCTGAACAGTAAATAATAAAATCATGACAGAGGCTGGAATGATTGGACGGATTTCTCATTAGTGCAAAATACATCAATCTGTCCCGCTGGCCGACGGTACCTGTGTGTGTGTGCGACAGGCAGACGGCGTGCAGCAGACGTCCAGCCGACCGGCGCCGCTCCGGAGGTTTGGTGATGGCGGTTAGCAGGTGAGTGGGGGAGGAGGGGGGCGGGGGGTCTTAGTTGGCTCCGGGGTCCCTCCAGCCTCCGAACGTCTTCTCCAGGTAGAGAGCCACAGCGATGGTCAGGTGGTCCTGCATTTTCCCGCTGACGACCTGCACACCCAGCGGCAGACCCTCCTCCCCCACACCCAGAGGACACTGGGTCACCGGCAGCCCGAGGATGTTCAGGATTCCTTGGGGGGGCGAGTAGAAAGAAATACTGCATGTTGTAATTTTAGCCAGAGATCTGAGTGCTCGATGACTAACAGTTTGTTGGAGCGGTCACTGACCCGTGTAGGCGAAGTCGAAGGGTCTGAGCAGCGGGTGGTGGTGTTTGGGGGCCACTCGGGGGTGCGAGGGGTAAAGACACACTCCGTCGGTGCCGAGCAGCTCCTCCACCTCCTTCTGCAGCGCCTCCTTCTGCTGCATGATGAAGGATGAAGGTTTGGACACGCGCGTCTTCTCGATCAGAGCCAAACCTGAAGATGTCACACACAAACACAAACACACACACACACACAAACACACACACACACACACACACACACACACACACACACAAACACACACACACAAACACACACACACACAAACACACACACACACACACACACACACACAAACACACACACACACAAACACACACACACAAACACACACACACACACACACACACACAGTTCAGTTTATTCATAATAATAATAAACTTTATTTGTAGAGCAACTTTATGTAAGAAATGCAGCTCAAAGTGCTTCACAGCAAGAAATGCAGTTTTTCACATAAAAACAGATATAAAGGAACATTTAAAATATAGAAAAGAATTGAGATGCATAAAAACAGATAAAATGCATAAAATTAAACAAATAGAGTTAAAATATAAAATGAGACGCGGTAGTTCAAAGTATAGGAGAACTTCAGGAGCAGCTAGTTAAAGGTTAAAGTGAAGAGATTTGTTTTAAAAGTATTAACTTATTGACAGTTTGTATGCAGACGACTAAAATGCGTTCAAAAAGATTGGCAGTAAAACTTCGTTGATAGCAGTTAAATAAATCATTTTTGATCTTCTTACTGATAGCAGCCACGGTGTGATCAGATTTTCCCATCATCCTTTTCAGCATCTCCCAGACGGGCCACGCCGGTTGACCCGGTTCTCCCATCAGCTCGGCAAACGGCAGAGGAGGCTGAGGACAGACGGCATTTTCAACCCGTGTTTCTAAGGTAACATAAAGCACACACAGGCTGTTTCCATGGTGACAGAAGCAGATGCGGTCTCCTCCCCCTCGTAGCGGGATCATTGTCTCGCTGGTAACATGAACCAGAGTCGCTGTGTTACCTCAACTTCAAAGTTAGGGAGCGTTTTAAAAACACAAAATATTAGAGGAACAATTCATCTGTTCATGAAATCGTCTGCACAATTTGTTGCCTGAATTTTGAATTAAAAACACCGGAGAGTCCGAGTGACGTAGTCGACTGTTAAATCTTCCTCCAGTGCAGCGATACTCAGAACAGCAGCGTCACAGTATTTATGTTGAGTCCTAAATGTAACTGCAGACGAGAGAAAATCTGTGTTTACCTCTGAAATGCAGTGAAGTGTGAAACAGTAGCGCTGAAATATTTACAGTGAAAAGTGTCTAAAAATAGATTTTCTTCCAGTAAATACAAATATTTCACTGAGTCACGGCCTGCTGTTAACACTGATTCATCAGAATAACCCAAGGACCCGGCAGCCTTCAGAGGAGAGTGTGTGTGTGTGTGGGGGGGGGGGATGCTGTGCAGCTAAACAGATTAGTGAATCATTTCTGGCCAGCAGACTACAATAGGTGCAGTGACTGAGGCTCGGCTCGGCTCGGCTCGGCTCCCCCCCCCTCCCACCATGCTGCTGTGGATCAGGCTGTCAGGTTGGACCTACTTTGCCCTCCTCGTTGGGGAGACCCATGTACGTGTCCCAGATCTGGAAGCTGTAGCGCAGCCGAGGGAAATGCACTTCCTGGACGGTGACTCCGAGGTCGGCCTCCAGACGCTGCACGACCTGTCGGACACGTCAACACGTTGAATCTGAAAAACCTCCTTCGCTTTGTGCTTCTGCAGACGTCCCTGGACGGATTTGTGTTTTTTAACGCACCTTCCTCTGAATGTCCAGCAGCTCGTTGCTGACGGGGTGCGTGTGAGGAGAGCCGCCGTCGTGAGGGATGGTGAAGAAACGCAGCTTCTTCAGGTCCACGTCTGTGTTTAAGGACAACCTGCGGACACGGAGAGCAAACAGGTGAACCGCTGAACTCTGAAGACTCAGCAAACAGCGCCGGTCCACTCAAACCGGACCCGAGCCTCGGCCCTGGAAGACACCGACCGGCTCCTCAACATCTGACAAACACGATGTTTTTACTTCATCAGCAAACACAACTTGTTGAGCACTTTGAAACCAACATTTTTTTGTATATCTCTTTTTCCCGGGAACGAGCCGATCTGTCTTACATGTGCGCTTTGGGTCCCGCCATGATCCTGAGCAACGGCAGCAGGTCTTCGGCGTAGCGGCACATGGGGCCGACGCTGAGGTACTCGTGCTGCCTGCCGGAGGTGGGGGGGTACTGGTTGTCAGCGGACACCACGCCTGCAGAGAAACATCGGTCACACCCGTCTCATAAACACTCTTTAAACCAAACTGTAATACTTTGTGGCCACTGGGGGGCAGCAGAGACGAGCTGCGAGCACAACACCGACATCGTTAGCTTTTTAACGGATTTAGCGAACAGTTGCTTATTTGCAGATCAGCAATCCAATATTTGAGACGGGATGTAATGAGTGGAAGAGCAGATTATTTAGAGGTTGTTGAAAAGTTTAAAATATATCATTGATATGTACTTTATGTTCCAACATTTTGTTTGTACAACATAAACATACCAAGAGGAAAATGTTCAATATTCCTGATTTTTGTTCTCTACTGACTCCTGAAGGAATTATTTGGCTGTTAAATTCAGTGAGTCTGTGACTGTCTGCTGGACAGCTGGAGGTTTTTCACAGCAAATCAAATCTGCCTGCAGAGATTGAAATCTACACGACGGAAGCAGTTCGAGGGGAAACTAAAGTAAAGTAACGGGCCGAGCTTCAGATCGGAGTGACGCTTCTCTGGAGGTTCACAGAAGATCGGCTAGTTTCACCTACATTTCACCTTCTCTCACCTGGAGTGGTTTTATGGCCAAATATTCCGTTGAAGAAACACGGCATCCGGATGCTGCCGCCGATGTCGGATCCCACGCCGATGACGGCTCCGGCTGCTCCCAGGATGCTGCCCTCCCCCCCTGAACCCAGAAGGAGAGGTGAGCGTGGAACCGCAGACATTCAGCGGTCACGTGTTCAAGCACCAGCCGCTCACCTGAGCTCCCCCCCGGGATCCTCTCCAGGTCGTAGGGGTTGTTGGTGATGCCGTAGAGGTGGTTGTTGGACTCGGACCACATGCACAGCTCGCTGGTGTTGGTGACGCCCAGCGGGATGGCCCCCGCCCTCTTCAGCAGCGCCACCGAGGGCGTGTCCACGGTGGCCACGATGCCGCGCCTGGAGATCACGCCTGTCGTGAAGGGCATGCCTGCAACACGGTAACGTGTCACACGGACAGTTTTAAGTGTCATTTTATATCCCGAAAATATGTCTTGTTTTTTTAATCAGGAGTTAATTCATGACGCGGCATGTTTTAATCAGAAGAAAGTCATTCGTGCACAAATGAGTCAAAAACGAATCCTGAATGCTTCTATGAGAAGGATTTGCTTCCATACACTCCGTGTTTGAGGACATGTATGTTGCCGGTGAGGGTGGATGTATGTTAACGGTATCAAGTGTTGACTGGTTTTAAGTGGCGGGCAGGTGAGAGATTAGATTTCTGGCAGTTACCCTGCAGGGCGAAGGACTCTTTGACTGACAGCGGGACACCCAGTAACGGCAGCCGGTCCTCCAGCACCTCCTCCCCCCCGGTCTCCTCCTCTATCAGCTTGTCCACCTGAGCCGCCTCCTGCAGGGCTGCAGAGAACCTGCACACACAAATACACCTTTTAAAGCAATTCTATTGAATCCCCATTTTAAAAAGCTTGATTTTAAGATTATGCATCACAGTGGAAAATGCAAATATGACAGACTTCCCTCTTTATTTATTGTTTTATTTATTTAAAAGATTATTCACTATCGATCACAGTAAGAAATGAATGATTATTATAGTATCAATAGTTTTTCCATAAAATGATAGAAAAGTTTCCAGCAGCCAAAGTCTTTCAATGTCTTGATTTGTCCGAGCAACTATCCAAAACCTCAAAATATTCAGTTTATGGTTGCAGCTCTGAAGCTTAATGAACATGATGTCAGGTGAGGAGACACGGTTGTTTCTTGCCTGTCTTTTACAACAGCGTTGAGAAAAGGGTTGACTTCCTGGATCCGGTCAATGTAGGTCTGCACCACCTCCACACTCGTCACCTGCAGACACACAACACCGAGTAGGAAACTCACAAACACAACAATCACAACTGGATTGAAGAAGATTTGTCTTCAAAAACGAGTAAAAGTAAAACAAAGGAAGGAAGGAGCGAACGAGGCAGATTATTTAAAATCACACAGCGCTTCAGATTTAAAGCTTCTTCAGAAACGAAGACGAAAAAGATGCTCAAGTGTCACTCGGACTGTTTAATGACCGACATGGAATCAAAACCTGTTTCATGGATAAAAGGATGAAAGTTGTAACCAGGGAAACCAGTTAAATATAAAACAATAACAGATTCTATGAAAAGTCATCGGCAGGAAATATTTAACGATGAACTAATTCTTTATCAGACCTGAAGAGGAGTTAATGTGTTTTTATATTTTGCTGTCCAGCTAATTGATGAATAAACTAGTTGAACTGCAACAAATACAAGATCTGTTCATCTAATACTGAACTCCACCGTGTTTAATGAAGTTCTGTCTCCATACAAACATTAATATGAGAACAGTCTCTGGTGGATGTGAGCACAGCTGTGTGGTTGATCCACAGGTGTTACAGTCTCTTCATATGCAGCTGGCCTCGGCTGCAATAATAATAATAATAATAATTATCATAATAATAATAATAATTATAATAACATAATAATATAATAATAATAATATTATAATAATAAAGATAATGATACACATTTAAATAATAATGTGAAACTGAATGTAAACTAACTAGCTTCCTCCTGAGGTCCAAGTATCTGAACTGAGTGTGACCAAACATGAGACCAGTTCGTTCAGGAGTGATGAGCTGCTGAATCGGGCTGTTAAACCGGCTGGACTCCGCCGCGGCCGCCGCTTCGCTTTGACCGGGAACACACCTCTTTCCGCCGGATCTTCCTGGCGAGCTGCGTCGCCGACTCGAGCAGCAGCTGGTTGCCGACGGCCGGGAGCTTGTTCTCGGACGCGGTGAGTCTCCGAGGGCCGAAGAGCCGAAACAACACGGAGAGGAGTCCCATGGCGGCCGTTAAGAGCCATACCTGAACCTTCTCCAGACGGCTCAGGGCCATGTTTCCACCGCGGGGAGGAGAGGAAGGTCAACGGCTGTTCAACCGCTGCAGCGCCGCGGAACACCTCCTAGCAGCGGCTGGAACACGGTTCTCTTCAACCGCTGGTCAAGTTAACGGAAGGCCGCAACCGGAAGTACGACGTCTGCCTTCAAAATAAAATCATTTCTTTGTACGTGTATCAATTTCCGCTGCTTTACATTCGACTACATTTCATTTCTATATAAATATCAAACTTATTCAAATCAAATCTAATTAGGAAATTGCAACACACAATTAAGAAAGGTAGAAATAATAATTAAACCAGAGCCAAAAATGCAATAACAGTAATCAAAAAACATTGAGGGAATAGAAAATGTATAAGTACAAAATCCAAAAGTAATGTATAGGAAATTAACAGTACCGTTGAGAAAAATATACTGCATTTCTTTAGTGGCTTTAGTCATTCACTATTTTTCAGATTAATATTTTACTATTGAGGTAAATGTTATTCTTTTAGGATTCTTTAAGGATACTTTCAGAAGCAACAGCAAGATGAGTTTTATTTTGGAAGTTGTGACCGGAATATTTATTATCAGTTCAGGCTAACTTGTCGATGACCTAGATTAACCTCCAAGTTAATCAAAGATCGAGTTAATTAATAGCTTGTGGTTGCGTAAGTAGCTCTGTTGTGCTAAAATAATATTTTGATTAAAATGGTCAAGATACATTTAAAACAAACGTTAATTACCAACCAGTGAAGATGTTAACGGTTAAAACTTTATTAATTTTTGCCTGTATTATATGGAATTATCACAGTATTAATAGTTAACTATCAATTTAGTAAGATAATACCCCTTCTCCTATACTATGATGAGGAAAAAAAATAAATAAACATACAAAAGTCCCATAAGAAACCTTGGAAAAAAACAGGGTTATAGCCAATATTTAATTAATACTGACACCATTTAACAGTTCAGCGACGTTTCCTGTTTACTTCCTTCTTTACTGGAGTATTTAGCCCGTGTTTTACGTCCTACTGTGCGATGCACAAATTATAACTTCATTTATTATAATCTAATAATATAATTTTCTGTATTTTTACTTTTTCATTTGGTACTTTTAAGTTTTTTTAGTGCGGAGATTTTTGTCCAAGTGGTTTAGTCCTTGTACTCAAGTAGACGTCATTTTGTCCTGGTAAAGATGTAGATTTTGACTAAATAATGTCAGAATGAATCAGCTTTAGTTGCTCAGACCAAACAGCCAGCCGGTGAACTGAGTGTCTGTCACCGCTAGAGGGCAGCACTGCTGAACTCAACGCAGCCGCTGTAACTCCTGATGGACGTACAGAGCACGGAGCAGGGACAAGAAACACCGCAGTGCAATGCAGGTCAGTGGGTTAGTGGAGAATCCATAGCGTGTGTTTGTGTGTGTTTGTGTGTGTTTGTGTGTTTGTGTGTGTTTGTGTGTGTGTGTTTGTTTGTGTGTTTGTGTGTGTGTTTGTTTGTGTGTGTTTGTGTGTGTGTGTTTGTTTGTGTGTTTGTGTGTGTGTTTGTTTGTGTGTTTGTGTGTGGTGCAGCACTATCACAGCTGCCACAGGACGCATTTATTGTTTGGTTTTAGCAGCACACTTGTGTTGCTTCCTTTTCTCTGCTCCTTACTACCCACGTGCTGTCGGTCATTTCAAAATAAAAGCCCATATTTCTTTCATATTTACAGCGTTTTTAGCAGATAATCCTTCTTTACTTTTACTTTGGTAGGATTTTGAAAAGTTTTTGTTGTATTGATACTTTTACATAAATAAGACCTCTGAGATGAACCACCAAACCCTCTAACTTGCACATATTTGACTTTTTATGTGTATTTTTAGGTCAAAACTAGCATCTAATAGAGCATCTTATAGCACATTATATCCAGTTAAATAATTAATATGTACTGATTTATTTTAAAGACAAACCATTTTTTATATGTTAAGTCATAGTTTCTGTATTTTGTATTTATATTAAAAGCCACTATATTGGCGTGATGTGTGTTTTACAAGTGAGAGCGGGTTTGTGCACTTATTGTATTGTTTGAAATCATCATATCAGAGTTTGACTGTGAATAAAAGGAATGTGAAATCAATAGTGCCCACAGAATAGCAGCAACACCCTGCTGAGCTATTTATTGATCCTCTGATTTCAGGAGGGGCCTAATTTCACCGCCGGTTTTTGAGATGATGCTCGGAGGCCGGAACATTTCACCATGATGAGGTCAGCTCACTTCAAACTCTGTCAGCCGAAGGAAGTCGATATTTTGCGCACTCTAAAAATGTTGCAATCTTTTACACACAGACGTTGACCTGCAACCTGTTAACCCATTAACACTAAACTGAGAGGCAATAATTCATCTTGAGCAAATAAACCACATTTTCTGCAGACAAAAATAATTAAAAGATAAAGTCTCTTGGACGTGTGGGCACGCCCAGTCTAAAAAAAACCTAACACAAACACAGCAGTCACGGCCGAGGGAAGAGAAAAAGACAACCTGATCACCTGTAAGCTGAAACCTGAAGCTCAGACAACGAGCGGGCAAGTAGAAACAAGATGGAGAAGCAGAGGAAACACACAGTTCACTGCGTTTGTGTTCCTGCAGCAGAAATTAACAGTTCACACACAAACTGCATTTTACCGCCTGTTATTTTCCAGGTTGAGTCTGCAGCGTGCAGCTCGTGTGCTCTGTGGTGCTTTAGTGTGAAACCTTGAAGCCTTGGTGAACGCACGCCTGCAGGGTAAAGTGATCCGAGGTCAGTGAACAACAGGCGGACGGCTTTGGGAGCTTTTGTATTGATTTCCATTTCTTTCCTGTCTCTGTTGTGGCGGGACAGACGTCACACGCCATCTACATACAGCTCATTACTGACTCTCACATTTTACACACACAGTAAAACAACCTCTAAAAACATGGCTGATATTTGTGGAACCCCCCCCCCCCCTCTCACCTCCCCACTCCCCCCAAAATAGCATTATCAAGACATTTAATTTTCCTAATGAGATCACAGACATTAAAGCCCTTCTGCTTCCTGTCATCTCCGAGTGGACAGTAATTTACTTTGCTGTTCGTTTTTTTCTGAGCACCACTTCACTCTCATCCACCTTCACTCGGCCCGGGAGACCGATGCCGGCTGATCTGTCGGTCCCTCGGGGAGCCGGAGGAAAGCGTCTGCTGACCGTTTTCATTAGTTAAAGCTACAACCAGTCAGAGGTTTCACCAGTAGGGCGGAAGAAGCTTGTAAAGCTTCGAGATCTGGAGATTTTTCTGCCAAAATCTGTTATTTTATGTAACAGGGAGAATAAAACTGCCTTTAAACCAGTGTTTACATTGACAAACATTGATAGCTAAATAGATTATTAAATGAAATGTCCAAAAATTTCATGTCAAGTTTGTTTATTGAGCCCAAAATCACAAAATTCCCTGAAAGAAACCAGAAAGAAAATGCAACGTTCGATGAGCCTCATCTGAACACAGATCTGCTGCATGTTGAGTTATTTGTAGCTTCATCTTAAAGTGTGAAGAAAGAAATCAGATCAATAATCAAAATGCAACTTCATAATCGAGCATACGCTGAAAAAGAAAATCACAAAGTATTTTGACTCAATCTGTCCCGCTGCTAGTTTATATTTAAATAAATAAAATAAAAAATAAGGTTAAGCCATGAACAAAAATTAGAAAAATTCATTGAAATGAACAAATGAATAATTTTTTTGCTGTTCGAGTGAGAAAAAAAACAACAAATAACAGCATCGTTTCACTTCTTTTAATGTAGTTTCTAACATTTAGCAGGATTTCTTGAAGAATATTGAACCATTCTTGATATTAATTATTGAAGTCTTTGTGTTGCCACGGTAGTGTGTCATCATGTTGTGTACATTGTGTACATTGTGTACATTATGAGCTGTATGTATTATTATATCCTCTCTAACCATCTCTTGTCTGTTTGGCAGCAGTTTGTCCTGCAGGATGGGGGGATGAGGGAGTTGGGGGGGGGGTTGCATCCCATGTGGCAGCCCCCCCTATCACCTCCCCCACACACAGACCCCCCCCACACCCCTCTGCTCCTCCTTCAGGGACCAGCACATGAAACAGCTGGTCTGCTCCAAAAAGCAATTATACCTCCACCCCCCCCCTCCACCCCCCCCTCCACCCCCTACCCCCCACGCACCCAGTGTGATCGTTAACGAGGGGCCACCGCCACCGGGACGGGCAGCACGTTCACGGTATCGATGTGAAGATGCAGACCTGCGGAGGTGGAAATGCAGGCGAGGTCTGAGTGCGTTTGATGTTTTATTTACAAGAGTCTTGTTTCAACCACGAGAAAAACATTATTGATTTTCTTTAACACAAAGATCTTGAACATAATCAGTCAAAGCACAATTCTCAATATTGTAAAAATAGCCAATTACAGAAGCAGGAGTTTTTTGTTTTGTCTGTTAACTGAGCCCCGTGGTGGGAATGTGCCTCCTGTGTTTCCTGTTGTGCTCTGAGGACTCATCGTCCCACGAAGGGAACCGGACCAGCAGGTGTCCGATGCAGCAGCAGCGTGATATCGACTCTCTTCTGACCGCTCGTTCCTACCGGCCTCATTAAAATACATTTCTTTGTCCCTCATGAGACCACAAGAAAAAATGGACACAGATTGATTTTGGGCTCAAACGTGGTGATTTATTTTGTAGTGAAGATAAGTGGCTGCTGTCTCTCTGCATCTACATGCTGCATCTTAAATAAATGATATATTGATTGAGGTCTTTGATCTGGTTTATTGACAGCCGTCCATCGTCCATTTATCACGATGGAGACTGGCACTGAGTGACATTAGAAGAGAGCTCTAACGACCGCTGACAGTTCGAGCATGCCGACCTGAAGCAGAGATGATTAACAGGATATGAAGGTCTAACAGTAAATTTAGGATTTTCTAACGCGACTCACACAGATGTGTTTTCTTATTTTAGGCGCTGACTCAGATGATGTCACACAAGGCAGTATATCTGAAGGTCGAAGGCAACAACAAAGGTTCAGTAGTTTCCCCTCAGATCTCTAAAACCACTTTTATGAGCACAATTCGCAGCGTTATTAGAAAGTAAACGTTCGTACAAACAGTCATTTAATTAATCATCTAAAAGTTGTGAAGATATTTCAGTCTTGCTTCCATCTAAAATCTATAATTTGATCTTTCTGTATGAACAAACAATTGATAGCATTATTAGGAGGAAACACAAGTTCAAGCATACCTGTATACCCGCCAAAATAAAAGTCACATCAGAGAATAAATTCAACAATTCAAAAAGGCAAATATCAGTGAATTAGAAAACAAACCCAGATATCTTTGTTCTTTGGGAGAATCAGTCGGTCGTTGTTTCATGTTTTCCTCAGAAGATTTAGTTGCTTGCCTCTTTGTTTGAACTTAGAGTTTATCTGAGGTCAGGAGGAGTACGTGGCTTTACTGGGTGATAAAGGAACCTAGAGTCAACTCAGAAAGGTCAGCCGAGGTCAAAATAATCCCCTGATACACACACACACACACACACACACACACACACACACACACACACACACACACACATGAATGCTCGCACATAATCCCCACAACACGCCCAGCGAAGCCCGACCTGGACTCACAACAAAAATATCAGTCGGCGTGATGAATAAGTGATCGCAGCTCTAAATAATAAATGGTATATTATCGTCACTGTGGTGTGACTTTAGTTTTTTTTTTGGAGCCAACGAACTTTAATAACGCAGCTCGGACGTGAAGTCGTCCCGAGCAGCTCGGAGAGAATCCAACACCTCCGGCTGAATGTGTTAACTGCGTGTCACCGCCCCGGGTATGTGGCCGGGAGGTGTGAGGTGGCTCATCGCTGTCCCACATCCAGCAGCCTTCAGGTGGCCCAAACACTGGTTCACAATCAGCTGGGAGGAACACCAATATCGGTTAAAGGTCTTGTTCCAACTCACATTCACAGGATCGAGGATCCTGATTTTAACCTGAAAGGTCTTTTTATTTCTTTTATTTTATATCACTGGAATTATCTGCATAAATACAAACAGCAAATTAAAAATACTTTTTCTGTTCAGATTCATTTCAACTCTGCTCTGACGGTTTTTATATAAAATATCAAAGGCTGAAGTTACATTTGTTAATAATTGATCCTATATCCTGTTTGAATTCATTCAAGCCAATGCATCCCAACAGCAACGTCTTTATTATTGGATTATCATGCAAGTGCTGCTAAAACTCCCCATTAGGCTTATTAGCTGTATTTCATGTGGAAAGTGTCGACTCGGCAGGTTTTTAGACTGTCAGGTGGATCTTTAAACGTGTTTGTTTTGTGTTCAAATTAATGTCCTTCTTTTTGGTTTGTGACTTTTGAATCGATCAGAGAAAATAAAGATAAAACAGTTGTTTTTCCCACTTTTTTTTTTAAAATTCGTATTAATCACCTTCAGTCCATCAGATTTACTTCGCAATGACCCGGGAGATCCTGTAATTCAACCAATAACCAAAGTTGTTCTGAAATGTGCTGCACAAAGATAACAACTCTTCATTATTAGCTTATGTTGTGCCTTATGGAGGGGCCCAGCATCAGAGTAACTTCCATCTGGTGCTGGGTGGAGCTGATACATGTAGTTGGAGGTAAACAATCCCCAGAGGGTGGAGGCTGTCAGTCAAACAGCAAAGTTGTGCCACAGGGTGAAAAACATTCTGATTTTAAAAAGTATAGACTCAATGTCTGAGACTGTAAAAGTCATTCTCACCTATATTGATTAAAATACCCACTAATATCTTATAATAAAGAAGTCGCAGGGGATTTAATCACTGATGATCAAATGTTTAAGCTCTGAACTGGCGCTTCATTTTGGTTGTCTGCGGTATTTTTGAGGTGGAACAGCTCGACATGTAGGTGAGAAGTGGGCCAGTTCAGGCGCCCCCACAGGTGCATATTTGCGAAGATCACGTGTGAACCCGCCCCGCCCCCCCTCCCCGTCCCTCCCCTCCCGCCCCGCCGCCTCCAATAAAACACAGCAAAAGTCAGAGCTCTTCTTCCTTAGAGCAGCCAACCCTCCGAGAGGCAGAGAGGAGAGGCGGCCGGGACGTGAAACGAAACCTCTGAAGCCCATGTGTGTGTTTGTGTGTGTTTGTGTGTGTTTGTGTGTGTGTGTTTGTGTGTGAAGGCGGCTCGAGGAAGATGATTAATTAGTAAAATAAAGCTCTCGGTAACCGGACGCCGCAGCTGATCTGGACTCGGGGCTGCAGAGGACACCGGCGCATGTTTCCAGAGAAGGCCAGGTAAGTCCGACCCTCCTCTGCAGGGAAGCACGCGACCCTGCTCGATCTCGGTGCAGTTGTGCGTCAGCGGTTCAAAAAAACAAAAAAACAGCGCGTGTGCGCGTGCGTTTTGAGTCCGTGACAGACGAGCTCGCAAACTCAGTTCGGCATCCATAATTTACAATCCGCAGTCAGGCTGTGGGAAGATCCGCGACACGCCGGGTTTCTGCAGAGCATCAGGAGGCTCCTGCAGGCTGCACCACGCACGCTGTCTGTTCAGGAGCCCCCCCCCCCCCCAATGTGACCGAGCGGCCATTAGACCTGTAAATACTGTCAGAGTGATTGGATCAGGTTGTGTGTGTGCAAAGTGTCACTGGGAGGTGATATCCTGCTGCGTTCATGGCTGTTATCATTGGACAACATGATAAACGACCTCGTTTACAATCAACCAGCCTTCTAGTGGATCTGTTCTCCTCCTGAAAGTCAGACTCCATGAGACGGAATCGGAGGAAATCCTGATCGTGCCTTAAAACCTTGTGCCAAATAGTTTTTATGATTTATGATAATCTGACAGTCAGCCCGGCAGGAGTTTTGGTGACAGATCGGTCACATCAGATGAACGCACACTTCA
This sequence comes from Embiotoca jacksoni, assembly GCF_022577435.1. NCBI lineage: Eukaryota > Metazoa > Chordata > Actinopteri > Embiotocidae > Embiotoca > Embiotoca jacksoni. The sequence goes on from NW_027185400.1 coordinate 2,887,170, forward strand.
TGATGTAGTGAGTTAACGCCCCCCGTGTCCGCCCCCCTCTCCACGCTCCCTCTTCCGTTTCAATAGGCTGCAGCTCTGTGCGCACTGGAAACCCGGGATTCAATTGGTGGAACCGGGAGGGGAGCCCTGGCCTTTTCCACTGCAGGAGGAGCAGACTGGAGGAAACCGACAGAGGAGACGCCGCTCAGGCAGCAGCAGCAGTGGAGGAGGAAGACCGCACGGCCTCCTGTGCTGCACGGCATGAGGGACTTCAACCAAACTGCGCACTGACTCTGCAGGATGCACCGCTGCAGCTGCGTAGTTAGTTGAAGACGGACAGACACGAGCTTGTTCCGGCCCAGAGCAGGAGTTCTGACGGAGGATTTAGGCCAAACTGGTCGCTGACCACAGCTGCAACATTTGGTTCCCCCCGCTGAGAGTTTGTCCTTCCTCCTCCTCCTCCTCCTCCGGAGAGCCCCGCGCTGTGGCCTTGTAGCGGACATGGGAAATGTAAACAGTACTCGGGCTGGATTTTAAACTACGCACACGTCCCACGTCCTCCTCCTCCCGCCTCCGCCTCCTCCCGGGCCGTCCGAGATGGAGATGGAGACGGAGAGGGTCGAGCCGGTCCCAGAGCAGGAGGTAGAGGCAGAGCCACCCATGCACAGCGTCCACGGAACCAACCGGATCCGGCCGTCCTCGTACCGGGCCCTGCGCAGCGCCGTGTCCAGCCTGGCCCGCCTAGACGACTTCAGCTGCGAGAAGATCGGCGCGGGGTTTTTCTCCGAGGTGTTCAAGGTAAGGGAAAGTGTGTGTGTGTGTGTGTGTGTGTGGGAGGGGGCGGGGGAGGCGGGAGGGATGGTCCAAGCGTGGGTGGCTGACTTCCTCCTTGTGTCTCATGCACTTGTTTATGACGGGCTCAAGGGTTACCGTGCACGCCCTCCGCGTCTCTAAAGTTCACCTGTAAGCTTTCTTTATTTGACTTTTTAAGATAAGATTGTAGCCGCCCTGAGTTGAATTGTTGACTTCCTGTCAACTTGAGCAGTCCCCATGTATGAAAGAAGTGGTTTCTGTGGCAACCAGTGGTCCTAAACCAAATATCAAGAGGAAAAACGCATGATGCTGAATAACTGCAGGAGGAAGTTGATGATGCAGGTTTTTAGTTTTTTTTTGTCTGTGTCATCCAACCATCATCTCCTGCCCACACGTGTTTGCTGTGACCCATGTTGTGTAAGATGGTGTGTTTTTGGTGTGCAAGTGGACACCGGGACGGGTTAGACCTGGCACACGTGGAGTAACCCAACGCTCGGCTCTCGTCTGGTTGTCATGCCGCCGTTCACCTCCACGGAGCCCGATTCCACTGAACGCCTCGGCGGCGGTGGATCACAGCTGAGACGCAGGAGGAGCTGATGAAGGAGCACGTTAGAAATCACCTCCGAGGAGGTTTGAAAAGTTTGTTTTTACAAGAAAGGAAGTCATCAAAATAAGTTCATCTTCAAGGTCCTATGAGGGTAAAAGAGCTCAACATGTCTAACTGCTGTTTTCATTATCCGTTCATTTTCTGATTATTTTATAAATTCATTTGTTTATAATCTGCAATAAAATAGAAAACAATCCCTCCTCTTCACACGTCTTCTACCATATGTAGAAATAAAAGCATCATATCCCCGAATGTTTACAACTTAGAACCAGCCAACAGTTACGATGATGGCTCTTAAAAAGACGATTGTGTTTGATTGTGAAAATAGTTTCGGCTTCATCGTCCGGTGCTCGAATTCTCAATGAATTGTTGCACCTGATGGACAGATCGGTCCGGATCATTGCTAGTGACATTTAGCATCACAAACTCCCTTTTTCTGACAAACTAAACTGGTAAACTGGACAACATTATGAGCTCAAAGGGCCTTCAGAGATGATTTGTAACCTTTTATGTATTTTACATTTTTTAAGAATAACTTGATCAAATAGCAAAATAAAAAAGTCATTTAAATCGGATTAAAAATCGGTGCTCTGCAGGCAGTAAAAATAGACATGTAGCTATAATAAATTGTAATACTCATCTTTAATCATATTGGTTCTCACCAAACTGCACCAAATGCTGCTTTTCAGAACTACAACATGATGTTGTGTAATTAGTTCATGCAACATAACTTTACTCTACGTGGATCAAATCGGTTATCTGCCTGAATTTACTGTATTTACTTTGCTTTCCAGCCGTTAGTGTTTTCATGTCATTGTGAACTGGTTTTATTTGGTATGAGGAAATTAATGTTACTTTGGGCTGTGAGGTAACAGTTGATGGATATTTTTCAACGTTGACTATTTTTCATCTTAATAATGAAGTTAAAACTTTTTAGAGGTTAAAACTTGAAACCTAGATTCTGTGGACTCGTCGTTCTCTCGCGATGCTGTCGTACTTAAAACTTAGAGAGATGATGAGGAAGATTAAAGCTCTGAATTAAATCTTCTTTCTGAACTCTCCACTCTTCACCTCCTCTAATAGGAAGTTTCAGGCCTTTGTAGCTTTACTCTTCCTCTTCAAAATAAAAGCCTGCTGAAGCCACTCCCTCAGCGTTGCCCTTTGAATGGCCAACGAGGATGCAAATGTCAGTGTTTACTGCATCTTTGTCAAATTGGCGCTTGGGTTTGGATGAGCTTGCCCTTTGATTAGTTCAATATAAATTGTCACCACAGCCATCAGTCACATTTAAAAGTGTGGTGTGAACGACCCCCCCCCCCCCCCCCCCCCCCCATGTACTTCAGAGGAAAAGGCCAGACTGTTCTGTAGAGAGCGCTGATGTTTTGTTTATTAAATTTAGCCTTCACTAAAATGCACATAGTTACATTCAGGCTTTGAAATGGATGTTGTGCACTTGGTTACAAAGGCTCTGGCCTCCTGCCATGTTGATGGGCTTCGGTCCTCGGTGCAGATCAATGGAGGCTCGCGGCAGGCAGACAGGCCGCCATTCACCTCTCCTCTCTGCAATTGTGCAATCTGGAAAAAAAAAAAAAGAAGAGGGCAAGACAAAGAAGAGGGCACACACGTGTCAAGGCAAATCCTTCAGGTGCTGTTTTTCATCTTCCTTTAATATTCTTCAAAGGAAAGTTTCTTTTGGCCTCCTCACGTTTTTCCTTTTTTTTTTCTCTAATCGGCTTCAACCTAAAAAAAACCTGAAGTCTCAAAACCAATGAACTCCCTCTATCACAAATGGATTGTATCATCAGTCAGCAGGCGAGTTAATGACAGGAAGTGATTATTTATTTATTATTTAGAGCTGCAGAGATTTGAGCAAACAAATCGGATCGATTTCTCTTTGGATTATTGTGTTACCGCATCATTTTCCAGCTGCTTCTGCTCTGATGGAGCGTTTATTAATACAGATGGAACCGCTGTCTCAGAACAGGCTTCTTGTTGGATTTGCTTCTCATTTGGTTCCTCTGCATTATTTACATGAAACATGGAAATCTCACCACGAAGCTCGCAGAACAGCCGACGACGTTCGTGTTGCATTTTGTTGAAGTTTTGTCTGGTCTGATCGGATCTGACTTCCTAAACTAAATCAATATTGACCTTTTAGCATGCTAGTGAGATTCTTGTTCTTGTGGGTTGCAAAGAAAGTTGCTTCAGTTTCCTTCACGAGGATTAAAGCCTCCAAAAACACGTCTTTTTGAGGTCTAATAACTAATTAATGACGGATTATTTTCAGATGGACCTCCGGAAAACTAAAAAGAAGTGACTTCAGTGAACAATGACATTAGGACTTGTCAACAACATTTACAGACTTTGTATTTGATTAGAGAAGTTGAATTGCAGTCTATGGAGCCGGAGGCTTTTTGGAGCCGACATCTAGTGGCCATCGGTGGTATTGCAGTTTAAAGTGCTTCCACAGTGACCTCCTTTTTTTTGTGTGTGATCACAATCTGGCTTCTTAAATGTAAAGACTTACCACTTCACTCTTTTTAAAAATGTATTCTGAATAGATTTAAGTCCAGGACCAGATTTCTCTGGACTTCAGCAGTTTGAGTTTAAATTGATGGTTGACAGAAAACAAAGGGAGAGATGACATAACTGGAGTTTCAGACGAGGCATTGGAATATGCTGCGATGCATAAATTGTATGAAGTGTTCAGTACAAGAACCTTTTGAGAATTTAATGCCGTGCTATGGCTTGTTTTCTTTCCCCAAATCCTACATCATCACATTAACTTTTTATATTTGATGTAATCACCCTTTCGTAGCGGGATGCGTGTATATTTCACCTTCTACACTTACGGTTTGATGTTTGCTATCTGAATTGGTCTTTGTTGAAATGTTCCAAAACTGCACGTTTTATGAAAAATGAATATAATTTCTACCCATTACAAATATCTATTTAGCTTAGTAGCTTTATTCTTAAAAGTTATGAAATAAGAGGACATGCTGGGAATTGGAAGGGGGAGGAGCCCTAGAAAAAAATTTGCACCGGGCCGATCACAGTTATGTTGCTATGCAGCAGATCACAGGAGAGAATGAGTCATGTTCTTCTGCACAAACTTTACCAACAAGAAAAAAAAACACACGAAACTCTGATTGGAATATTTTCATGATAACGTGGTTGAGTGTATTCAGCCAGAAAAACTAGACTGTTGTCACAATTAGATTTTTAAGAATAGATATTTAAAATAAAAACCCCAAAATGTACACATTGCTTTCAGGATTACGGTCTGAACAGGTTTGAAAATGTCACTTTGGGGAACTGGGATGGAATTTGGAGATTGAATAGACAAAGTAATTAATTGCAAAAACTAAAGTCTGTATTCGGCTTAAGTTGTTTATGATGAACACAATTTTTCTAAAGAAATCCTAATTTCTTTGGTCTCATCTCAGCGGTTTCTCTTCAGCTACAATGCTGCTTGAAAGAGATTGTGGTTGTTTAACCAGGGAAGTCTGGGAATCTCCCATCAGGACGTGTTGAGATGTGACCAGTTCTTGGTAAATTTGCACTTCTGGAACAACTTCAGCTCTGGAAAGATGAAACGACAACAAAGGAGGGGGAAAAAAACAAATACCAACAGATCCTCAGGAGCTGCAGATACACAGGAACCAGCAGCCATCATGTGTGTGTGGGGGTGTGTGTGTGGGGGTGTGGGGGGGGGGGGAACCAGTGCAGACTTGAACTTCGGCATCTGAGTGAAACAGTTTTCCCTCGTTTTCTCTGCCGCCTCTCGCTGCTCAAGTGTTTGAGCTTTGTTTACGTTCTGCACGTGAAGATCTCGTCTCCACTTCAACCACCGTGTTTATTTCTTACAAATATTTCAACCGGACCACAAATTGAAAATAGATAATTGTGCAACTGTTGCTCAACAATTTAGTGTTTTCAGCCCCGCCTCCTTTTCCATTCTGATGTTTTTATAGGTTTAACTCAGGATTGTGTCTGTCTGTCTGTCTGTCTGTCTGTCTGTCTGTCTGTCTGTCTGTCTGTACACATCAGTGCACAATGAGTGTTTCCTCCAGTCAGTATGTTGGCAGTGCTGAAGTCTTTAGTGAAACCTCGAGGAAGGCCGCTCCCCTCTGAGAAGACAAGCAGTGTTTGAACGTGACTCCCTCTGATATCTCAGATATGGTGAAATCTTTTTGTGCAACAGAACTGAGTTGTTGTTGTTTTTTTAATGTCCCATCATGCTTTAAAGAGGCGGGTCTACCAAACACCAAAACAACACGCGTTTCTTTTTCCTAGTTTTATATATATTTCTCTGAAATCTCAGCTTCCTCTCTAATCTGTTAATTAACTTTAATTTGTGGTTCTCATTTTAATCCAAAGTGACATTTAAAAGATTCCGTCTCCGAGACACGTTCCCTTTTGAAATCTGAGACTCTTATCTGAAGAATGAGGGCAAATTAAAGTCCAGCGATTTAATGTGTCTGAAAAGACGAGGATTAAAAAACAAACAGTAAAGGCCGAGTGTTCCCATAATGCAACTTCATACCTTATAATAAAGTCATGAATTCCCCCCCCCCCCCCCCCCCCCCCCCCCCCCCGCCACCCAAAAAGGCCCAAAATCTTTATAACTCCGACTTCTTGACTTTGCATTTTTCCATCTTGTGTTTTGGAAATCATTTTGTAATAAACTTGTAGCCCACAGCGAGGATCACCTGGACCACCATCAGGGTTATTTCCTCCGGTTTAAGAGACCCTCTCACCCCCACCCTCACCCTCACCCTCACCCCCAGAGCCTCCGAGCACATGGAGGATGCACACGTCCAAGTTTCATCTCCATCGTCTCAGCTCCGTGACTCTGACGTTGTGATCCAGTGTCAGAGTTTATTTCCCTCCCTTTATTTTCATTTTTCAGTTTATTACATTAGGAAAAGTCCAGTATGATTATGACATCTGCGTTATCAATAACTTAAAAAGTACCATTGGAGCAGGGAGTCGGTGCAGAGACATGAAATATATTTGTTGGAGTATTTTATGTGCGTTTCTCATGTTCTGGTCCAAACAGGATCCATTTCAGGCTCAGCATCAGCACAGAGGCTGTTTTCAGAAGCTCAGCAGAAATTCTTCATGATTAATGAGCTTCATGTGTAAAATTGGTGCAGAGCTCCTTTAAAACAAAGTTCTGCGTGACTGGATGACTTTCTTTCAGGCTTTGATTCTCTGTTTTACTCATTGAAAAACCTGGTTTTTGAGCAGCAGTGAGAATAAACACTTATTTCTGCGTGCATGAACTTGAGCGAGTGTTTGAGGAAGAGGAAGGGGGCGTGGCCAGCTCCGTGTAGCTGTTGTGCTCAGCTGGTTGGCCATGCACCTCCCAGATCAGGTTGTGTTTCAGCCCTCCCTCCCCCCTCCCCCTCCCCCTCCCCCATGGACCCCACTTGGCTGAGCGTCTTGTCTCAGTCTTTGCACACATGCTGACTCGGATGCTATTATATATATATTTATTTATTTTATTTTTGTTCTGCTTCTTCACTCTAACGGAGAGCAGAGCCTCAGGCAGCAGCTTAAAGCCTCCAGTTGTTTTGTAGAAGTAATTTCCACTTCAGACCGGTTGAAGCGTTGCTGCTGTTGTTTGAGTGACGGCTCGGACTGCTGATTGAGAGGCTTCATCCCTTCATCATTAAAAATGCTGCAAAAGAAGCACATTTAATGATGATTTCACTGTTTCTGTGGTTCTGCCTCCGGGCCGGCGGGCTGTGAGGAACTTTATCACATGAAATCTGTCTGGATGTATTATTTTATGTAAAACCTGATTCAGGTTCTTGAAAGTGTTCGTTCAGCTGGTGAGAAAACGATGATGCTGCCTGTGAAGTCCACGAGGTCTACGTGAGTCGTGGAGCCGCTCGCGTTGGTCACACTCGACCACCTCTACAGCTTCCTCTCCCTGCTCAGTCAGGAGGGCGACGAAGAGCTGAAAGTATGTGGACACCTGCAAAGGATTTGTCCTCATACATGTAGACACGAAATAATCTCCCACAACATGGACTGAACATTCATGTTTCAGCGTTTAGAATTTCACTTAGATTTTACAAGCCAGCTGATTCAGAGATTCATATTTTTCTACCAGGATTACAGAACCGTCACAAACACTTTAAAACAGCATTTTGGGGATTACATGGAGAAAATCTGCTGCAAATTCTATATTTACGACAGAAAGTTCCAGGAGTAAAATGTACTTTCTGGTCCGATATCTTGGACTTTGTACTCTTAAACCAGCTTTATTAAATTCCTGCACACAAACTGTGATGTAACAACATGCAGCTTGTTGTACTACCAATAACAGAAATGTCCATCTGCCAGTTTTGTCCTTTTACACGACAGGTCCTGTCTTTGTGAGACAGAAGCAAATGTCCCTGTGAAGGTCTGACACGTCTC
>NW_027185400.1:2897500-2900894 GCF_022577435.1 Embiotoca jacksoni
ACACACTCTCACACTCACACACTCACACACTCTCACACTCACACACTCTCACACTCTCACACACACCTTGGACTTCTCCTGCCTGTAAATGGCGCCGCTGAGTGTTCAGCTCCCGTCTGCTGCTCCTCTGTGTTTCTTGAGACGTCAAACTACTTGCCAAGCAAATATGCACAAACATGTAGCCTGTGAGGAGGCATGTAGCGTCTCCATGGTTACCATACCAGATTGACAGCAGGGTTTTGCAGAAAGGCAGCCAAGACGTGTGGAGAAAACTAAAAACCTCTGACCTGCTAATGTTTCTTGGCCAGTTTCCAGATATTACTCAGCACTTGTGTTGTACTTTAGTTTTATTACTCCTGATAGTGTAAGCCATGTGATTGATGGACAGGTAATGGATTTCCCAACATAAATACACTGCTGCAGGCCTCTTCTGTCCAGCTATACATCTGTTATACTGGGAGGTGTTGGAAAAAAAATAATACTTTGCAGCAACTTCTCTGACAAGTGGAACAATCATTAAGTTTCTTCAGAGAGTCTGTTGGGTCACATTTAGTTAAAAAAAAAAAGAAGGATATTTTCCTTTGCTGAGTCGTCATTTTCTTCTGCACAAGCTGTTTTTAAAATCTTGTGACTGTTTTGTTTTGTGCGTGTTCATCGTGGTCCAGGTGCAGCACCGCGTGTCGGGCCAGGTGATGGCTCTGAAGATGAACATCCTGGCCAGTAACAGAGCCAACATGCTCAGGGAGGTCCAGCTCATGAACCGACTGTCACACCCGAACATCCTCAGGTGGGACGTTTTACCTCGATCGAACTCGTCTCATGAATACTGTGTCTGTTTCTCAATAACTTGGTTTTAGTTTATCTGGTCGACAAGGAGAACTGTGACTTTTGTTTTAAAGGTGATGACTCTGCATTGTCTTAATGTCCAAGTTCCTTGTTTCATTGAGCTGAAATAACCCGGTTTAAATTTTTTATTTTTCACAGCTGATTCTGTTTTGCAGCACATGAAACTGGGATATGCGTCTGGGGCCTAAGTTGTGTGTTTTTTCTGCTCTTCCTGCAGGTTTATAGGAGTGTGTGTCCATGAAGGGCAGCTGCACGCTCTCACCGAGGTAAGACTCTGATTAATGACAATAGTGATGTTTTAATTTGTGTGTCATTTTATTCCCTGTCAGCTGTGCAGGAGAACAACTGTGTGGTGGTAACTTCACAAATCCATACTCAAATACCCAAAACTAACTGCAGGCAAATCATTACGAAACTACCGTGTTTCTCTACATGAACTCTGTTGAACCTGAGCACACACACACACACACACACACACACACACACACACACACACACACACACACACACACACACACACACACACATCCATGTGCGTGTCACCTGTTTCTTACATGTGAAGGGTTGACATGATGTTGCCGTGGCAACCGAGCAGCTCAACAGTGAAATGAACAAAAGAGACGGGGGGGTTATGTACCATAAAACCTCATCGTCCCCAGTTTGAATACAGAAAGAGACTTGCTTCAAAATGAGAGTTAAAATAAAGATGAATGATTAAAAGTACAATCATCAACATTCATGTGTTTGGTTCTGTGTTGTACTAATGAAGGCAATAATTACCGAGTCCCCGTCTCCCAGAACAATATCTGAAGCAGCTTTCATGTCCACATTCGAGCAGTTGTTTAGTAAAAAGCGAGACGCCGCGCGTCCCTCATTAACGCCTCCTCGTTGTCGTCTCTTCATCAGTACATCAACGGCGGTAACTTGGAGCAGCTGTTGGGCAGCGATGTCTACCTGGCGTGGAGCGTGAGGATCGGCCTCGCTCGGGACGTCGCCCGCGGACTCAAGTACCTGCACAGCAAGGGCATCTTCCACAGGGACCTCACCTCCAAGGTGACCCCCACACACACACACACACACACACACACACACACACACACACATATATATCACTGCACATGAACAGTAAACACGTATTAACGCAGACTGATCCTCCTCAGGGAGTCGGTGATGCGTGTGAACTACAGTCTCTGAACAAACTGCACAAGAACCAGACGACTAGAAGAGAAAAAGCATCAAAGTGAAAATACTTGGTGTTTTGGTTTAAATGTAGGAACATAGAAAAGGTCCGAGCGCAGATTTAAAGGTTCCACAGGAGCATCAATCCTGTTTAAAACCAGCTCTGTATCAACCAAGCGACAAAACGTATCTGCAGGTAACTTCCTGTGGACGTCGGTCCGATCCGGACCAACACCTGCGGGGGGGAAACGGACGATATGTCCGGAGTTGTTCTGTGTGCCGGTCGGTCTTTACGGTCCGATCGGCTTCTCGTGGAAAACAATCCAGCTTTATTTTTTATTTTTTTAATTTATTTTTATTTCACTTTATTGATCCCCGAGGGGAAATTTCTTCTTTAGATGTCGTTTCGCCTCCAACTGCATTCCCACATCTCAAGTTGCCAATTTACATTTTTAAAACCGCTACAACAGGTTTTTTTTTTTAAAGCGAAGTTGTTGTCAGACGACAGCGGATGAGTTCATTTGGGCTCACGGTCTCATTAACGGCCTCTTCTGCTCGACACGCCGACTGTTCACCTGCAACCAACGCACACCAGGACGTTTCCGCTACGACTGACATCTTCAATATGGTCACAGAGAACGATGCTCACACACACACACACACACACACACACACACACACACACACACACACACACACACTGAACACAGTTACCAGCTGTCATAGATATGCGTGACCTCTGACCCCTGTGCAGAACTGCCTGGTGCGCTGGGAGGGCAGCGTGTGCTCGGCCGTGGTGGGAGACTTCGGCCTGGCAGAGAAAATCCCAGATTACAGGTGAGTCCGTTCATCAAAGCTTCTGATACTCTGGTTAGATAAGTGGTGCTCAATAAATGATGAAATCATCCTTCACGCTGCATCTCTGAGCGGGTTCAGAAAATATTTACACAGCTTCTCTTTTCTCTCTGAGACGTTCAGATGATTCACAGAAGGAGAGCGTTAATCACACCGAAGGTTTTTCCAAACGCGGCCTCGCTTCGCTCTCTGCAGAACAATTCATCCTGTGAAGTGTTGTTTGGTCCGGACGGTCCGTATTTCATCGGACTCTTCCTCCGTGGGTTTAGTGACATTTCACGTGGTTTATTTTATACGACTTATAAATGACCAGTAAATCCTCAGAAGTGTTTTTATTATTCTGTTTCCTTCAGCTGACATCACGTCTCCTAAAAACGGTGGATGATCATATTCTTTACTTCTCAAAATAATAGAAGCACCACAGCAGCATCGGGGGGAAAACCGCTCCGTCGTGGAAAAAGTCCTGCGTTTCAAATGTGACTGAAGTGTTAGCGGTGAAAGAAACCCTCGTAAA
>NW_027185401.1:0-382500 GCF_022577435.1 Embiotoca jacksoni
GAGAAGTTGGCAAAGGGAGGACGTCCGGAGGAAAACACATGAACCAGACTGAGGGTCGGACACACAAGGCTGAACAAAACAATACAGTTAATGAATAAAACACCCGACGGGATTATGTGAGTGCTGCAAAATACCAGAATCTGTAGATCATATCATTTGTTATTGACAGAAATTCACACGAGAGCGAGACGAGTTTAAAGAAGAAGCTGGAAGTTGAGGAGTCAAAGAGATGAAATAAACCTGAAGGGGAAGGAAGTGTTATTACAATACTTGAAAGAAACAGGATTGAGGAAAAGAATTTAGTTCACTGAATTGGTAAAACCTATATTTTATATTTTAGGTTGATTTTTGTTTTCATTTATTTATTTATCTGTCACGTTTCCTTGTTCCCTCCATCAGATCTGCAGCTGGAAGATGGGCGGAGCCAACATGGGTGGAGTCTAAGAGCTGATGTCCTCATTGGCTGCAGAGTCACATGATATTTAAATCAGCTGAAACCAGTTTTATCTTTGAGGAAGTGAAACTCACACAGTCACTGCTGCTGAGAGGTGAAATGGAGCAGAAAGGAGTTCAGCTGGACAGAAAAACCTTCTCTTGTTCCATCTGTCTGGATCTACTGAAGGATCCAGTGACTCTTCCATGTGGACACAACTACTGCATGGAGTGTATTAAAGTCCACTGGGACGGACAGGACGGGACGGGAGTCTACAGCTGTCCTCAGTGCATGAAGAGGTTCACACCGAGGCCTGTCCTGGACAAAAACACCATGTTGGCAGCTTTAGTGGAGGAGCTGAAGAAGACTGGACTCCAAGCTGCTCCTGCTGATCACTGCTATGCTGGACCTGAAGATGTGGCCTGTGATGTCTGCACTGGGAGAAAACTGAAAGCTGTCAAGTCCTGTTTATTCTGTCTGGCTTCTTATTGTGAGAAACACCTTCAGCCTCATTATGATGTCGCTCCATTAAAGAAACACAAGCTGGTGAACCCCTCCAAGAAGCTCCAGGAGAACATCTGCTCTCTTCACGACGAGGTGATGAAGATGTTCTGCCGCACAGATCGTCAGATTATCTGTTATCTCTGCTCTGTGGAGGAACATAAAGACCACGACACCGTCTCAGCTGCAGCAGAAAGGACCGAGAGGCAGAGAGAGCTCGAGGGGAGTCGAGGAAACGTCCAGCAGAAAATCCAGGACAGACAGAAAGATGTGAAGCTGCTTCAGCAGGAGGTGGAGGACATCAATCAGTCTGCTGAGAAAACACTGGAGGGCAGCGAGAAGCTCTTCACCCAGCTGATGAGTGTCCTCAAGAAAAGAAGCCGCGATGTGAAGCAGGAGGTCAGATCCCAGCAGGAAACCCAAGTGAGTCGAGTCAAAGAGCTTCAGGAGAAGCTGGAGCAGGAGATCGCTGAGCTGAAGAGGAAAGACGCCGAGCTGGAGCAGCTCTCACACACAGAGGATCACAACGAGTTCCTGCACAACTACCCCTCAGTGTCAGCACTCAGTGAGCCTACAGACTCATCCAGCATCCATATCCGTCCTCTCACCTACTTTCAGGATGTGACAGCAGCTGTGTCAGAGGTCAGAGATAAACTACAGCAAGTTCTGGGTGAAGAATGGAAGAAGATCTCAGTGTCAGTGAATGAAGTGGACGTTTTACTGTCACAACCAGGACCAAAGACCAGAGCTGGATTCTTAAGATATTCACAAGAAATCACACTGGATCCAAACACAGCAAACAGACAGATGTTATTATCTGATGGGAACAGAAAAGTAACTTTCATGATTCATAATCAGTCTTATTCTGATCATCCAGACAGATTCAGTGAATGTTGGCAGGTCCTGAGTAGAGAGAGTCTGACTGGACGTTGTTACTTTGAGGTGGAGAGGAGAGCAAGAGTTGAAGTAGCAGTCGCATACAAGAATATCAACAGAACAGGGAGCGGGGAGGAAAGTGGATTTGGACGTAATAACAAATCTTGGTCATTAGATTGTTACAATAACAGGTTTTGGTCCAACAACATTGAAACTCCCGTCTCAGGTCCTCCACCCTCCAGAGTGGGGGTGTACCTGGATCACAGTGCAGGTACTCTGTCCTTCTACAGCGTCTCTGAGACCATGACTCTCCTCCACAGAGTCCAGACCACGTTCACTCAGCCGCTCCACGTTGGACTTTGGTTAGGGTTCAGGTCAGTGTTCGGGATTTGGTTAGGGTTCAGGTTAGGGTTAGTGTTCGTTGAAAACTCTGCTGAGTTTTGTAAACTGAAATAAACTGAAGTCTTTCAGGTTTCAGTGGGTTAAAACCTGCACTTTCATTTTCCATTTCATTTTCTCTCCATCATTGAGGCGTTTCTGCTCTGAACAAAGATCTGCTGTCAATCAAGCATTATGGGCGTCACCTGGACGTCTTCTTGATAGTTGTTATCTTCATGTTAATATGTTTTATTATTGTTTTTAAACTCTTTTCACATCGTTCCTGTAGTGAAAACCACGTATCTCTCAATTTGGTGAAGTTGAATTTTGAATTATTTTCTGATAAACTAAAGAGATTTAAATGTTCTTTTATGGACTGAGATGATTTTCCTGCTAAATTAACTATTTTAAAAACCTGACAAAGCTGAAAAGGTGTTTATTTCTTCGATACGTGGTTCTCACAGGACAGCAACGCTCCAAATATGTGATGATCTGGTTCAATATGACGCTTTACAAATCAACAATATATAAAGTCGTTGAAATGAGCGAAACCTTCAGTAACTATGACGGTAAAATTCACATTAATCCAGCAGCAATATGAATCTACAAACATCACATATATAATAGTAAAACACCAACAGGGAACATTTTCTGCTTCGTGTGTACTTTTACTTTTTGTGTTTTCAGTGTATTTTTGCTGACGATACTTTTACTTCAACAAGGTTTTGAATGCAGGACTTCTAGTATTTTCAGTCTGGTATCAGAACTTTTTCTGAAATAAAGGAGCTGAATTCTTTCACTGCTTCATATATAGTAATATAGATTATTCAGAGGGAACAAAGCAGCACTTTTACTTTAATACTTTCACTAAATGTTGCTGCTAACGCTTCTGTACTTTTACCTGAGTAAGCTGTTTAATTAAGGACTTTGACTTGTAATGGAGTATCTTTGTTTTCTTTGCTGTATTTGTACTTTTACTTCAATACATGTTCTGAATACTTCATCCACCACTTGTCTGAGTTGAATTTGAAACTAGATTAGATGTTCACACGGGGAACACGTCTGCACTACATTTAACAATAGTATGGAGGAATCTAGCAGGGATGTGTGAGTGGTATGTTGAAGATGAAACATCGGTGGGTGGTGGCCATTTTCCAATATGTTGTAAAGTATCATTACAAAGGAGGAAGCAGGAGATATAGTGGGTATGTGGGTCTGTGGGGCGCTGGCGAACCGTTTGGCCACGCCCGCTCGCGAAACACATATCACGTGTATCGTCTCACCACGCCAGATGTTTGCTCCACGCTTCGTGAGGTTTCAAACATCCTTTGACCTTAAACATTAACTTCTTTTGTCACTGCGAACGAGCTGGTGTGCCACGTCCATCAAAATAGCCGCCTCTCACGGGCTCACACATCGACGAAAACGAATTATTTTGATAACTTTTAATCCCAAACATGTTTTCTATTCAGAGAACCTAAATTCAAGTCGGGGCGACAAAATCCCTCGGAGGAGTTGGACAAAGTACAACGTGTCAGAATCGCCCAAAATGGCGACTAAATTCAAAATGGTGGACTTCCTGTCGAGTTGACATAAAAGTGCAAAGTAACTTTTTTGTGCGTCTCGGTGTGATACACCTGTCCACCGGATTTGGTGAATTTAGGTAAATGTGGCCACCGGGGCATCTCTTTAGGGGGCGCTCTCGAGCCATTTGGCCACGCCCACTCGCGACTCCAGGAGAATAAGACATTTTTCGCCGGGAGACAATTGTTTATCCACTTTCATGAGTTTTTGAATATGATAAAGCCTCCAAAAAGGAAAATCACTTTACATAAGAATAATAAGGAAAGAGAAAAATAATTCCTTGAAAAACAACAGGGCTTCACACCCTGAAAACCAGACTGGCCTGTCAGACCACGTTCCTTCGCGACAGGCTCGCCTCCTGTTTTACCTCATGAACGTGAACGCATCACAGAGATGAAGTTCAGGTGGTGTCTTTGAGGGAAGCTGAGAGAAGGAGGAGGTGAAAGAGGAGGTGAAAGAGGAAGGCTCGTTTCACACACACACATTTCCCTTTTAACAGCATTGTGTCAGTGTGTGATCAGTGTGTGTCGCAGCAGCACCTCCTCCTCCTCCTCCTCATCATCATCACCACCAGCTGCAGCATCTCCGGCCGCCCGGCAACACCGTGAGTTTTATTTCAAATATTCCGACTGACACTTCTGATGTTTTTACTTTCATCTCCAAGTATTTGTTTCTCTCTGTGACTGTTTTTTTTTTTTTTTATATATAAATGTTTGGATACTCCGGTTTTCAGCAGTAGTTTGTGTTTTTCAGTCGTAGACGGAGTCTGTGGTAACTCGTCCGATTCATCAGATAAGATAAGGCGCATTCCTTTAAACAAGTTCCCTTCGATCTATTTTTAAATCACAAAATGTTTACTTCATTACTTAAACATTAACTTCCTGTGTCACGGCGAGACATCCAACTTTGCCGCATCGTCACGGCGACGCCCAATGACAAAGCCGAACGAATGTCTCAATATATCATCAACTACATGTTTAGGTTATTGTGACCCGACTTTAGGTTCATGGGATCAACCAGCTCGATGTAGAATGTGAAAGTATGAAAAGTGTCATTTCCAGTGGCCAACAGGGGGCGCTGTGACTATGAGCAAATATTACCCCACAGAGGTCTTCAGGGCGGGGCTGTTATCATACCTGTGATGTTTGGAGAAGGTCGGTCCATGTACATAAGATTTAAAGCAACTCGTAATTTCATCGCGAGACGCTCAAAATGGCCGCCACGCTGGAGGCACACACATCGATGAAAACGAATTATTTTGATAACTTTTAATCCCAAACATGTTTTCTATCCAGAGAACCTAAATTCAAGTCGGGGCGACAAAATCCCTCGGAGGAGTTCGACAAAGTACAACGTGTTAGAATCACCCGAAATGGCGACTACATTCAAAATGGTGGACTTCCTGTCTCATTGACATAATGGTGCAATGTAACTTTTTTCTGCTTCTCCATGTGATACACGTGTCCACTGGATTTTGTGAATTTAGGTAAATGTGGCCGCCGGGGCATCTCTTTAGGGGGCGCTCTCGAGCCATTTGGCCACGCCCACTCGCGACTCCACTGGAATAAGACATTTTTCGCCGGGAGACAAATGTTTATCCACTTTCATGAGTTTTTGAATATGATAAAGCCTCCAAAAAGGAAAATCACTTTACGTAAGAACGACTAACGACCAACATCTTTCCTAAATACAGTCGGGCTTCAGCAGCGATTCTCGGTTTCTTTGTCTGACTGATTATTTGTGGAACGTGTCCGAGCCGTCCTCTCCTGAGTCGCAGCTCCGCCTCACCTGCTCCTGATCACAAGTGACAAAACTGCACTCAGTGAACTCATCAGCTTCTCCTGCTGAAATTATCTGGTCCTTCAACTACTCTGTGCCAAATGAAGTCACGTCAGGTGGTAGTTTCAGTCTCTGTGTAACTTGTTTAACTTGTTTTTTTGTTGTTGCTTCCTGGATTGCAGCCTGTTCAGTCATCAGCTCCTGTCTGCCTCGCCCCGTATGCGTCTTTTGGTTAAGTTTGATTATAAAATGCGTTTCTTTTTGTTAAATCCCTGGTGTGCTCCGTCTTTGCTGCGGCCAAGAACACAAAATATACAAAAATAATATAAAATGCTTGTCAAAACATTTCAGCATTTTAGTTTTTGTCATAAAGAGCAACAGAATTCTTCATAATGCTTGTAGGTACGATTGGAGGGATATAATTTAGAGGAAGGGATTTCATTTCCAAAACTTCTTTATCATTTGGACTATCAGTAGTTGTAAAGCTAATCCTTTCCTTCCAGTGTCCTTTTTACCGTTAGTCACAGGTTGGTGTTGAAGTGACTTTACATCACACTTTGCAGAACGCTTCCCCAAACCAGCGTCTGTGGACACGATCTAAACTCTCCTGTTTCCCAGCGAGTGATTTATCTTCCCTCTATCTCACAAGGCCTTGAGTGAAGGGATGGACCTCAATCTTTGATCAGGTTGTTTGGCGGTCTTGCTGTCGTTTTATTGGAGTAAAACAACAAAGTGTAAAAATGTATTAGAAAATGTAAAAATTACACGAAAAAACGTTCCTTCTAATCTCATGAAATACAAAAGAGAGAAAAACAAATCTTTGATTCGATGTTTTGCGATCTTATTTTTTGGAGACCTGGTAGCAGTAATTGGAAGCACATGGGTGTGTGGGTTATTGTATATGTGACCAGGTGAGAAAACACAGGAGACAGAATAAACTGGAACTTGAGACCGACGTAGACAAAGATGTGAACTTTATTACATCATAGAAAATAAAACGTATCTCCAGTCGACTGGATAATCCAACTAAACACAGGGAATAATGAAGGGGTGGAAATAACTATGTTTAATACAAAAATCAAATCAACCATGAATTAACAGCCAAAGAAATAAAGAACGTGGGTCCAAACTGCTCTGTCAGGGAATTATCAAAACAAGCTCTGGAGTGTCAGCACAGTACAGAGATTTTATTCAGTGAAGCGGAAGCTAAATTAATAATAAGAAGAAACATGGTGAAGGAGCGGCAGCACAGTTTGGAGACACAGGAAGACGACTTCATGCTATTCAGAGAGAAGTTGGCAAAGGGAGGACGTCCGGAGGAAAACACATGAACCAGACTGAGGGTCGGACACACAAGGCTGAACAAAACAATGCAGTTAATGAATAAAACACCCGACGGGATTATGTGAGTGCTGCAAAATACCAGAATCTGTAGATCATATCATTTGTTATTGACAGAAATTCACACGAGAGCGAGACGAGTTTAAAGAAGAAGCTGGAAGTTGAGGAGTCAAAGAGATGAAATAAACCTGAAGGGGAAGGAAGTGTTATTACAATACTTGAAAGAAACAGGATTGAGGAAAATAATTTAGTTCACTGAATTGGTAAAACCTATATTTTATATTTTAGGTTGATTTTTATTTTTATTTATTTATTTATCTGTCCAAGTTTCCTTGTTCCCTCCATCAGATCTGTAGCTGGAAGATGGGCGGAGCCAACATGGGTGGAGTCTAAGAGCTGATGTCCTCATTGGCTGCAGAGTCACATGATAGTCACGTGTGCCGACGCTTCGAAGCGCGTGTCGAGGCTTGCTTCATTTAGGGGAGGAGCCACAAATGATGACGTCCGAAGCCTTGCTGCCCTGCTGTACCACGTGACTGTTTCAGGAAGTGGTTCAGATTTTGCCTGGAGGTTTGACAGCAATATAAACTCTTCAGGCTCCATTCAAAATGTGGGTTGTTGGTGGAGAGTTGAGGTCAGTTGAGAGTTTGGATAGTTTGGAGAAGTTAGAGAGAGAGAGATAGTTTGGAGATTTAGGAGAGTGAGGAGAGAAGGAGGTGATAAGATGGAGCCAGCTAGGAAGAGGAGGATTTCCCCTGTGGGAACACTTTGATTTGATAACTCCTAATAAGCTAAATCTAACTCTATTTCAGACACATTAGGTTTGCTTATCAAGAACTTTATTTTCCACAGTTTCTTATTTTATTCAAAGGTGAGGTGTTTATTGTGCTCCAAGGAGTTGGGGTACAATAACAACACCTCATCCATGCTGAGGCGTTACCGTGCCTTGCATGAGAATAAGGAGGAAACTGGAGCTTCACCCAGCCAAGGTAAGTCATTACAATATTACAAATGCACCATCACAATTTTTCCCTGTTCACTTTTGTTTATTGTGCAAATAAAGACAGGTAACAGACACTGTATTTATTCTCTTTTAACCAGCCACCAGAAAACAAGAGCTGGATGAAGCCCTCGTCTCCATGATAGTGAAGGACACACAGCCCTTCAGTATTGTGGATGATGTTGGATTCAGGGCATTTGTGTCCAAACTGGATCCTAATTATGTTCTCCCTACAAGGCAGGTATGTATGGGTGCATGCATGAAACAAATGAGTACTTTATTGTGTCTCACAGTTCAGCACTATGTATTTTTTCCTTTAGGCTCTGAAGGCCATGGTGGAGGCCAAGTATGAGTCAGCTAAGGAGAAGGAGAAGGCTAAAGTGGAAAAGGTGGCTGCTGTTAGCCTTACTTCTGACATGTGGACATCCACAAAACCAAAAACTGTTGAGAAACTGTTATTTCTGAATAAAAATGAATAAAATGTCCCCTGTCCTGTACATCATTGTCCAAGTTACACAAGCATATTCAGTCCCCTCTTCCTCGTTCCACAAACACTTCCACTGTCCTCTGCCTGCTTAAGCTCATGACATTTTCCTAAAGTGACAGAAAAACATGATTACACAACCTGCCATATCATATGATACGACCATTTTGGGAAAATTTACACAGAATACATTCAAAAAATATTTTATTATGCACATATGTCATCATTTATGTACAGAAATTATTTGGTCATACATTTTTGTAATTCATAGTCATTCCCAACAGCCATAACAGACACAAACATTCAATGCATCACATGATGTGGTTCAGATACAGCTGCCTGTGATTATACACTTGGCCAGCAGGTGGTTTTGTGTTCACGTGAAGCTTCGAGAAATGAACCCTTTCTGGAACCAATTGGCTGAAGTGGTTCGATGCCTCATGAGGCTTCATCTCACCATCACTAGTGGATAGAAACCGTATCCAAAAAGAAAGTAAGTGGAGTAATGATTGAGAAAGGGGAGAGGGAAATACAGCAGGTGAAGGTGCAGAATAAAACCACCTCTGCAGAGGCAGTGAAGAGGTTCAGCCAGAGTGGAGGAGCCGATGGAAGAAGTAAAGCCGTCAAAACGAGCCACAGCAGTCCTCCATCAGACAAAACGAGGGGGAAACAACGGTCGACTTACAAAACACAAACAAAGCTGGTCACTTTCACAGCAGGGGGTAGTAAATGCTACGATGGAGGTCGAATCCAAACCAGAGAGGATTCAGATCATTGTTAAAGCAGCAGTCCACCACTTAGATATCAGCGGACTAACACGGGAGGACGTCAGAAATGATCTCAGTATTCAGGCAAGTCCGGAGCAAATATGATCTGAGAGTTTTTAAATACACATCGCACTGGAGCGAGGCCCAAAACATCACCTCCATCCAGGGCTCAGTTTGATGTTATCCACCACAGAAACAAACACATGAGGAACACAGCTCCAACGCTCACTCCACCGCTGGAACTCTCCCTGCACAACAGGTATGAGCTGCTGACTCATGAAGTGTGTGATGACACTAAGTCTGTGGAAACTGGTCATTACATCACCAGAAACAAGGCTGATGGAAGCACGAGAAACAGCCTCAAAACCACTGCTAGATCAAGAGCCAGAAGAGACACAGTTCAGGTCCCTCAGACACCAGGCGGTATTTTGATGGAGGACGCCATCACCAAGCACGTTAAAATGGCTGAAAATCTGTGTTTGGATACCACCAGTGTGAAGGAGTTAACGGAGCTCCTCCCAGTTATCCTCTGGACTCGTCCAAGAAGTCTGAGGGTTCTGATCCACACGGGTTCTTCTGACATCCTGCAAAAGAGAACGGGCTCTGAGACTCTGGAAAAAGATTTCACACTGCTGCTGAAAACCCTGAGTGACCATCGATCACAAGACGCGTTTATTTCCGGACCGATTCCGACGCGCAAGAAAGGAAGTGAATCGTTCAGTGGACTCCTGATCCTGAAAACATGGCTGACATCAACACGCCTCAAACATGGGATACGTTTGATTGACAGTTTTAACCCTTTGTGGAACCGTGAGGAGCGTTTCAACCTGATGGAGTTCATCTGAACTTCACTGGATCCAGACTTCTCGGCGCCAACCTACAACCTAAATTACTATCTTACTAGACGGCGATCTCAAAATTGTCAAAGTTCATCCACAACCAGCCTCCTCTCCAGTCTGAGAGTCCCTGCAGATGAAATTGCCTTTTTTTTTTATCGTCGGATCTTTGACCGATAAATCTTTTCTGGTTAATGATCTCATCATCGATAAGACTTTGTACTTTCTGTTCCTGGTTGAAACGTGGCTTAACAACACGACTGGTGAAGCAACTCTGATAGAGGCTTGTCCTCCTCACTATAAATGTTATCAGTCAGTTACACAGAACAAGAGAGGAGGAGGGATCGCAGTGATCTTCACCACAGTTTGGGTGTAATGACATCGACCTCGCTGATTTGACATCATTTGAATATGTTGCTCTGCAGCTGAAAGGTAAATCAACAGTACTGATCATCACAGTTTACCGGCCACCGACGTACTCGGCACTATTTCTGCAGGAACTCTCAGAGTCGATCTCACCAGGTATCACCAGATATGACAGGTTCATTCTGAACGGAGACTTTAATATTCATGTAAACAAGAAGAACGACCACAAAGCTCCAGAGCTGATGGATTTACTGGACAGCTTTGAAGTGACCCAACATGTAAAGGAAGCCGCCCACCAGCAGGGTAACACCCTGGACTTGGTGATAACAAGAGGGTTACACGTGGATCAGGTTTCAGGACGTGAATTATCTTTCTCTGACCATCGCTGTATACTTTATGATGTGATTGTAACCATGGCAACGACTAAAGGGCAAATTCTGGTTCAAAAGACACTCCTTGAACCATATAATCATGAGTGCTCTTTAAATGAGGTGGTTGAACACTTCAACAACTCTGTCGTCTGTTCTAAATACTGTTGTAATGTTTCTGAATACTTCATCCACCATTTGTCTGAGTTGAATTAGACTAAATGGTGCTGCTTGTTTCCAGAATGGCCACCAGAGGGAGCACTCTGCCCACTGACAGCGCTCGTTGCCCCTGGAGACTAATAAGTGAACTTATCAGAGGTAAAACAAAGATCCTCAAATCTTTGTTTCATGTTACAGCAGCAGAAACAGAGGGCGTCTCAGTTTGTGGGGGAAACTTCAACTTAGTCATGAATCACAGCCGAGACGACGAGTTTGAGGAGGAATAAAAAAAACTGCTCTCAAACTCAGCAGCTGCAGTCTGTCACGTTTCCTTGTTCCCTCCATCAGATCTGCAGCTGGAAGATGGGCGGAGCCAACATGGGTGGAGTCTAAGAGCTGACGTCCTCATTGGCTGCAGAGTCACATGATATTTAAATTAGAGCTGAAACCAGTTTTATCTTTGAGGAAGTGAAACTCACACAGTCACTGCTGCTGAGAGGTGAAATGGAGCAGAAAGGAGTTCAGTTGGACCGAGAAACCTTCTCTTGTTCCATCTGTCTGGATCTACTGAAGGATCCTGTGACTCTTCCATGTGGACACAACTACTGCATGGAGTGTATTAAAGTCCAATGGGATGGACAGGACGGGACAGGAGTCTACAGCTGTCCTCAGTGCATGAAGACATTCACACCGAGGCCTGTCCTGGACAAAAACACCATGTTGGCAGCTTTAGTGGAGGAGCTGAAGAAGACTGGACTCCAAGCTGCTCCTGCTGATCACTGCTATGCTGGACCTGAAGATGTGGCCTGTGATGTCTGCACTGGGAGAAAACTGAAAGCTGTCAAGTCCTGTTTATTCTGTCTGGCTTCTTATTGTGAGAAACACCTTCAGCCTCATTACGATGTCGCTCCATTAAAGAAACACAAGCTGGTGAACCCCTCCAAGAAGCTCCAGGAGAACATCTGCTCTCTTCACGACGAGGTGATGAAGATCTTCTGCCGCACCGATCGTCAGATTATCTGTTATCTCTGCTCTGTGGATGAACATAAAGACCACGACACCGTCTCAGCTGCAGCAGAAAGGACCGAGAGGCAGAGAGAGCTCGAGGGGAGTCGAGGAAACGTCCAGCAGAAAATCAAGGACAGACAGAAAGATGTGAAGCTGCTTCAGCAGGAGGTAGAGGACATCAATCAGTCTGCTGAGAAAACACTGGAGGGCAGCGAGAAGCTCTTCACCCAGCTGATGAGTCTCCTCCAGGAAAGAAGCCGCGATGTGAAGCAGGAGGTCAGATCCCAGCAGGAAACCCAAGTGAGTCGAGTAAAAGAGCTTCAGGAGAAGCTGGAGCAGGAGATCGCTGAGCTGAAGAGGAAAGACGCCGAGCTGGAGCAGCTCTCACACACAGAGGATCACAACGAGTTCCTGCACAACTACCCCTCAGTGTCAGCACTCAGTGAGCCTACAGACTCATCCAGCATCCATATCCGTCCTCTCACCTACTTTCAGGATGTGACAGCAGCTGTGTCAGAGGTCAGAGATAAACTACAGCAAGTTCTGGATGAAGAATGGAAGAAGATCTCAGTGTCAGTGAATGAAGTGGATGTTTTACTGTCACAACCAGGACCAAAGACCAGAGCTGGATTCTTAAGATATTCAAGAGAAATCACACTGGATCCAAACACAGCAAACGGACAAATGTTATTATCTGATGGGAACAGAAAAGTAACACGAATGGATCAGAATCAGTCTTATTCTGATCATCCAGACAGATTCAGTAGATATTGTCAGGTCCTGAGTAGAGAGAGTCTGACTGGACGTTGTTACTTTGAGGTGGAGATGAGAGGAAGAGGAGAAGTTGAAGTAGCAGTCGCATACAAGAATATCAACAGAACAGGGAGCTGGAAGGAAAGTGGATTTGGATTTAATGACAAATCTTGGTCATTAGATTGTTACAATAACAGTCTTTGGTTCAACAACATTGAAACTCCCGTCTCAAGTCCTCCATCCTCCAGAGTGGGGGTGTACCTGGATCACAGTGCAGGTACTCTGTCCTTCTACAGAGTCTCTGAGACCATGACTCTCCTCCACAGAGTCCAGACCACGTTCACTCAGCCGCTCCACGTTGGGTTAGGGTTCGGGTTCAGGTTAGGGTCTCTCTTCGTTGGAAACTCTGCTGAGTTTTGTAAACTGAAATGAATTGAAGTCTTTCAGGTTTCAGTGGGTTTAAACCTGCATTTTCATTTTCCATTTCATTTTCTCTCCATCATTGAGGCGTTTCTGCTCTGAACAAAGATCTGCTGTCAATCAAGCATTATGGGCATCACCTGGACGTCTTCTTGATAGTTGTTATCTTCATGTTAATATGTTTTATTATTGTTTTTAAACTCTTTTCACACCGTTCCTGTAGTGAAAACCACGTATCTCTAAATTTGGTGAAGTTGAATTTTGAATTATTTTCTGATAAACTAAAGAGATTTAAATGTTCTTTTATGGACTGAGATGATTCTCCTGCTAAATTAACTATTTTAAAAAAAACCTGACAAAGCTGAAAAGGTGTTTATTTCTTAGATACGTGGTTCTCACAGGACAGCAACGCTCCAAATATGTGATGATCTGGTTCAATATGACGCTTTACAAATCAACAATATATAAAGTAGTTGAAATGAGCAAAACCTTCAGTGACTATGACGGTAAAATTCACTTTAATCCAGCAGCAATATGAATCTACAAACATCACATATATAATAGGAAAACACTAACAGGGAACATTTTCTGCTTCGTGTGTACTTTTACTTTTTGTGTTTTCAGTGTATTTTTGCTGACGATACTTTTACTTCAACAAGGTTTTGAATGCAGGACTTCTAGTATTTTCAGTCTGGTATCAGAACTTTTTCTGAAATAAAGGAGCTGAATTCTTTCACTGCTTCATATATAGTAATATAGATTATTCAGAGGGAACAAAGCAGCACTTTTACTTTAATACTTTCACTAAATGTTGCTGCTAACGCTTCTGTACTTTTACCTGAGTAAGCTGTTTAATTAAGGACTTTGACTTGTAATGGAGTATCTTTGTTTTCTTTGCTGTATTTGTACTTTTACTTCAATAAATGTTCTGAATACTTCATCCACCATTTGTCTGAGTTGAATTAGACAACATGATGCTGCTGTTTCACAAACTGACCACCAGAGGGAGCACTCTGCCCACTGACAGCGCTGGTTGCCGCTGAAGACTCTCAAAGGTCATGAAATGTAATCTTCCAGCCTTTGGTGCAGATCCCTGTGAGAGAGGAACGCCCCTCAGCTTCATCAATATGTTCAGGCTGAGAAAGTTTCTTCCTGAAATGACTTCCATGATAAATCAAATCCCGGCTCTGTGCTGAGCACGGTCACCTCAGAGCAGAAAGCTTCTCCGTGTGGACGTTGGACGGTCTCACGTTGTCTGCTTGGTTTTCTCCAGCTGCTCTGTTTTCCTGCCAGTTTAGATACTTGCAGGTCGGTTAACTGGTAAATCTGCTAGCTGTGAATGTGTTGGTCAGTTAACAGCTTGTCCCGGCTGTATTCTGCATCTCTGCAAAGTTTAGAAATGAATGCTGGTAATTGTAAAAGTCAGATAAAGTACATTGTGGTGTCGTCACATGCTGCATATGCTGACATTTATGAACACGTCCAAAGGTTTTCTTGAATGAGAATTAACGGTTTGTTTCACTCAAATTCTCCCCAAAATCAAACAAACAGATGTTTTGCATTTAGATCTGGAGGTGTGCAGATATAGTTTGTATTCTCGACCTCAGAAAGAGGTTGTTTACCCCCAAAAGAAAAACCCAAGTTCGCTAAAGATTCGCTTCCTTGTTTTTCCAGAAGCTTCTAAATGCATGTCGTGGTCTTTGTCAGTAAACTGTAATGTAGAAACACATCAAGTCATTCAAGGCTTCCTGAACTTTTGCCTTTTTTTCTACCCTGTAGAACAACACTGAAGACATTTAAAACTCATATCTATTTCCTTTGAAATGTATTTTTCAGCTGTATGGCTCTCCACTTCTAGAAATAAGTAGTGCTCACCACAAATCCATTTAAAAATCCCTTCTGCTGGTACTTTTAATCCTTTGATCCAGATTGAATTTGTATGGTACGTACTGCTTCCAAGAAACAGCTGTAAGCACAGACTCTAAATTCAGACTCTGAAAATGTCTCCTGACTTCTCCCTCCTCCTTGATTTGATGTTTTACCAAACCATCCATATAAATGGAAACAGTCGGACCTCAAATCACGTTGAAAACGAGCTTTTTCATCCCGACCGTCTTTTGAGCTCGATCACGTTACATTTGAATCACGACACAATCAGACTTCTTTTGTCGTCTCTCCTCAAACATTGAAGCGCTGAGGTTTAGATGATGAGGAGAGAGAAAGTTCTTCAGGACATGAGAATCCAGAGTTGTGCTGCCGGTACAGACCTGTACTGAGCCGGCTAAAGCAGAGGAAACAAGCACGGGACAATTCTTTTACTTTTGATATCAGTGTTACTCACCTTCGACCACCGACATGAAACGGGAGGTCCAATTCATATTCTATCTTCAGGATCCCTCTGCAGGTCACTCACATGGTTGAAGAGAATCTCTTTTCAATAAGTGACCTTTTCAAACGACAAAACCAAACACAGACCTCGTCCATCTTTATGGAATCAGATCAAATGTAGTAACGGCTGAAAAAGGCTGCTTAAATCTGAAATGAAGATGTTTCCAGTGAGCACAGAAACAGAAGTGAACCTTCAACCTGCTTCTCGTCTCGCTCGTCACGTCTCCGCTTCTCAACAACGTTGGACTTTGTTCTTCTTTCAACCTGAACGTCTCCTCGTCGGCTCGTTGCAGGTCTCCGCGTTCTGTTTCCGGTTTCCTGTCTCAGCTCGCTTTGGGACAGACGGGCTAAAAAGACGTAGCGGACGGTGAGGACGTCCTGTTCAATGTTTCCTTTAGTCACTAGATTTCTAATCCAAATGAAGAAGCAGCAGCAGCCGGCCAGGCAGCATGTGTTTCCTTCATGTTAGCGGTGACAGAGTGCTGCACCTGTTACCTGTTCTTCTGATCTTTTAGCTTTCTGCTGAAGAGGTTTCATCTTTGTGACCGTTGTCCATCGTGGAAGATGAACAGCTGAGCAACAGCAATATTTAAAGAGACTCTGATACTAAACATAGTGTTCTTCTTCTGGAGTGACAACAAAGTGATGAAAGAAGACTTGTTTAAAAAACAAAAGGGATATTTTTCTTCGTGACATATAGAGATTGCTGGATTTGATCCTATTTGCTCCGAGCTAATCAACAAGGTCATATGTTATCGTGACGTTGTGAATTGTATAGATTGTCACTAAATGTTCACGTGTACGATGATTTAAGCCTTTGTAATGTTTTACAGGAGTTATTTGAACTATTTTAGCGCCTCCATCTGAGGCAGCGTTCTCCGTATCCAAGTGAAATTAGAACAAATAACTGGCCTTTATTGTGTGAATGCTGATTCAGCATTTACACTGTTGACATCCTGTTTCTGACTTCTTCCACGCGCTTTGTTTTGGTCGCTCACTACTTCTGCATACTCACCGAGTTCAACCATTCACATTTGAAATTGTTCAACTCTTTCAGGACATTTACGCCGACATTCAACTTTTTTCAAACATTTATCATTTTTTTGAACATATTTGTAACATTTGAGTGAATGAGGAGATTCTTCAACTCCTCTCAAACTTTCTGTCGTTGTCACAACAGCAGTCAGACATCATCTGTTAGAAAAATGACTCCGAGGCTGAATTCAAAATCAAACACATCGGACATTTATTCTTGCAAGAAGGAGCAAATACATGTTCACTCAAAGAAAGGTGTCCAGCATTGCTCGAAGTCTCTCCTCCGTAGTTCAGCTTTTATACAGCGTGACAAACAGTTGACAGTCATCCCCACTTCCTCTGTAGATCTGATTTTGTAGATAGTACTGAGTGAGGTCGTAGGTCACCAGATAAAGGTACAGAGACGTTGTAACTGAGACTAGAGAACCATGTTGTGCAGATAAATGGGTTCATCTTTCCTGAGACAACAGGAACATGTTATGCAACAGATAGACAAACATTTGACAAGTATGATGAGCTCATTATTTCCCATCATCATCTCTCAGATTCCTCACGTTTCCCGTGTTTCTTTGTCTGACTGATTATTTGTGGAACGTGTCCGAGCCATCCTCTCCTGAGTCGCAGCTCCGCCTCACCTGCTCCTGATCACAAGTGACAAAACTGCACTCAGTGAACTCATCAGCTTCTCCTGCTGAAATTATCTGGTCCTTCAACTACTCTGTGCCAAATGAAGTCACGCCAGATGGTAGTTTCAGTCTCTGTGTAACTTGTTTAACTTGTTTTTGTGTTGTTGCTTCCTGGATTGCAGCCTGTTCAGTCATCAGCTCCTGTCTGCCTCGCCCCGTATGCGTCTTTTGGTTAAGTTTGATTATAAAATGCGTTTCTTTTTGTTAAATCCCTGATGTGCTCCGTCTTTGCTGCGGCCAAGAACACAAAATATACAAAAATAATATAAAATGCTGGTTTATTAAGGACTTTGACTTGTAATGGAGTATCTTTGTTTTCTTTGCTGTATTTGTACTTTTACTTCAATAAATGTTCTGAATACTTCATCCACCATTTGTCTGAGTTGAATTAGACTAAATGGTGCTGCTTGTTTCCAGAATGGCCACCAGAGGGAGCACTCTGCCCACTGACAGCGCTCGTTGCCCCTGGAGACTAATAAGTGAACTTATCAGAGGTAAAACAAAGATCCTCAAATCTTTGTTTCATGTTACAGCAGCAGAAACAGAGGGCGTCTCAGTTTGTGGGGGAAACTTCAACTTAGTCATGAATCACAGCCGAGACGACGAGTTTGAGGAGGAATAAAAAAAACTGCTCTCAAACTCAGCAGCTGCAGTCTGTCACGTTTCCTTGTTCCCTCCATCAGATCTGCAGCTGGGAGATGGGCGGAGCCAACATGGGTGGAGTCTAAGAGCTGAAGTCCTCATTGGCTGCAGAGTCACATGATATTTAAATCAGCTGAAACCAGTTTTATCTTTGAGGAGGTGAAACTCACACAGTCACTGCTGCTGAGAGGTGAAATGGAGCAGAAAGGAGTTCAGTTGGACCGAGAAACCTTCTCTTGTTCCATCTGTCTGGATCTACTGAAGGATCCTGTGGCTCTTCCATGTGGACACAACTACTGCATGGAGTGTATTAAAGTCCACTGGGACGGACAGGACGGGACAGGAGTCTACAGCTGTCCTCAGTGCATGAAGACGTTCATACCTAGGCCTGTCCTGGTGAAAAACACCATGTTGGCAGCTTTAGTGGAGGAGCTGAAGAAGACTGGACTCCAAGCTGCTCCTGCTGATCACTGCTATGCTGGACCTGAAGATGTGGCCTGTGATTTCTGCACTGGGAGAAAACTGAAAGCTGTCAAGTCCTGTTTAGTCTGTCTGGCTTCTTATTGTGAGAAACACCTTCAGCCTCATTATGATGCCGCAACATTCAAGAAACACAAGCTGGTGAACCCCTCCAAGAAGCTCCAGGAGAACATCTGCTCTCTTCACGACGAGGTGATGAAGATGTTCTGCCGCACCGATCGTCAGATTATCTGTTATCTCTGCTCTGTGGAGGAACATAAAGACCACGACACCGTCTCAGCTGCAGCAGAAAGGACCGAGAGGCAGAGAGAGCTCGAGGGGAGTCGAGGAAACGTCCAGCAGAAAATCCAGGACAGACAGAAAGATGTGAAGCTGCTTCAGCAGGAGGTGGAGGACATCAATCAGTCTGCTGAGAAAACACTGGAGTGCAGCGAGAAGCTCTTCACCCAGCTGATGCGTCACCTCCAGGAAAGAAGCCGCGATGCGAAGCAGGAGGTCAGATCCCAGCAGGAAACCCAAGTGAGTCGAGTCAAAGAGCTTCAGGAGAAGCTGGAGCAGGAGATCGCTGAGCTGAAGAGGAAAGACGCCGAGCTGGAGCAGCTCTCACACACAGAGGATCACAACGAGTTCCTGCACAACTACCCCTCAGTGTCAGCACTCAGTGAGCCTACAGACTCATCCAGCATCCATATCCGTCCTCTCACCTACTTTCAGGATGTGACAGCAGCTGTGTCAGAGGTCAGAGATAAACTACAGCAAGTTCTGGATGAAGAATGGAAGAAGATCTCAGTGTCAGTGAAGGAAGTGGACGTTTTACTGTCACAACCAGAACCAAAGACCAGAGCTGGATTCTTAAGATATTCACAAGAAATCACACTGGATCCAAACACAGCATACAGATACCTGTTATTATCTGATGGGAACAGAAAAGTAACAGGAATGAATCAGAATCAGTCTTATTCTGATCATCCAGACAGATTCAGTAGATGTTATCAGGTCCTGAGTAGAGAGAGTCTGACTGGACATTGTTACTTTGAGGTGGAGATGAGAGGAAGAGGAAGAGTTGAAGTAGCAGTCGCATACAAGAATATCAACAGAACAGGGAGCTGGGAGGAAAGTGTGTTTGGACGTAACAACAAATCTTGGTCATTAAATTGTTCCAATAACAGTCTTTGGTACAACAACATTGAAACTCCCGTCTCAGGTCCTCCATCCTCCAGAGTGGGGGTGTACCTGGATCACAGTGCAGGTACTCTGTCCTTCTACAGCGTCTCTGAGACCATGACTCTCCTCCACAGAGTCCAGACCACGTTCACTCAGCCGCTCCACGTTGGGTTTTGGTTCGGGTCTGTCTTCGTTGGAAGCACTGCTGAGTTTTGTAAACTGAAATAAACTGAAGTCTTTCAGGTTTCAGTGGGTTTAAACCTGCATTTTCATTTTCCATTTCATTTTCTCTCCATCATTGAGGCGTTTCTGCTCTGAACAAAGATCTGCTGTCAATCAAGCATTATGGGCGTCACCTGGACGTCTTCTTGATAGTTGTTATCTTCATGTTAATATGTTTTATTCTTGTTTTTAAGCTCTTTTCACACCGTTCCTGTAGTGAAAACCACGTATCTCTAAATTTGGTGATGTTGAATTTTGAATCATTTTCTGATAAACTAAAGAGATTTAAATGTTCTTTTATGGACTGAGATGATTCTCCTGCTAAATTAACTATTTTAAAAAACCTGACAAAGCTGAAAAGGTGTTTATTTCTTAGATACGTGGTTCTCACAGGACAGCAACGCTCCAAATATGTGATGATCTGGTTCAATATGACGCTTTACAAATCAACAATATATAAAGTAGTTGAAATGAGCAAAACCTTCAGTGACTATGACGGTAAAATTCACTTTAATCCAGCAGCAATATGAATCTACAAACATCACATATATAATAGTAAAACACTAACAGGGAACATTTTCTGCTTCGTGTGTACTTTTACTTTTTGTTTTTTCAGTGTATTTTTGCTGACGATACTTTAACTTCAACAAGGTTTTGAATGCAGGACTTCTAGTATTTTCAGTCTGGTATCAGAACTTTTTCTGAAATAAAGGAGCTGAATTCTTTCACTGCTTCATATATAGTAATATAGATTATTCAGAGGGAACAAAGCAGCACTTTTACTTTAATACTTTCACTAAATGTTGCTGCTAACGCTTCTGTACTTTTACCTGAGTAAGCTGTTTAATTAAGGACTTTGACTTGTAATGGAGTATCTTTGTTTTCTTTGCTGTATTTGTACTTTTACTTCAATAAATGTTCTGAATACTTCATCCACCATTTGTCTGAGTTGAATTAGACAACATGATGCTGCTTGTTTCCAGAATGGCCACCAGAGGGAGCACTCTGCCCACTGACAGCGCTGGTTGCCCCTGGAGACTACATATCCCAGAATGCCTCGCGTTCAGTCTTCATTCCCAGGAAGTGAGGAGCGGGGTGAATTTTCTATAGTTGGATGGTGAAAACTTCCCAGATTGAGGATATTCTCGAGGCTAAAGTTTGGAAAGATGGAAACCTGTTGATTGTGTGTAGAAATGCAGAACAAAGAGAGCGAGCGGACGGGATTAAAGAAACATGTCGTTTTAAAGTAGTGAATAGTAGTGACGTCACGAGGTGTGCCGACGCTTCGAAGCGCGTGTCGAGGCTTGCTTCATTTAGGGGAGGAGCCACAAATGATGACGTCTGAAGCCTTGCTGCCCGGCTGTACCACGTGACTGTTTCAGGAAGTGGTTCAGATTTTGCCTGGAGGTTTGACAGCAATATAAACTCTTCAGGCTCCATTCAAAATGTGGGTTGTTGGTGGAGAGTTGAGGTCAGTTGAGAGTTTGGATAGTTTGGAGAAGTTAGAGAGAGAGAGATAGTTTGGAGATTTAGGAGAGTGAGGAGAGAAGGAGGTGATAAGATGGAGCCAGCTGGGAAGAGGAGGATTTCCCCTGTGAGAACACTTTGATTTGATAACTCCTAATAAGCTAAATCTAACTCTATTTCAGACACATTAGGTTTGCTTATCAAGAACTGTATTTTTCACAGTTTCTTATTTTATTCCAAGGTGAGGTGTTTATTGTGCTCCAAGGAGTTGGGGTACAATAACAACACCTCATCCATGCTGAGGCGTTACCGTGCCTTGCATGAGAATAAGGAGGAAACTGGAGCTTCACCCAGCCAAGGTAAGTCATTACAATATTACAAATGCACCATCACAATTTTTCCCTGTTCACTTTTGTTTATTGTGCAAATAAAGACAGGTAACAGACACTGTATTTATTCTCTTTTAACCAGCCACCAGAAAACAAGAGCTGGATGAAGCCCTCGTCTCCATGATAGTGAAGGACACACAGCCCTTCAGTATTGTGGATGATGTTGGATTCAGGGCATTTGTGTCCAAACTGGATCCTAATTATGTTCTCCCTACAAGGCAGGTATGTATGGCTGCATGCATGAAACAAATGAGTACTTTATTGTGTCTCACAGTTCAGCACTATGTATTTTTTCCTTTAGGCTCTGAAGGCCATGGTGGAGGCCAAGTATGAGTCAGCTAAGGAGAAGGAGAAGACTAAAGTGGAAAAGGTGGCTGCTGTTAGCCTTACTTCTGACATGTGGACATCCACAAAACCAAAAACTGTTGAGAAACTGTTATTTCTGAATAAAAATGAATAAAATGTCCCCTGTCCTGTACATCATTGTCCAAGTTACACAAGCATATTCAGTCCCCTCTTCCTAGTTACACAAACACTTCCACTGTCCTCTGCCTGCTTAAGCCCATGACATTTTCCTAAAGTGACAGAAAAACATGATTACACAACCTGCCATATCATATGATACGACCATTTTGGGAAAATTTACACACACAGAATACATTCAAAAAATATTTTATTATGCACATATGTGATAATTTATGTACAGAAATTATTTGGTCATACATTTTTGTAATTCATAGTCATTCCCAACAGCCATAACAGACACAAAAATTCAATGCATCACATGATGTGGTTCAGATACAGCTGCCTGTGATTATACACTTGGCCAGCAGGTGGTTTCGTGTTCACGTGAAGCTTCGAGAAATGAACCGTTTCTAGAACCAATTGGCTGAAGTGGTTCGATGCCTCATGAGGCTTCATCTCACCATCACTAGTGAATAGAAACCGTATCCAAAAAGAAAGTAAGTGGAGTAATGATTGAGAAAGGGGAGAGGGAAATACAGCAGGTGAAGGTGCAGAATAAAACCACCTCTGCAGAGGCAGTGAAGAGGTTCAGCCAGAGTGGAGGAGCCGATGGAAGAAGTAAAGCCGGCAAAACGAGCCACAGCAGTCCTCCATCAGACAAAACGAGGGGGAAACAACGGTCGACTTACAAAATACAAACAAAGCTGGTCACTTTCACAGCAGGGGGTAGTAAATGCTACGATGGAGGTCGAATCCAAACCAGAGAGGATTCAGATCATTGTTAAAGCAGCAGTCCACCACTTAGATATCAGCGGACTAACACGGGAGGACGTCAGAAATGATCTCAGTATTCAGGCAAGTCCGGAGCAAATATGATCTGAGAGTTTTTAAATACACATCTTACTGGAGCGAGGCCCAAAACATCACCTCCATCCAGGGCTCAGTTTGATGTTATCCACCACAGAAACAAACACATGAGGAACACAGCTCCAACGCTCACTCCACCGCTGGAACTCTCCCTGCACAACAGGTATGAGCTGCTGACTCATGAAGTGTGTGATGACACTAAGTCTGTGGAAACTGGTCATTACATCACCAGAAACAAGGCTGATGGAAGCACGAGAAACAGCCTCAAAACCACTGCTAGATCAAGAGCCAGAAGAGACACAGTTCAGGTCCCTCAGACACCAGGCGGTATTTTGATGGAGGACGCCATCACCAAGCACGTTAAAATGGCTGAAAATCTGTGTTTGGATACCACCAGTGTGAAGGAGTTAACGGAGCTCCTCCCAGTTATCCTCTGGACTCGTCCAAGAAGTCTGAGGGTTCTGATCCACACGGGTTCTTCTGACATCCTGCAAAAGAGAACGGGCTCTGAGACTCTGGAAAAAGATTTCACACTGCTGCTGAAAACCCTGAGTGACCATCGATCACAAGACGCGTTTATTTCCGGACCGATTCCGACGCGCAAGAAAGGAAGTGAATCGTTCAGTGGACTCCTGATCCTGAAAACATGGCTGACGTCAACACGCCTCAAACATGGGATACGTTTGATTGACAGTTTTAACCCTTTGTGGAACCGTGAGGAGCGTTTCAACCTGATGGAGTTCATCTGAACTTCACTGGATCCAGACTTCTCGGCGCCGACCTACAACCTAAATTACTATCTTACTAGACGGCGATCTCAAAATTGTCAAAGTTCATCCACAACCAGCCTCCTCTCCAGTCTGAGAGTCCCTGCAGATGAAATTGCCTTTTTTTTATCGTCGGATCTTTGACCGATAAATCTTTTCTGGTTAATGATCTCATCATCGATAAGACTTTGTACTTTCTGTTCCTAGTTGAAACGTGGCTTAACAACACGACTGGTGAAGCAACTCTGATAGAGGCTTGTCCTCCTCACTATAAATGTTATCAGTCAGTTACACAGAACAAGAGAGGAGGAGGGATCGCAGTGATCTTCTCCACAGTTTGGGTGTAATGACATCGACCTCGCTGATTTTACATCATTTGAATATGTTGCTCTGCAGCTGAAAGGTAAATCAACAGTACTGATCATCACAGTTTACCGGCCACCGACGTACTCGGCACTATTTCTGCAGGAACTCTCAGAGTCGATCTCACCAGGTATCACCAGATATGACAGGTTCATTCTGAACGGAGACTTTAATATTCACGTAAATAACAAGAACGACCACAAAGCTCCAGAGCTGATGGATTTACTGGACAGCTTTGAAGTGACCCAACATGTAAAGGAAGCCGCCCACCAGCAGGGTAACACCCTGGACTTGGTGATAACAAGAGGGTTACACGTGGATCAGGTTTCAGGACGTGAATTATCTTTCTCTGACCATCGCTGTATACTTTATGATGTGATTGTAACCATGGCAACGACTAAAGGGCAAATTCTGGTTCAAAAGACACTCCTTGAACCATATAATCATGAGTGCTCTTTAAATGAGGTGGTTGAACACTTCAACAACTCTGTCGTCTGTTCTAAATACTGTTGTAATGTTTCTGAATACTTCATCCACCATTTGTCTGAGTTGAATT
The DNA here is from genome assembly GCF_022577435.1 of Embiotoca jacksoni. Taxonomy (NCBI): domain Eukaryota; kingdom Metazoa; phylum Chordata; class Actinopteri; family Embiotocidae; genus Embiotoca; species Embiotoca jacksoni. The sequence continues at coordinate 24,545 of NW_027185401.1, forward strand.
AGACTAAATGGTGCTGCTTGTTTCCAGAATGGCCACCAGAGGGAGCACTCTGCCCACTGACAGCGCTCGTTGCCCCTGGAGACTAATAAGTGAACTTATCAGAGGTAAAACAAACATCCTCAAATCTTTGTTTCATGTTACAGCAGCAGAAACAGAGGGCGTCTCAGTTTGTGGGGAAACTTCAACTTAGTCATGAATCACAGCCGAGACGACGAGTTTGAGGAGGAATAAAAAAAACTGCTCTCAAACTCAGCAGCTGCAGTCTGTCACATTTCCTTGTTCCCTCCATCAGATCTGCAGCTGGAAGATGGGCGGAGCCAACATGGGTGGAGTCTAAGAGCTGATGTCCTCATTGGCTGCAGAGTCACATGATATTTAAATCAGCTGAAACTGGTTTTATCTTTGAGGAAGTGAAACTCACACAGTCACTGCTGCTGAGAGGTGAAATGGAGCAGAAAGGAGTTCAGTTGGACCGAGAAACCTTCTCTTGTTCCATCTGTCTGGATCTACTGAAGGATCCTGTGACTCTTCCATGTGGACACAACTACTGCATGGAGTGTATTAAAGTCCACTGGGACGGACAGGACGGGACGGGAGTCTACAGCTGTCCTCTGTGCATGAAGAGGTTCACACCGAGGCCTGTCCTGGTGAAAAACACCATGTTGGCAGCTTTAGTGGAGGAGCTGAAGAAGACTGGACTCCAAGCTGCTCCTGCTGATCACTGCTATGCTGGACCTGAAGATGTGGCCTGTGATGTCTGCACTGGGAGAAAACTGAAAGCTGTCAAGTCCTGTTTAGTCTGTCTGGCTTCTTATTGTAAGAAACACCTTCAGCCTCATTATGATGTCGCTCCATTAAAGAAACACAAGCTGGTGAACCCCTCCAAGAAGCTCCAGGAGAACATCTGCTCTCTTCACGACGAGGTGATGAAGATGTTCTGCCGCACCGATCGTCAGATTATCTGTTATCTCTGCTCTGTGGAGGAACATAAAGACCATGACACCGTCTCAGCTGCAGCAGAAAGGACCGAGAGGCAGAGAGAGCTCGAGGGGAGTCGAGGAAACGTCCAGCAGAAAATCCAGGACAGACAGAAAGATGTGAAGCTGCTTCAGCAGGAGGTGGAGGACATCAATCAGTCTGCTGAGAAAACACTGGAGGGCAGCGAGAAGCTCTTCACCCAGCTGATGCGTCACCTCCAGGAAAGAAGCCGCGATGTGAAGCAGGAGGTCAGATCCCAGCAGGAAACCCAAGTGAGTCGAGTCAAAGAGCTTCAGGAGAAGCTGGAGCAGGAGATCGCTGAGCTGAAGAGGAAAGACGCCGAGCTGGAGCAGCTCTCACACACAGAGGATCACAACGAGTTCCTGCACAACTACCCCTCAGTGTCAGCACTCAGTGAGCCTACAGACTCATCCAGCATCCATATCCGTCCTCTCACCTACTTTCAGGATGTGACAGCAGCTGTGTCAGAGGTCAGAGATAAACTACAGCAAGTTCTGGGTGAAGAATGGAAGAAGATCTCAGTGTCAGTGAATGAAGTGGACGATTTACTGTCACACCCAAAGACCAGAGCTGGATTCTTAAGATATTCACAAGAAATCACACTGGATCCAAACACAGCAAACAGTTACCTGTTATTATCTGATGGGAACAGAAAAGTAACAGGAATGGATCATGATCAGTCTTATTCTGATCATCCAGACAGATTCAGTATATGTTGTCAGGTCCTGAGTAGAGAGAGTCTGACTGGACGTTGTTACTTTGAGGTGGAGATGAGAGAAAGAGGAGGAGTTGATGTAGCAGTCGCATACAAGAATATCAACAGAACAGGGAGCTGGATGGAAAGTGGATTTGGATGTAATAACAATTCTTGGTCATTAAATTGTTCCAAGAACAGGTTTTGGTTCAACAACATTGAAACTCCCGTCTCAGGTCCTCCATCCTCCAGAGTGGGGGTGTACCTGGATCACAGTGCAGGTACTCTGTCCTTCTACAGCGTCTCTGAGACCATGACTCTCCTCCACAGAGTCCAGACCACGTTCACTCAGCCGCTCCACGCTGGACTTTGGTTTGTCTCCGTTGGAGACTCTGCTGAGTTTTGTAAACTGAAATAAACTGAAGTCTTTCAGGTTTCAGTGGGTTTAAACCTGCATTTTCATTTTCCATTTCATTTTCTCTCCATCATTGAGGCGTTTCTGCTCTGAACAAAGATCTGCTGTCAATCAAGCATTATGGGCGTCACCTGGACGTCTTCTTGATAGTTGTTATCTTCATGTTAATATGTTTTATTCTTGTTTTTAAGCTCTTTTCACACCGTTCCTGTAGTGAAAACCACGTATCTCTAAATTTGGTGAAGTTGAATTAGATTATTTTCTGATAATTTAAAGAGATTTAAATGTTCTTTTATGGACTGAGATGATTCTCCTGCTAAATTAACTATTTTAAAAAAGCTGACAAAGCTGAAAAGGTGTTTATTTCTTAGATATGTGGTTCTCACAGGACAGCAACGCTCCAAATATGTGATGATCTGGTTCAATATGACGCTTTACAAATCAACAATATATAAAGTAGTTGAAATGAGCAAAACCTTCAGTGACTATGACGGTAAGATTCACTTTAATCCAGCAGCAATATGAATCTACAAACATCACATATATAATAGGAAAACACCAACAGGGAACATTTTCTGCTTCGTGTGTACTTTTACTTTTTGTGTTTTCAGTGTATTTTTGCTGACGATACTTTTACTTCAACAAGGTTTTGAATGCAGGACTTCTAGTATTTTCAGTCTGGTATCAGAACTTTTTCTGAAATAAAGGAGCTGAATTCTTTCACTGCTTCATATATAGTAATATAGATTATTCAGAGGGAACAAAGCAGCACTTTTACTTTAATACTTTCACTAAATGTTGCTGCTAACGCTTCTGTACTTTTACCTGAGGAAGCTGTTTAATTAAGGACTTTGACTTGTAATGGAGTATCTTTGTTTTCTTTGCTGTATTTGTACTTTTACTTCAATAAATGTTCTGAATACTTCATCCACCATTTGTCTGAGTTGAATTAGACAACATGATGCTGCTTGTTTCCAGAATGGCCACCAGAGGGAGCACTCTGCCCACTGACAGCGCTGGTTGTAGCTGAAGACTACATATCCCAGAATGCCTCGCGTTCATTCTTCGTTCCCAGGAAGTGAGGAGCGGGGTGAATTTTCTATAGTTGGATGGTGAAAACTTCCCAGATTGAGGATATTCTCGAGGCTAAAGTTTGGAAAGATGGAAACCTGTTGATTGTGTGTAGAAATGCAGAACAAAGAGAGCGAGCGGACGGGATTAAAGAAACATGTCGTTTTAAAGTAGTGAATAGTAGTGACGTCACGAGGTGTGTTGACGCTTCGAAGCGCGTGTCGAGGCTTGCTTCATTTAGGGGAGGAGCCACAAATGATGACGTCTGAAGCCTCGCTGCCCGGCTGTACCACGTGACTGCTTCAGGAAGTGGTTCAGATTTTGCCTGGAGGTTTGACAGCAATATAAACTCTTCAGGCTCCATTCAAAATGTGGGTTGTTGGTGGAGAGTTGAGGTCAGTTGAGAGTTTGGATAGTTTGGAGAAGTTAGAGAGAGAGAGATAGTTTGGAGATTTAGGAGAGTGAGGAGAGAAGGAGGTGATAAGATGGAGCCAGCTAGGAAGAGGAGGATTTCCACTGTGGGAACACTTTGATTTGATAACTCCTAATAAGCTAAATCTAACTCTATTTCAGACACATTAGGTTTGCTTATCAAGAACTGTATTTTCCACAGTTTCTTATTTTATTCAAAGGTGTGGTGTTTATTGTGCTCCAAGGAGTTGGGGTACAATAACAACACCTCATCCATGCTGAGGCGTTACCGTGCCTTGCATGAGAATAAGGAGGAAACTGGAGCTTCACCCAGCCAAGGTAAGTCATTACAATATTACAAATGCACCATCACAATTTTTCCCTGTTCACTTTTGTTTATTGTGCAAATAAAGACAGGTAACAGACACTGTATTTATTCTCTTTTAACCAGCCACCAGAAAACAAGAGCTGGATGAAGCCCTCGTCTCCATGATAGTGAAGGACACTCAGCCCTTCAGTATTGTGGATGATGTTGGATTCAGGGCATTTGTGTCCAAACTGGATCCTAATTATGTCCTCCCTACAAGGCAGGTATGTATGGGTGCATGCATGAAACAAATGAGTACTTTATTGTGTCTCACAGTTCAGCACTATATGTTTTTTCCTTGAGGCTCTGAAGGCCATGGTGGAGGCCAAGTATGAGTCAGCTAAGGAGAAGGAGAAGGCTAAAGTGGAAAAGGTGGCTGCTGTTAGCCTTACTTCTGACATGTGGACATCCACAAAACCAAAAACTGTTGAGAAACTGTTATTTCTGAATAAAAATGAATAAAATGTCCCCTGTCCTGTACATCATTGTCCAAGTTACACAAGCATATTCAGTCCCCTCTTCCTAGTTCCACAAACACTTCCACTGTCCTCTGCCTGCTTAAGCTCATGACATTTTCCTAAAGTGACAGAAAAACATGATTACACAACCTGCCATATCATATGATACGACCATTTTGGGAAAATTTACACACACAGAATACATTCAAAAAATATTTTATTATGCACATATGTGATGATTTATGTACAGAAATTATTTGGTCATACATTTTTGTAATTCATAGTCATTCCCAACAGCCATAACAGACACAAACATTCAATGCATCACATGATGTGGTTCAGCTACAGCTGCCTGTGATTATACACTTGGCCAGCAGGTGGTTTCGTGTTCACGTGAAGCTTCGAGAAATGAACCCTTTCTAGAACCAATTGGCTGAAGTGGTTCGATGCCTCATGAGGCTTCATCTCACCATCACTAGTGGATAGAAACCGTATCCAAAAAGAAAGTAAGTGGAGTAATGATTGAGAAAGGGGAGAGGGAAATACAGCAGGTGAAGGTGCAGAATAAAACCACCTCTGCAGAGGCAGTGAAGAGGTTCAGCCAGAGTGGAGGAGCCGATGGAAGAAGTAAAGCCGGCAAAACGAGCCACAGCAGTCCTCCATCAGACAAAATGAGGGGGAAACAACGGTTGACTTACAAAACACAAACAAAGCTGGTCACTTTCACAGCAGGGGGTAGTAAATGCTACGATGGAGGTCGAATCCAAACCAGAGAGGATTCAGATCATTGTTAAAGCAGCAGTCCACCACTTAGATATCAGCGGACTAACACGGGAGGACGTCAGAAATGATCTCAGTATTCAGGCAAGTCCGGAGCAAATATGATCTGAGAGTTTTTAAATACACATCGCACTGGAGCGAGGCCCAAAACATCACCTCCATCCAGGGCTCAGTTTGATGTTATCCACCACAGAAACAAACACATGAGGAACACAGCTCCAACGCTCACTCCACCGCTGGAACTCTCCCTGCACAACAGGTATGAGCTGCTGACTCATGAAGTGTGTGATGACACTAAGTCTGTGGAAACTGGTCATTACATCACCAGAAACAAGGCTGATGGAAGCACGAGAAACAGCCTCAAAACCACTGCTAGATCAAGAGCCAGAAGAGACACAGTTCAGGTCCCTCAGACACCAGGCGGTATTTTGATGGAGGACGCCATCACCAAGCACGTTAAAATGGCTGAAAATCTGTGTTTGGATACCACCAGTGTGAAGGAGTTAACGGAGCTCCTCCCAGTTATCCTCTGGACTCGTCCAAGAAGTCTGAGGGTTCTGATCCACACGGGTTCTTCTGACATCCTGCAAAAGAGAACGGGCTCTGAGACTCTGGAAAAAGATTTCACACTGCTGCTGAAAACCCTGAGTGACCATCGATCACAAGACGCGTTTATTTCCGGACCGATTCCGACGCGCAAGAAAGGAAGTGAATCGTTCAGTGGACTCCTGATCCTGAAAACATGGCTGACGTCAACACGCCTCAAACATGGCATACGTTTGATTGACAGTTTTAACCCTTTGTGGAACCGTGAGGAGCGTTTCAACCTGATGGAGTTCATCTGAACTTCACTGGATCCAGACTTCTCGGCGCCGACCTACAACCTAAATTACTATCTTACTAGACGGCGATCTCAAAATTGTCAAAGTTCAGCCTCAACCAGCCTCCTCTCCAGTCTGAGAGTCCCTGCAGATGAAATTGCCTTTTTTTTATCGTCGGATCTTTGACCGATAAATCTTTTCTGGTTAATGATCTCATCATCGATAAGACTTTGTACTTTCTGCTCCTGGTTGAAACGTGGCTTAACAACACGACTGGTGAAGCAACTCTGATAGAGGCTTGTCCTCCTCACTATAAATGTTATCAGTCAGTTACACAGAACAAGAGAGGAGGAGGGATCGCAGTGATCTTCACCACAGTTTGGGTGTAATGACATCGACCTCGCTGATTTTACATCATTTGAATATGTTGCTCTGCAGCTGAAAGGTAAATCAACAGTACTGATCGTCACAGTTTACCGGCCACCGACGTACTCGGCACTATTTCTGCAGGAACTCTCAGAGTCGATCTCACCAGGTATCACCAGATATGACAGGTTCATTCTGAACGGAGACTTTAATATTCACGTAAATAAGAAGAACGACCACAAAGCTCCAGAGCTGATGGATTTACTGGACAGCTTTGAAGTGACCCAACATGTAAAGGAAGCCGCCCACCAGCAGGGTAACACCCTGGACTTGGTGATAACAAGAGGGTTACACGTGGATCAGGTTTCAGGACGTGAATTATCTTTCTCTGACCATCGCTGTATACTTTATGATGTGATTGTAACCATGGCAACGACTAAAGGGCAAATTCTGATTCAAAAGACACTCCTTGAACCATATAATCACGAGTGCTCTTTAAATGAGGTGGTTGAACACTTCAACAACTCTGTCGTCTGTTCTAAATACTGGTGTAATGTTTCTGAATACTTCATCCACCATTTGTCTGAGTTGAATTAGACTAAATGGTGCTGCTTGTTTCCAGAATGGCCACCAGAGGGAGCACTCTGCCCACTGACAGCGCTCGTTGCCCCTGGAGACTAATAAGTGAACTTTTCAGAGGTAAAACAAAGATCCTCAAATCTTTGTTTCATGTTACAGCAGCAGAAACAGAGGGCGTCTCAGTTTGTGGGGAAACTTCAACTTAGTCATGAATCACAGCCGAGACGACGAGTTTGAGGAGGAATAAAAAAAACTGCTCTCAAACTCAGCAGCTGCAGTCTGTCACGTTTCCTTGTTCCCTCCATCAGATCTGCAGCTGGGAGATGGGCGGAGCCAACATGGGTGGAGTCTAAGAGCTGATGTCCTCATTGGCTGCAGAGTCACATGATATTTAAATCAGCTGAAACTGGTTTTATCTTTGAGGAGGTGAAACTCACACAGTCACTGCTGCTGAGAGGTGAAATGGAGCAGAAAGGAGTTCAGTTGGACCGAGAAACCTTCTCTTGTTGCATCTGTCTGGATCTACTGAAGAATCCGGTGGGTCTTCCATGTGGACACAGCTACTGCATGGAGTGTATTAAAGTCCACTGGGACGGACAGGACGGGACAGGAGTCTACAGCTGTCCTCAGTGCAGGCAGGACTTCATACCGAGGCCTGTCCTGGACATAAACACCATGTTGGCAGCTTTAGTGGAGGAGCTGAAGAAGACTGGACTCCAAGCTGCTCCTGCTGATCACTGCTATGCTGGACCTGAAGATGTGGCCTGTGATGTCTGCACTGGGAGAAAACTGAAAGCTGTCAAGTCCTGTTTAGTCTGTCTGGCTTCTTATTGTGAGAAACACCTTCAGAGTCATTATGATGTCGCTCCATTAAAGAAACACAAGCTGGTGAACCCCTCCAAGAAGCTCCAGGAGAACATCTGCTCTCTTCACGACGAGGTGATGAAGATGTTCTGCCGCACCGATCGTCAGATTATCTGTTATCTCTGCTCTGTGGAGGAACATAAAGACCACGACACCGTCTCAGCTGCAGCAGAAAGGACCGAGAGGCAGAGAAAGCTCGAGGGGAGTCGAGGAAACGTCCAGCAGAAAATCCAGGACAGACAGAAAGATGTGAAGCTGCTTCAGCAGGAGGTGGAGGACATCAATCAGTCTGCTGAGAAAACACTGGAGGGCAACGAGAAGCTCTTCACCCAGCTGATGAGTCTCCTCCAGGAAAGAAGCCGCGATGTGAAGCAGGAGGTCAGATCCCAGCAGGAAACCCAAGTGAGTCGAGTCAAAGAGCTTCAGGAGAAGCTGGAGCAGGAGATCGCTGAGCTGAAGAGGAAAGACGCCGAGCTGGAGCAGCTCTCACACACAGAGGATCACAACGAGTTCCTGCACAACTACCCCTCAGTGTCAGCACTCAGTGAGCCTACAGACTCATCCAGCATCCATATCCGTCCTCTCACCTACTTTCAGGATGTGACAGCAGCTGTGTCAGAGGTCAGAGATAAACTACAGCAAGTTCTGGATGAAGAATGGAAGAAGATCTCAGTGTCAGTGAATGAAGTGGACGTTTTACTGTCACAACCAGAACCAAAGACCAGAGCTGGATTCTTAAGATATTCACAAGAAATCACACTGGATCCAAACACAGCATACAGACAGATGTTATTATCTGATGGGAACAGAAAAGTAACACGAATGAATCAGAATCAGTCTTATTCTGATCATCCAGACAGATTCAGTAGATGTTGTCAGGTCCTGAGTAGAGAGAGTCTGACTGGACGTTGTTACTTTGAGGTGGAGATGAGAGGAAGAGGAAGAGTTGAAGTAGCAGTCGCATACAAGAATATCAACAGAACAGGGAGCGGGATGGAAAGTGGATTTGGATGTAATGACAAATCTTGGTCATTAGATTGTTACAATAACAGTCTTTGGTACAACAACATCAAAACTCCCGTCTCAAGTCCTCCATCCTCCAGAGTGGGGGTGTACCTGGATCACAGTGCAGGTACTCTGTCCTTCTACAGAGTCTCTGAGACCATGACTCTCCTCCACAGAGTCCAGACCACGTTCACTCAGCCGCTCCACGTTGGGTTAGGGTTCAGGTTAGGGTTTATCTTCGTTGAAAACTCTGCTGAGTTTTGTAAACTGAAATAAACTGAAGTCTTTCAGGTTTCAGTGGGTTTAAACCTGCATTTTCATTTTCCATTTCATTTTCTCTCCATCATTGAGGCGTTTCTGCTCTGAACAAAGATCTGCTGTCAATCAAGCATTATGGGCGTCACCTGGACGTCTTCTTGATAGTTGTTATCTTCATGTTAATATGTTTTATTATTGTTTTTAAACTCTTTTCACACCGTTCCTGTAGTGAAAACCACGTATCTCTAAATTTGGTGAAGTTGAATTTTGAATTATTTTCTGATAATTTAAAGAGATTTAAATGTTCTTTTATGGACTGAGATGATTCTCCTGCTAAATTAACTATTTAAAAAAACCTGACAAAGCTGAAAAGGTGTTTATTTCTTAGATACGTGGTTCTCACAGGACAGCAACGCTCCAAATATGTGATGATCTGGTTCAATATGACGCTTTACAAATCAACAATATATAAAGTAGTTGAAATGAGCAAAACCTTCAGTGACTATGACGGTAAAATTCACTTTAATCCAGCAGCAATATGAATCTACAAACATCAGATATATATAATAGTAAAACACCAACAGGGAACATTTTCTGCTTCGTGTGTACTTTTACTTTTTGTGTTTTCAGTGTATTTTTGCTGACGATACTTTTACTTCAACAAGGTTTTGAATGCAGGACTTCTAGTATTTTCAGTCTGGTATCAGAACTTTTTCTGAAATAAAGGAGCTGAATTCTTTCACTGCTTCATATATAGTAATATAGATTATTCAGAGGGAACAAAGCAGCACTTTTACTTTAATACTTTCACTAAATGTTGCTGCTAACGCTTCTGTACTTTTACCTGATTAAGCTGTTTAATTAAGGACTTTGACTTGTAATGGAGTATCTTTGTTTTCTTTGCTGTATTTGTACTTTTACTTCAATAAATGTTCTGAATACTTCATCCACCATTTGTCTGAGTTGAATTAGACTAAATGGTGCTGCTTGTTTCCAGAATGGCCACCAGAGGGAGCACTCTGCCCACTGACAGCGCTCGTTGCCCCTGGAGACTAATAAGTGAACTTATCAGAGGTAAAACAAAGATCCTCAAATCTTTGTTTCATGTTACAGCAGCAGAAACAGAGGGCGTCTCAGTTTGTGGGGAAACTTCAACTTAGTCATGAATCACAGCCGAGACGACGAGTTTGAGGAGGAATAAAAAAAACTGCTCTCAAACTCAGCAGCTGCAGTCTGTCACGTTTCCTTGTTCCCTCCATCAGATCTGCAGCTGGGAGATGGGCGGAGCCAACGTGGGTGGAGTCTAAGAGCTGATGTCCTCATTGGCTGCAGAGTCACATGATATTTAAATTAGAGCTGAAACTATTTTGATCTTTGAGGAAGTGAAACTCACACAGTCACTGCTGCTGAGAGGTGAAATGGAGCAGAAAGGAGTTCAGTTGGACCGAGAAACCATCTCTTGTTGCATCTGTCTGGATCTACTGAAGGATCCAGTGACTCTTCCATGTGGACACAACTACTGCATGGAGTGTATTAAAGTCCACTGGGACGGACAGGACGGGACTGGAGTCTACAGCTGTCCTCAGTGCATGAAGAGGTTCATACCGAGGCCTGTCCTGGACAAAAACACCATGTTGGCAGCTTTAGTGGAGGAGCTGAAGAAGACTGGACTCCAAGCTGCTCCTGCTGATCACTGCTATGCTGGACCTGAAGATGTGGCCTGTGATGTCTGCACTGGGAGAAAACTGAAAGCTGTCAAGTCCTGTTTATTCTGTCTGGCTTCTTATTGTGAGAAACACCTTCAGCCTCATTATGATGTCGCTCCATTAAAGAAACACAAGCTGGTGAACCCCTCCAAGAAGCTCCAGGAGAACATCTGCTCTCTTCACGACGAGGTGATGAAGATGTTCTGCCGCACAGATCGTCAGATTATCTGTTATCTCTGCTCTGTGGAGGAACATAAAGACCACGACACCGTCTCAGCTGCAGCAGAAAGGACCGAGAGGCAGAGAGAGCTCGAGGGGAGTCGAGGAAACGTCCAGCAGAAAATCCAGGACAGACAGAAAGATGTGAAGCTGCTTCAGCAGGAGGTGGAGGACATCAATCAGTCTGCTGAGAAAACACTGGAGGGCAACGAGAAGCTCTTCACCCAGCTGATGAGTCTCCTCAAGAAAAGAAGCCGCGATGTGAAGCAGGAGGTCAGATCCCAGCAGGAAACCCAAGTGAGTCGAGTCAAAGAGCTTCAGGAGAAGCTGGAGCAGGAGATCGCTGAGCTGAAGAGGAAAGACGCCGAGCTGGAGCAGCTCTCACACACAGAGGATCACAACGAGTTCCTGCACAACTACCCCTCAGTGTCAGCACTCAGTGAGCCTACAGACTCATCCAGCATCCATATCCGTCCTCTCACCTACTTTCAGGATGTGACAGCAGCTGTGTCAGAGGTCAGAGATAAACTACAGCAAGTTCTGGATGAAGAATGGAAGAAGATCTCAGTGTCAGTGAATGAAGTGGACGTTTTACTGTCACAACCAGGACCAAAGACCAGAGCTGGATTCTTAAGATATTCACAAGAAATCACACTGGATCCAAACACAGCAAACAGACAGATGTTATTATCTGATGGGAACAGAAAAGTAACAGTAATGGATCAGAATCAGTCTTATTCTGATCATCCAGACAGATTCAGCAGATGTTGGCAGGTCCTGAGTAGAGAGAGTCTGACTGGACTTTGTTACTTTGAGGTGGAGATGAGAGGAAGAGGAGGAGTTGATGTAGCAGTCGCATACAAGAATATCAACAGAACAGGGAGCGGGATGGAAAGTAGATTTGGATTTAATAACAAATCTTGGTCATTAGATTGTTCCAATAACAGTCTTTGGTACAACAACATCAAAACTCCCGTCTCAGGTCCTCCATCCTCCAGAGTGGGGGTGTACCTGGATCACAGTGCAGGTACTCTGTCCTTCTACAGAGTCTCTGAGACCATGACTCTCCTCCACAGAGTCCAGACCACGTTCACTCAGCCGCTCCACGTTGGGTTAGGGTTAGAGTTCGGGTTCAGGTTAGGGTTCGGGTTAGGGATTTTGTCTCTCTCCGTTGGAAACTCTGCTGAGTTTTGTAAACTGAAATAAACTGAAGTCTTTCAGGTTTCAGTGGGTTTAAACCTGCATTTTCATTTTCCATTTCATTTTCTCTCCATCATTGAGGCGTTTCTGCTCTGAACAAAGATCTGCTGTCAATCAAGCATTATGGGCGTCACCTGGACGTCTTCTTGATAGTTGTTATCTTCATGTTAATATGTTTTATTCTTGTTTTTAAGCTCTTTTCACACCGTTCCTGTAGTGAAAACCACGTATCTCTAAATTTGGTGAAGTTGAATTAGATTATTTTCTGATAAACTAAAGAGATTTAAATGTTCTTTTATGGACTGAGATGATTCTCCTGCTAAATTAACTATTTTAAAAACCTGACAAAGCTGAAAAGGTGTTTATTTCTTAGATACGTGGTTCTCACAGGACAGCAACGCTCCAAATATGTGATGATCTGGTTCAATATGACGCTTTACAAATCAACAATATATAAAGTAGTTGAAATGAGCAAAACCTTCAGTGACTATGACGGTAAAATTCACTTTAATCCAGCAGCAATATGAATCTAAAAACATCAGATATATGATAGGAAAACACTAACAGGGAACATTTTCTGCTTCGTGTGTACTTTTACTTTTTGTGTTTTCAGTGTATTTTTGCTGACGATACTTTTACTTCAACAAGGTTTTGAATGCAGGACTTCTAGTATTTTCAGTCTGGTATCAGAACTTTTTCTGAAATAAAGGAGCTGAATTCTTTCACTGCTTCATATATAGTAATATAGATTATTCAGAGGGAACAAAGCAGCACTTTTACTTTAATACTTTCACTAAATGTTGCTGCTAACGCTTCTGTACTTTTACCTGAGTAAGCTGTTTAATTAAGGACTTTGACTTGTAATGGAGTATCTTTGTTTTCTTTGCTGTATTTGTACTTTTACTTCAATAAATGTTCTGAATACTTCATCCACCATTTGTCTGAGTTGAATTAGACAACATGATGCTGCTGTTTCACAAACTGACCACCAGAGGGAGCACTCTGCCCACTGACAGCGCTGGTTGCCGCTGAAGACTCTCAAAGGTCATGAAATGTCATCTTCCAGCCTTTGGTGCAGATCCCTGTGAGAGAGGAACGCCCCTCAGCTTCATCAATATGTTCAGGCTGAGAAAGTTTCTTCCTGAAATGACTTCCATGATAAATCAAATCCCGGCTCTGTGCTGAGCACGGTCACCTCAGAGCAGAAAGCTTCTCCGTGTGGACGTTGGACGGTCTCACGTTGTCTGCTTGGTTTTCTCCAGCTGATCTGTTTTCCTGCCAGTTTAGATACTTGCAGGTCGGTTAACTGGTAAATCTGCTAGCTGTGAATGTGTTGGTCAGTTAACAGCTTGTCCCGGCTGTATTCTGCATCTCTGCAAAGTTTAGAAATGAATGCTGGTAATTGTAAAAGTCAGATAAAGTACATTGTGGTGTCGTCACATGCTGCATATGCTGACATTTATGAACACGTCCAAAGGTTTTCTTGAATGAGAATTAACGGTTTGTTTCACTCAAATTCTCCCCAAAATCAAACAAACAGATGTTTTGCATTTCGATCTGGAGGTGTGCAGATATAGTTTGTATTCTCGACCTCAGAAAGAGGTTGTTTACCCCCAAAAGAAAAACCCAAGTTCGCTAAAGATTCGCTTCCTTGTTTTTCCAGAAGCTTCTAAATGCATGTCGTGGTCTTTGTCAGTAAACTGTAATGTAGAAACACACCAAGTCATTCAAGGCTTCCTGAACTTTTGCCTTTTTTTCTACCCTGTAGAACAACACTGAAGACATTTAAAACTCATATCTATTTCCTTTGAAATGTATTTTTCAGCTGTATGGCTCTCCACTTCTAGAAATAAGTAGTGCTCACCACAAATCCATTTAAAAATCCCTTCTGCTGGTACTTTTAATCCTTTGATCCAGATTGAATTTGTATGGTACGTACTGCTTCCAAGAAACAGCTGTAAGCACAGACTCTAAATTCAGACTCTGAAAATGTCTCCTGACTTCTCCCTCCTCCTTGATTTGATGTTTTACCAAACCATCCATATAAATGGAAACAGTCGGACCTCAAATCACGTTGAAAACGAGCTTTTTCATCCCGACCGTCTTTTGAGCTCGATCACGTTACATTTGAATCACGACACAATCAGACTTCTTTTGTCGTCTCTCCTCAAACATTGAAGCGCTGAGGTTTAGATGATGAGGAGAGAGAAAGTTCTTCAGGACATGAGAATCCAGAGTTGTGCTGCCGGTACAGACCTGTACTGAGCCGGCTAAAGCAGAGGAAACAAGCACGGGACAATTCTTTTACTTTTGATATCAGTGTTACTCACCTTCGACCACCGACATGAAACGGGAGGTCCAATTCATATTCTATCTTCAGGATCCCTCTGCAGGTCACTCACATGGTTGAAGAGAATCTCTTTTCAATAAGTGACCTTTTCAAACGACAAAACCAAACACAGACCTCGTCCATCTTTATGGAATCAGATCAAATGTAGTAACGGCTGAAAAAGGCTGCTTAAATCTGAAATGAAGATGTTTCCAGTGAGCACAGAAACAGAAGTGAACCTTCAACCTGCTTCTCGTCTCGCTCGTCACGTCTCCGCTTCTCAACAACGTTGGACTTTGTTCTTCTTTCAACCTGAACGTCTCCTCGTCGGCTCGTTGCAGGTCTCCGCGTTCTGTTTCCGGTTTCCTGTCTCAGCTCGCTTTGGGACAGACGGGCTAAAAAGACGTAGCGGACGGTGAGGACGTCCTGTTCAATGTTTCCTTTAGTCACTAGATTTCTAATCCAAATGAAGAAGCAGCAGCAGCCAGCCAGGCAGCATGTGTTTCCTTCATGTTAGCGGTGACAGAGTGCTGCACCTGTTACCTGTTCTTCTGATCTTTTAGCTTTCTGCTGAAGAGGTTTCATCTTTGTGACCGTTGTCCATCGTGGAAGATGAACAGCTGAGCAACAGCAATATTTAAAGAGACTCTGATACTAAACATAGTGTTCTTCTTCTGGAGTGACAACAAAGTGATCAAAGAAGACTTGTTTAAAAAACAAAAGGGATATTTTTCTTCGTGACATATAGAGATTGCTGGATTTGATCCTATTTGCTCCGAGCTAATCAACAAGGTCATATGTTATCGTGACGTTGTGAATTGTATAGATTGTCACTAAATGTTCACGTGTACGATGATTTAAGCCTTCGTAATGTTTTACAGGAGTTATTTGAACTATTTTAGCGCCTCCATCTGAGGCAGCGTTCTCCCGTATCCAAGTGAAATTAGAACAAATAACTGGCCTTTATTGTGTGAATGCTGATTCAGCATTTACACTGTTGACATCCTGTTTCTGACTTCTTCCACGCGCTTTGTTTTGG
Source organism: Embiotoca jacksoni (assembly GCF_022577435.1). NCBI lineage: Eukaryota > Metazoa > Chordata > Actinopteri > Embiotocidae > Embiotoca > Embiotoca jacksoni. Next base: position 40,126 of record NW_027185401.1, read on the forward strand.
TCGCTCACTACTTCTGCATACTCACCGAGTTCAACCATTCACATTTGAAATTGTTCAACTCTTTCAGGACATTTACGCCGACATTCAACTTTTTTCAAACATTTATCATTTTTTTGAACATATTTGTAACATTTGAGTGAATGAGGAGATTCTTCAACTCCTCTCAAACTTTCTGTCGTTGTCACAACAGCAGTCAGACATCATCTGTTAGAAAAATGACTCCGAGGCTGAATTCAAAATCAAACACATCGGACATTTATTCTTGCAAGAAGGAGCAAATACATGTTCACTCAAAGAAAGGTGTCCAGCATTGCTCGAAGTCTCTCCTCCGTAGTTCAGCTTTTATACAGCGTGACAAACAGTTGACAGTCATCCCCACTTCCTCTGTAGATCTGATTTTGTAGATAGTACTGAGTGAGGTCGTAGGTCACCAGATAAAGGTACAGAGACGTTGTAACTGAGACTAGAGAACCATGTTGTGCAGATAAATGGGTTCATCTTTCCTGAGACAACAGGAACATGTTATGCAACAGATAGACAAACATTTGACAAGTATGATGAGCTCATTATTTCCCATCATCATCTCTCTCAGATTCCTCACGTTTCCCGTGTTTCTTTGTCTGACTGATTATTTGTGGAACGTGTCCGAGCCGTCCTCTCCTGAGTCGCAGCTCCGCCTCACCTGCTCCTGATCACAAGTGACAAAACTGCACTCAGTGAACTCATCAGCTTCTCCTGCTGAAATTATCTGGTCCTTCAACTACTCTGTGCCAAATGAAGTCACGCCAGGTGGTAGTTTCAGTCTCTGTGTAACTTGTTTAACTTGTTTTTTTGTTGTTGCTTCCTGGATTGCAGCCTGTTCAGTCATCAGCTCCTGTCTGCCTCGCCCCGTATGCGTCTTTTGGTTAAGTTTGATTATAAAATGCGTTTCTTTTTGTTAAATCCCTGATGTGCTCCGTCTTTGCTGCGGCCAAGAACACAAAATATACAAAAATAATATAAAATGCTGGTTTATTAAGGACTTTGACTTCTAATGGAGTATCTTTGTTTTCTTTGCTGTATTTGTACTTTTACTTCAATAAATGTTCTGAATACTTCATCCACCATTTGTCTGAGTTGAATTTGAAACTAGATTAGATGTTCACACGGGGAACACGTCTGCACTACATTTAACTATAGTATGGAGGAATCTAGCAGGGATGTGTGAGTGGGATGTAGAAGATGAAACATCGGTGGGTGGTGGCCATTTTCCAATATGTTGGAAAGTATCTTTACAAAGGAGGAAGCAGGAGATATAGTGGGTAAGTGGGTCTTTAAAATATATATATGTGAGAGAGAAATGGATCAAATAGATTTAAATTAAGATATTGAAGAGATTGATAGCAAATTAATATTTACAGTGCTGGAAGCTGCAAATCCAACAAGTGTTAAAGGTGAAGGAAGGATGAAGAGAAAGGCTGCCCCCTGGTGGACAGATGAGTGTTGGAGAACAGCGACAGAAAGAAACAAAGCTCTCTTAGGTTATGAAGAAAAATCACATCACTTCGAGAATTTAATACAATACGAACAAGCAGAAATGAGGGTTCATAAAAAAAAATCATTGGTAAACAGCAGTGTCGGATGGGGAGAGGGCAGAGATGACGGCAGAAGCACCAACAGAAATCCACAACTCTGCCAAGCTGACAGTAGAAGGTGAGAGAGGAAGAGAAAGGACACGATCAGCTCATCCTGCTGTTCTTGAACGAAGAGACGATACTAACAGTCCAACTGATTCCCCCGTTTTACTTTAGAGGAGCTGAGAAGAGAAAGAGGAGGACTTACATCTCCAGGGAAGGATGGACATTTGTTACACAACGTGAAAGCGTTTCGGTAGTTCAGCAACGATGAAATTGTTTTTATAATCAGGTTTGGGAAGTGGGGAGACGACCTCGTTGTTTGGAAGGAAGCTGTGATCATCCCGATCGGGAAACCGGGCAAAGACTCATCAAATCCAACCAATTACAGACCGACTAACATCTCACGTAGGTATGAGGTTACGGAAATAATGATTCCACACAGATTCAGATTTTCTCCGTCGGGATCTGCGCCTGTCTCTGTTTGTCGTTCCCTCCGTTTCCCCCGATCTCCCTTTTCCTGGTGTTTCCTGTCTCCCCTGTTTGTTTCTGTCCTCCAGGTGTTTCTATGTTCTGGTCTGCGTCTGGAGGGTTTGGATTCATTGGTCAGCGCCTCCAGTCACCTCCCACTACCACACCTCTTTCAGCTGGCACAGCTGCTTCTCATCCCGGTAATCACCACCTGGCATCACGTGAACCCCGGACCTGGACTCCGCCTGCGTCCGTCCGTCCGTCCGATCGTCTCACCTGGTACCACGTTGCAAGTTCTGTAAGTCCGGTTCTGACCCCCCTTGTCTGTCTCCCGCCTGCCGCGGTCCTGCCTGTCTGTCTGCTACCAGGTGGTACGTACCCGCCGTCCTCCGTCGGTTCCTCGGAGACCACCGGGTGTCCGGCCCCCTGCTCGGCGTCGGTTCTTCGGAGACCACCTTGCTGCCCGGTGTGGGGCGCGGGGACCGGTGTCCATTGTCTGAGGCTATTAGAAGACGGTTTGTAACTTTCACCAGTCCTGTTTCTGTGCTGTGATGAACTCTAAAGCCCGACTGAACATCTTCAAACAGACCGTTCCTCTGGAAATGATCACAAAGTTGATTTGCAACAACTTTTTCAAGGATTTTAGAAACAAACGGCAGGTTGGTAACTGGTCTGTAAGTTTTCCTGAAACAGCTGATCAAGAGTCGGCTTTTTAAGTACAGTTTTGATTACAGACACTTTAAAAGCTTGTGGTACATAAACGGTTCCAAGAGAAAGGTTTGATCTGATCTAATATAGAAGTACTAATTAAAGGGAAGACTTCCTCGAGGAGTTTAGTTGGGATGAGATCCAAGAGACCGGTAGATGATCCAGATGAGAAAATAATTGAAGTTAGCTCGGAGATCTCAACAGGAGAGAAATGTTCAATTTGGGTGTAACAGACTAAAAGTCTGACTTTTTAAAGGAGTTACCACAAAGTTTAGGTCTGGGGTTAATTGATAAGCTCGAGTGGAAGATTACTGCCAGAATCTGGAGGAATATGATAATATGGGAGGAGTTGCTTCATATCTTTGTCCACTTTTATATAAAGTCTGAGGGCACAACACAGGACAACCTTTTGGAGAACAGAAAACTGGAGCGCAAACTGTGAACACAGAATCAAAGAAGAATCTAGAATTTAAAAACTTGAGGTGACGAGTGTTTTAAACAGGAAATGATTGAAAAGGAGGCTTGAATACAAAGTGCTTCTCTCCTCTTCCTGGAAGTGAAACTCACACAGTCACTGCTGCTGAGAGGTGAAATGGAGCAGAAAGGAGTTCAGCTGGACCGAGAAGCCTTCTCTTGTTCCATCTGTCTGGATCTACTGAAGGATCCGGTGACTCTTCCATGTGGACACAACTACTGCATGGAGTGTATTAAAGTCCACTGGAATAAAGAGGATGAGAAGGAAACCTACAGCTGTCCTCAGTGCATGAAGACGTTCATACCGAGGCCTGTCCTGGACAAAAACACCATGTTGGCAGCTTTAGTGGAGGAGCTGAAGAAGACTGGACTCCAAGCTGCTCCTGCTGATCACTGCTATGCTGGACCTGAAGATGTGGCCTGTGATGTCTGCACTGGGAGAAAACTGAAAGCTGTCAAGTCCTGTTTAGTCTGTCTGGTTTCTTATTGTGAGAAACACCTTCAGCCTCATTATGATGCCGCAACATTCAAGAAACACAAGCTGGTGAACCCCTCCAAGAAGCTCCAGGAGAACATCTGCTCTCGTCACGACGAGGTGATGAAGATGTTCTGCCGCACCGATCAGCAGATTATCTGTTATCTCTGCCCTGTGGATGAACATAAAGACCACGACACCGTCTCAGCTGCAGCAGAAAGGACCGAGAGGCAGAGAGAGCTCGAGGGGAGTCGAGGAAACGTCCAGCAGAAAATCCAGGACAGACAGAAAGATGTGAAGCTGCTTCAGCAGGAGGTGGAGGACATCAATCAGTCTGCTGAGAAAACACTGGAGGGCAGCGAGAAGCTCTTCACCCAGCTGATGAGTCTCCTCCAGGAAAGAAGCCGCGATGTGAAGCAGGAGGTCAGATCCCAGCAGGAAACCCAAGTGAGTCGAGTCAAAGAGCTTCAGGAGAAGCTGGAGCAGGAGATCGCTGAGCTGAAGAGGAAAGACGCCGAGCTGGAGCAGCTCTCACACACAGAGGATCACAACGAGTTCCTGCACAACTACCCCTCAGTGTCAGCACTCAGTGAGCCTACAGACTCATCCAGCATCCATATCCGTCCTCTCACCTACTTTCAGGATGTGACAGCAGCTGTGTCAGAGGCCAGAGATAAACTACAGCAAGTTCTGGATGAAGAATGGAAGAAGATCTCAGTGTCAGTGAATGAAGTGGACGTTTTACTGTCACAACCAGAACCAAAGACCAGAGCTGGATTCTTAAGATATTCACAAGAAATCACACTGGATCCAAACACAGCATACAGACAGATGTTATTATCTGATGGGAACAGAAAAGTAACACGAATGAATCAGAATCAGTCTTATTCTGATCATCCAGACAGATTCAGTAGATGTTGTCAGGTCCTGAGTAGAGAGAGTCTGACTGGACGTTGTTACTTTGAGGTGGAGATGAGAGGAAGAGTTCTTGTAGCAGTCGCATACAAGAATATCAACAGAACAGGGTGCTGGATGGAAAGTGTGTTTGGACGTAATAACAAATCTTGGTCATTAGATTGTTCCAATAACAGTTTTCGGTACAACAACATTGAAACTCCCGTCTCAGGTCCTCCACCCTCCAGAGTGGGGGTGTACCTGGATCACAGTGCAGGTACTCTGTCCTTCTACAGCGTCTCTGAGACCATGACTCTCCTCCACAGAGTCCAGACCACGTTCACTCAGCCGCTCCACGTTGGGTTTTGGTCTGCCTTCGTTGGAAACTCTGCTGAGTTTTGTAAACTGAAATAAACTGAAGTCTTTCAGGTTTCAGTGGGTTTAAACCTGCATTTTCATTTTCCATTTCATTTTCTCTCCATCATTGAGGCGTTTCTGCTCTGAACAAAGATCTGCTGTCAATCAAGCATTATGGGCGTCACCTGGACGTCTTCTTGATAGTTGTTATCTTCATGTTAATATGTTTTATTATTGTTTTTAAGCTCTTTTCACACCGTTCCTGTAGTGAAAACCACGTATCTCTAAATTTGGTGAAGTTGAATTAGATTATTTTCTGATAATTTAAAGTGATTTAAATGTTCTTTTATAGACTGAGATGATTCTCCTGCTAAATTAACTATTTTAAAAAACCTGACAAAGCTGAAAAGGTGTTTATTTCTTAGATACGTGGTTCTCACAGGACAGCAACGCTCCAAATATGTGATGATCTGGTTCAATATGACGCTTTACAAATCAACAATATATAAAGTAGTTGAAATGAGCAAAACCTTCAGTGACTATGACGGTAAAATTCACTTTAATCCAGCAGCAATATGAATCTAAAAACATCATATATATATAATAGGAAAACACTAACAGGGAACATTTTCTGCTTCGTGTGTACTTTTACTTTTTGTGTTTTCAGTGTATTTTTGCTGACGATACTTTTACTTCAACAAGGTTTTGAATGCAGGACTTCTAGTATTTTCAGTCTGGTATCAGAACTTTTTCTGAAATAAAGGAGCTGAATTCTTTCACTGCTTCATATATAGTAATATAGATTATTCAGAGGGAACAAAGCAGCACTTTTACTTTAATACTTTCACTAAATGTTGCTGCTAACGCTTCTGTACTTTTACCTGAGTAAGCTGTTTAATTAAGGACTTTGACTTGTAATGGAGTATCTTTGTTTTCTTTGCTGTATTTGTACTTTTACTTCAATAAATGTTCTGAATACTTCATCCACCATTTGTCTGAGTTGAATTAGAAACTAGATTAGATGTTCACACGGGGAACACGTCTGCACTACATTTAACTATAGTATGGAGGAATCTAGCAGGGATGTGTGAGTGGGATGTAGAAGATGAAACATCGGTGTGTGGTGGCCATTTTCCAATATGCTGTAAAGTATCATTACAAAGGAGGAAGCAGGAGATATAGTGGGTAAGTGGGTCTTTAAAACATATATATATGAGAGTGAAATGGATCAAATAGATTTAAATGAAGATATTGAAGAGATTAATAGAAAATTAATATTTACAGTGCTGGAAGCTGCAAATCCAGCAAGTGTTAAAGGTGAAGGAAGGATGAAGAGAAAGGCTGCCCCCTGGTGGACAGATGAGTGTTGGAGAGCAGCGACAGAAAGAAACAAAGCTCTCTTAGGTTATGAAGAAAAATCACATCACTTCCAGAATTTAATACAATACGAACAAGCAGAAACGAGAGTTCATAAAAAATCATTCTGAAAGCAAAGAGGGAAATCTGGAAGAGTTATTGGATCAGATTTGGGGGATGATTAGAAGCAGGAGAGGAATTAGAAGAGTACGGCAGGTTAGTTAAGATTATAAGATTATGGAAATAATGATTACAGACAGATTCAGATTTTCTCCGTCGGGATCTGCGCCTGTCTCTGTTTGTCGTTCCCTCCGTTTCCCCCGATCTCCCTTTTCCTGGTGTTTCCTGTCTCCCCTGTTTGTTTCTGTCCTCCAGGTGTTTCTATGTTCTGGTCTGCGTCTGGAGGGTTTGGATTCATTGGTCAGCGCCTCCAGTCACCTCCCACTACCACACCTCTTTCAGCTGGCACAGCTGCTTCTCATCCCGGTAATCACCACCTGGCAGCACGTGAACCCCGGACCTGGACTCCGCCTGCGTCCGTCCGTCCGTCCGATCGTCTCACCTGGTACCACGTTGCAAGTTCTGTAAGTCCGGTTCTGACCCCCCTTGTCTGTCTCCCGCCTGCCGCGGTCCTGCCTGTCTGTCTGCTACCAGGTGGTACGTACCTGCCGTCCTCCGTCGGTTCCTCGGAGACCACCGGGTGTCCGGCCCCCTGCTCGGCGTCGGTTCCTCGGAGACCACCTTGCTGCCCGGTGTGGAGCGCGGGGACCGGTGTCCATTGTCTGAGGCTATTAGAAGACGGTTTGTAACTTTCACCAGTCCTGTTTCTGTGCTGTGATGAACTCTAAAGCCCGACTGAACATCTTCAAACAGACCGTTCCTCTGGAAATGATCACAAAGTTGATTTGCAACAACTTTTTCAAGGATTTTAGAAACAAACGGCAGATTGGTAACTGGTCTGTAAGTTTTCCTGAAACAGCTGATCAAGAGTCGGCTTTTTAAGTACAGTTTTGATTACAGACACTTTAAAAGCTTGTGGTACATAAACGGTTACAAGAGAAAGGTTTGATCTGATCTAATATAGAAGTACTAATTAAAGGGAAGACTTCCTCGAGGAGTTTAGTTGGGATGAGATCCAAGAGACCGGTAGATGATCCAGATGAGAAAATAATTGAAGTTAGCTCGGAGATCTCAACAGGAGAGAAATGTTCAATTTGGGTGTAACAGACTAAAAGTCTGACTTTTTAAAGGAGTTACCACAAAGTTTAGGTCTGGGGTTAATTGATAAGCTCGAGTGGAAGATTACTGCCAGAATCTGGAGGAATATGATAATATGGGAGGAGTTGCTTCATATCTTTGTCCACTTTTATATAAAGTCTGAGGGCACAACACAGGACAACCTTTTGGAGAACAGAAAACTGGAGCGCAAACTGTGAACACAGAATCAAAGAAGAATCTAGAATTTAAAAACTTGAGGTGACGAGTGTTTTAAACAGGAAATGATTGAAAAGGAGGCTTGAATACAAAGTGCTTCTCTCCTCTTCCTGGAAGTGAAACTCACACAGTCACTGCTGCTGAGAGGTGAAATGGAGCAGAAAGGAGTTCAGCTGGACCGAGAAACTTTCTCTTGTTCCATCTGTCTGGATCTACTGAAGGATCCGGTGACTCTTCCATGTGGACACAGCTACTGCATGGAGTGTATTAAAGTCCACTGGGATGGACAGGACGGGACGGGAGTCTACAGCTGTCCTCAGTGCAGGCAGGACTTCATACCGAGGCCTGTCCTGGACAAAAACACCATGTTGGCAGCTTTAGTGGAGGAGCTGAAGAAGACTAGACTCCAAGCTGCTCCTGCTGATCACTGCTATGCTGGACCTGAAGATGTGGCCTGTGATGTCTGCACTGGGAGAAAACTGAAAGCTGTCAAGTCCTGTTTAGTCTGTCTGGCTTCTTATTGTGAGAAACACCTTCAGCCTCATTATGATGTCGCTCCATTAAAGAAACACAAGCTGGTGAACCCCTCCAAGAAGCTCCAGGAGAACATCTGCTCTCTTCACGACGAGGTGATGAAGATGTTCTGCCGCACAGATCGTCAGATTATCTGTTATCTCTGCTCTGTGGAGGAACATAAAGACCACGACACCGTCTCAGCTGCAGCAGAAAGGACCGAGAGGCAGAGAGAGCTCGAGGGGAGTCGAGGAAACGTCCAGCAGAAAATCCAGGACAGACAGAAAGATGTGAAGCTGCTTCAGCAGGAGGTAGAGGACATCAATCAGTCTGCTGAGAAAACACTGGAGGGCAGCGAGAAGCTCTTCACCCAGCTGATGAGTCTCCTCCAGGAAAGAAGCCGCGACGTGAAGCAGGAGGTCAGATCCCAGCAGGAAACCCAAGTGAGTCGAGTCAAAGAGCTTCAGGAGAAGCTGGAGCAGGAGATCGCTGAGCTGAAGAGGAAAGACGCCGAGCTGGAGCAGCTCTCTCACACAGAGGATCACAACGAGTTCCTGCACAACTACCCCTCAGTGTCAGCACTCAGTGAGCCTACAGACTCATCCAGCATCCATATCCGTCCTCTCACCTACTTTCAGGATGTGACAGCAGCTGTGTCAGAGGCCAGAGATAAACTACAGCAAGTTCTGGATGAAGAATGGAAGAAGATCTCAGTGTCAGTGAATGAAGTGGACGTTTTACTGTCACAACCAGAACCAAAGACCAGAGCTGGATTCTTAAGATATTCACAAGAAATCACACTGGATCCAAACACAGCATACAGACAGATGTTATTATCTGATGGGAACAGAAAAGTAACACGAATGAATCAGAATCAGTCTTATTCTGATCATCCAGACAGATTCAGTAGATGTTGTCAGGTCCTGAGTAGAGAGAGTCTGACTGGACGTTGTTACTTTGAGGTGGAGATGAGAGGAAGAGTTCTTGTAGCAGTCGCATACAAGAATATCAACAGAACAGGGTGCTGGATGGAAAGTGTGTTTGGACGTAATAACAAATCTTGGTCATTAGATTGTTCCAATAACAGTTTTCGGTACAACAACATTGAAACTCCCGTCTCAGGTCCTCCACCCTCCAGAGTGGGGGTGTACCTGGATCACAGTGCAGGTACTCTGTCCTTCTACAGCGTCTCTGAGACCATGACTCTCCTCCACAGAGTCCAGACCACGTTCACTCAGCCGCTCCACGTTGGGTTTTGGTCTGCCTTCGTTGGAAACTCTGCTGAGTTTTGTAAACTGAAATAAACTGAAGTCTTTCAGGTTTCAGTGGGTTTAAACCTGCATTTTCATTTTCCATTTCATTTTCTCTCCATCATTGAGGCGTTTCTGCTCTGAACAAAGATCTGCTGTCAATCAAGCATTATTGGCGTCACCTGGACGTCTTCTTGATAGTTGTTATCTTCATGTTAATATGTTTTATTATTGTTTTTAAGCTCTTTTCACACCGTTCCTGTCGTGAAAACCACGTATCTCTAAATTTGGTGAAGTTGAATTAGATTATTTTCTGATAATTTAAAGTGATTTAAATGTTCTTTTATAGACTGAGATGATTCTCCTGCTAAATTAACTATTTTAAAAAACCCAACAAAGCTGAAAAGGTGTTTATTTCTTAGATACGTGGTTCTCACAGGACAGCAGCGCTCCAAATATGTGATGATCTGGTTCAATATGACGCTTTACAAATCAACAATATATAAAGTAGTTGAAATGAGCAAAACCTTCAGTGACTATGACGGTAAAATTCACTTTAATCCAGCAGCAATATGAATCTAAAAACATCATATATATATAATAGGAAAACACTAACAGGGAACATTTTCTGCTTCGTGTGTACTTTTACTTTTTGTGTTTTCAGTGTATTTTTGCTGACGATACTTTTACTTCAACAAGGTTTTGAATGCAGGACTTCTAGTATTTTCAGTCTGGTATCAGAACTTTTTCTGAAATAAAGGAGCTGAATTCTTTCACTGCTTCATATATAGTAATATAGATTATTCAGAGGGAACAAAGCAGCACTTTTACTTTAATACTTTCACTAAATGTTGCTGCTAACGCTTCTGTACTTTTACCTGAGTAAGCTGTTTAATTAAGGACTTTGACTTGTAATGGAGTATCTTTGTTTTCTTTGCTGTATTTGTACTTTTACTTCAATAAATGTTCTGAATACTTCATCCACCATTTGTCTGAGTTGAATTAGAAACTAGACTAGATGTTCACACGGGGAACACGTCTGCACTACATTTAACTATAGTATGGAGGAATCTAGCAGGGATGTGTGAGTGGGATGTAGAAGATGAAACATCGGTGTGTGGTGGCCATTTTCCAATATGCTGTAAAGTATCATTACAAAGGAGGAAGCAGGAGATATAGTGGGTAAGTGGGTCTTTAAAACATATATATATGAGAGTGAAATGGATCAAATAGATTTAAATGAAGATATTGAACAGATTAATAGAAAATTAATATTTACAGTGCTGGAAGCTGCAAATCCAACAAGTGTTAAAGGTGAAGGAAGGATGAAGAGAAAGGCTGCCCCCTGGTGGACAGATGAGTGTTGGAGAGCAGCGACAGAAAGAAACAAAGCTCTCTTAGGTTATGAAGAAAAATCACATCACTTCCAGAATTTAATACAATACGAACAAGCAGAAACGAGGGTTCATAAAAAATCATTCTGAAAGCAAAGAGGGAAATCTGGAAGAGTTATTGGATCAGATTTGGGGGATGATTAGAAGCAGGAGAGGAATTAGAAGAGTACGGCAGGTTAGTTAAGATTATAAGATTATGGAAATAATGATTACAGACAGATTCAGATTTTCTCCGTCGGGATCTGCGCCTGTCTCTGTTTGTCGTTCCCTCCGTTTCCCCCGATCTCCCTTTTCCTGGTGTTTCCTGTCTCCCCTGTTTGTTTCTGTCCTCCAGGTGTTTCTATGTTCTGGTCTGCGTCTGGAGGGTTTGGATTCATTGGTCAGCGCCTCCAGTCACCTCCCACTACCACACCTCTTTCAGCTGGCACAGCTGCTTCTCATCCCGGTAATCACCACCTGGCATCACGTGAACCCCGGACCTGGACTCCGCCTGCGTCCGTCCGTCCGTCCGATCGTCTCACCTGGTACCACGTTGCAAGTTCTGTAAGTCCGGTTCTGACCCCCCTTGTCTGTCTCCCGCCTGCCGCGGTCCTGCCTGTCTGTCTGCTACCAGGTGGTACGTACCCGCCGTCCTCCGTCGGTTCCTCGGAGACCACCGGGTGTCCGGCCCCCTGCTCGGCGTCGGTTCCTCGGAGACCACCTTGCTGCCCGGTGTGGAGCGCGGGGACCGGTGTCCATTGTCTGAGGCTATTAGAAGACGGTTTGTAACTTTCACCAGTCCTGTTTCTGTGCTGTGATGAACTCTAAAGCCCGACTGAACATCTTCAAACAGACCGTTCCTCTGGAAATGATCACAAAGTTGATTTGCAACAACTTTTTCAAGGATTTTAGAAACAAACGGCAGGTTGGTAACTGGTCTGTAAGTTTTCCTGAAACAGCTGATCAAGAGTCGGCTTTTTAAGTACAGTTTTGATTACAGACACTTTAAAAGCTTGTGGTACATAAACGGTTCCAAGAGAAAGGTTTGATCTGATCTAATATAGAAGTACTAATTAAAGGGAAGACTTCCTCGAGGAGTTTAGTTGGGATGAGATCCAAGAGACCGGTAGATGATCCAGATGAGAAAATAATTGAAGTTAGCTCGGAGATCTCAACAGGAGAGAAATGTTCAATTTGGGTGTAACAGACTAAAAGTCTGACTTTTTAAAGGAGTTACCACAAAGTTTAGGTCTGGGGTTAATTGATAAGCTCGAGTGGAAGATTACTGCCAGAATCTGGAGGAATATGATAATATGGGAGGAGTTGCTTCATATCTTTGTCCACTTTTATATGAAGTCTGAGGGCACAACACAGGACAACATTTTGGAGAACAGAAAACTGGAGCGCAAACTGTGAAAACAGAATCAAAGAAGAATCTAGAATTTAAAAACTTGAGGTGACGAGTGTTTTAAACAGGAAATGATTGAAAAGGAGGCTTGAATACAAAGTGCTTCTCTCCTCTTCCTGGAAGTGAAACTCACACAGTCACTGCTGCTGAGAGGTGAAATGGAGCAGAAAGGAGTTCAGCTGGACCGAGAAACCTTCTCTTGTTCCATCTGTCTGGATCTACTGAAGGATCCGGTGACTCTTCCATGTGGGGACAGCTACTGCGTGGAGTGTATTAAAGTCCACTGGGACGGACAGGACGGGACAGGAGTCTACAGCTGTCCTCAGTGCATGAAGACTTTCATACCGAGGCCTGTCCTGGACATAAACACCATGTTGGCAGCTTTAGTGGAGGAGCTGAAGAAGACTGGACTCCAAGCTGCTCCTGCTGATCACTGCTATGCTGGACCTGAAGATGTGGCCTGTGATGTCTGCACTGGGAGAAAACTGAAAGCTGTCAAGTCCTGTTTAGTCTGTCTGGCTTCTTATTGTGAGAAACACCTTCAGCCTCATTATGATGTCGCTCCATTAAAGAAACACAAGCTGGTGAACCCCTCCAAGAAGCTCCAGGAGAACATCTGCTCTCTTCACGACGAGGTGATGAAGATGTTCTGCCGCACCGATCGTCAGATTATCTGTTATCTCTGCTCTGTGGAGGAACATAAAGACCACGACACCGTCTCAGCTGCAGCAGAAAGGACCGAGAGGCAGAGAGAGTTCGAGGGGAGTCGAGGAAACGTCCAGCAGAAAATCCAGGACAGACAGAAAGATGTGAAGCTGCTTCAGCAGGAGGTGGAGGACATCAATCAGTCTGCTGAGAAAACACTGGAGGGCAACGAGAAGCTCTTCACCCAGCTGATGAGTCTCCTCCAGGAAAGAAGCCGCGATGTGAAGCAGGAGGTCAGATCCCAGCAGGAAACCCAAGTGAGTCGAGTCAAAGAGCTTCAGGAGAAGCTGGAGCAGGAGATCGCTGAGCTGAAGAGGAAAGACGCCGAGCTGGAGCAGCTCTCACACACAGAGGATCACAACGAGTTCCTGCACAACTACCCCTCAGTGTCAGCACTCAGTGAGCCTACAGACTCATCCAGCATCCATATCCGTCCTCTCACCTACTTTCAGGATGTGACAGCAGCTGTGTCAGAGGTCAGAGATAAACTACAGCAAGTTCTGGATGAAGAATGGAAGAAGATCTCAGTGTCAGTGAAGGAAGTGGACGTTTTACTGTCACAACCAGAACCAAAGACCAGAGCTGGATTCTTAAGATATTCACAAGAAATCACACTGGATCCAAACACAGCACACAGTTACCTGTTATTATCTGATGGGAACAGAAAAGTAACAGTAATGATTCAGAATCAGTCTTATTCTGATCATCCAGACAGATTCATTGGATGTTATCAGGTCCTGAGTAGAGAGAGTCTGACTGGACGTTGTTACTTTGAGGTGGAGATGAGAGGAAGAGTTCATGTAGCAGTCGCATACAAGAATATCAACAGACAAAGTAGATTTGGAAGTAATAACAAATCTTGGTCATTAGATTGTTTCAATAACAGTCTTTTTTACAACAACATTGAAACTCCCGTCTCAGGTCCTCCATCCTCCAGAGTGGGGGTGTACCTGGATCACAGTGCAGGTACTCTGTCCTTCTACAGCGTCTCTGAGACCATGACTCTCCTCCACAGAGTCCAGACCACGTTCACTCAGCCGCTCCACGCTGGGTTCAGGTTTGTCATCGTTGGAAACTCTGCTGAGTTTTGTAAACTGAAATAAACTGAAGTCTTTCAGGTTTCAGTGGGTTTAAACCTGCATTTTCATTTTCCATTTCATTTTCTCTCCATCATTGAGGCGTTTCTGCTCTGAACAAAGATCTGCTGTCAATCAAGCATTATGGGCGTCACCTGGACGTCTTCTTGATAGTTATCTTCATGTTAATATGTTTTATTATTGTTTTTAAGCTCTTTTCACACCGTTCCTGTTGTGAAAACCACGTATCTCTAAATTTGGTGAAATTGAATTAGATTATTTTCTGATAATTTAAAGTGATTTAAATGTTCTTTTATGGACTGAGATGATTCTCCTGCTAAATTAACTATTTTAAAAAACCTGACAAAGCTGAAAAGGTGTTTATTTCTTAGATACGTGGTTCTCACAGGACAGCAGCGCTCCAAATATGTGATGATCTGGTTCAATATGACGCTTTACAAATCAACAATATATAAAGTAGTTGAAATGAGCAAAACCTTCAGTGACTATGACGGTAAAATTCACTTTAATCCAGCAGCAATATGAATCTAAAAACATCATATATATATAATAGGAAAACACTAACAGGGAACATTTTCTGCTTCGTGTGTACTTTTACTTTTTGTGTTTTCAGTGTATTTTTGCTGACGATACTTTTACTTCAACAAGGTTTTGAATGCAGGACTTCTAGTATTTTCAGTCTGGTATCAGAACTTTTTCTGAAATAAAGGAGCTGAATTCTTTCACTGCTTCATATATAGTAATATAGATTATTCAGAGGGAACAAAGCAGCACTTTTACTTTAATACTTTCACTAAATGTTGCTGCTAACGCTTCTGTACTTTTACCTGAGTAAGCTGTTTAATTAAGGACTTTGACTTGTAATGGAGTATCTTTGTTTTCTTTGTTGTATTTGTACTTTTACTTCAATAAATGTTCTGAATACTTCATCCACCATTTGTCTGAGTTGAATTAGACAACATGATGCTGCTGTTTCACAAACTGACCACCAGAGGGAGCACTCTGCCCACTGACAGCGCTGGTTGCTGCTGAAGACTCTCAAAGGTCATGAAATGTAATCTTCCAGCCTTTGGTGCAGATCCCTGTGAGAGAGGAACGCCCCTCAGCTTCATCAATATGTTCAGGCTGAGAAAGTTTCTTCCTGAAATGACTTCCATGATAAATCAAATCCCGGCTCTGTGCTGAGCACGGTCACCTCAGAGCAGAAAGCTTCTCCGTGTGGACGTTGGACGGTCTCACGTTGTCTGCTTGGTTTTCTCCAGCTGCTCTGTTTTCCTGCCAGTTTAGATACTTGCAGGTCGGTTAACTGGTAAATCTGCTAGCTGTGAATGTGTTGGTCAGTTAACAGCTTGTCCCGGCTGTATTCTGTATCTCTGCAAAGTTTAGAAATGAATGCTGGTAATTGTAAAAGTCAGATAAAGTACATTGTGGTGTCGTCACATGCTGCATATGCTGACATTTATGAACACGTCCAAAGGTTTTCTTGAATGAGAATTAACGGTTTGTTTCACTCAAATTCTCCCCAAAATCAAACAAACAGATGTTTTGCATTTAGATCTGGAGGTGTGCAGATATAGTTTGTATTCTCGACCTCAGAAAGAGGTTGTTTACCCCCAAAAGAAAAACCCAAGTTCGCTAAAGATTCTCTTCCTTGTTTTTCCAGAAGCTTCTAAATGCATGTCGTGGTCTTTGTCAGTAAACTGTAATGTAGAAACACACCAAGTCATTCAAGGGTTCCTGAACTTTTGCCTTTTTTCTACCCTGTAGAACAACACTGAAGACATTTAAAACTCATATCTATTTCCTTTGAAATGTATTTTTCAGCTGTATGGCTCTCCACTTCTAGAAATAAGTAGTGCTCACCACAAATCCATTTAAAAATCCCTTCTGCTGGTACTTTTAATCCTTTGATCCAGATTGAATTTGTATGGTACGTACTGCTTCCAAGAAACAGCTGTAAGCACAGACTCTAAATTCAGACTCTGAAAATGTCTCCTGACTTCTCCCTCCTCCTTGATTTGATGTTTTACCAAACCATCCATATAAATGGAAACAGTCGGACCTCAAATCACGTTGAAAACGAGCTTTTTCATCCCGACCGTCTTTTGAGCTCGATCACGTTACATTTGAATCACGACACAATCAGACTTCTTTTGTCGTCTCTCCTCAAACATTGAAGCGCTGAGGTTTAGATGATGAGGAGAGAGAAAGTTCTTCAGGACATGAGAATCCAGAGTTGTGCTGCCGGTACAGACCTGTACTGAGCCGGCTAAAGCAGAGGAAACAAGCACGGGACAATTCTTTTACTTTTGATATCAGTGTTACTCACCTTCGACCACCGACATGAAACGGGAGGTCCAATTCATATTCTATCTTCAGGATCCCTCTGCAGGTCACTCACATGGTTGAAGAGAATCTCTTTTCAATAAGTGACCTTTTCAAACGACAAAACCAAACACAGACCTCGTCCATCTTTATGGAATCAGATCAAATGTAGTAACGGCTGAAAAAGGCTGCTTAAATCTGAAATGAAGATGTTTCCAGTGAGCACAGAAACAGAAGTGAACCTTCAACCTGCTTCTCGTCTCGCTCGTCACGTCTCCGCTTCTCAACAACGTTGGACTTTGTTCTTCTTTCAACCTGAACGTCTCCTCGTCGGCTCGTTGCAGGTCTCCGCGTTCTGTTTCCGGTTTCCTGTCTCAGCTCGCTTTGGGACAGACGGGCTAAAAAGACGTAGCGGACGGTGAGGACGTCCTGTTCAATGTTTCCTTTAGTCACTAGATTTCTAATCCAAATGAAGAAGCAGCAGCAGCCGGCCAGGCAGCATGTGTTTCCTTCATGTTAGCGGTGACAGAGTGCTGCACCTGTTACCTGTTCTTCTGATCTTTTAGCTTTCTGCTGAAGAGGTTTCATCTTTGTGACCGTTGTCCATCGTGGAAGATGAACAGCTGAGCAACAGCAATATTTAAAGAGACTCTGATACTAAACATAGTGTTCTTCTTCTGGAGTGACAACAAAGTGATGAAAGAAGACTTGTTTAAAAAACAAAAGGGATATTTTTCTTCGTGACATATAGAGATTGCTGGATTTGATCCTATTTGCTCCGAGCTAATCAACAAGGTCATATGTTATCGTGACGTTGTGAATTGTATAGATTGTCACTAAATGTTCACGTGTACGATGATTTAAGCCTTTGTAATGTTTTACAGGAGTTATTTGAACTATTTTAGCGCCTCCATCTGAGGCAGCGTTCTCCCGTATCCAAGTGAAATTAGAACAAATAACTGGCCTTTATTGTGTGAATGCTGATTCAGCATTTACACTGTTGACATCCTGTTTCTGACTTCTTCCACGCGGTTTGTTTTGGTCGCTCACTACTTCTGCATACTCACCGAGTTCAACCATTCACATTTGAAATTGTTCAACTCTTTCAGGACATTTACGCCGACATTCAACTTTTTTCAAACATTTATCATTTTTTTGAACATATTTGTAACATTTGAGTGAATGAGGAGATTCTTCAACTCCTCTCAAACTTTCTGTCGTTGTCACAACAGCAGTCAGACATCATCTGTTAGAAAAATGACTCCGAGGCTGAATTCAAAATCAAACACATCGGACATTTATTCTTGCAAGAAGGAGCAAATACATGTTCACTCAAAGAAAGGTGTCCAGCATTGCTCGAAGTCTCTCCTCCGTAGTTCAGCTTTTATACAGCGTGACAAACAGTTGACAGTCATCCCCACTTCCTCTGTAGATCTGATTTTGTAGATAGTACTGAGTGAGGTCGTAGGTCACCAGATAAAGGTACAGAGACGTTGTAACTGAGACTAGAGAACCATGTTGTGCAGATAAATGGGTTCATCTTTCCTGAGACAACAGGAACATGTTATGCAACAGATAGACAAACATTTGACAAGTATGATGAGCTCATTATTTCCCATCATCATCTCTCTCAGATTCCTCACGTTTCCCGTGTTTCTTTGTCTGACTGATTATTTGTGGAACGTGTCCGAGCCGTCCTCTCCTGAGTCGCAGCTCCGCCTCACCTGCTCCTGATCACAAGTGACAAAACTGCACTCAGTGAACTCATCAGCTTCTCCTGCTGAAATTATCTGGTCCTTCAACTACTCTGTGCCAAATGAAGTCACGCCAGGTGGTAGTTTCAGTCTCTGTGTAACTTGTTTAACTTGTTTTTTTGTTGTTGCTTCCTGGATTGCAGCCTGTTCAGTCATCAGCTCCTGTCTGCCTCGCCCCGTATGCGTCTTTTGGTTAAGTTTGATTATAAAATGCGTTTCTTTTTGTTAAATCCCTGATGTGCTCCGTCTTTGCTGCGGCCAAGAACACAAAATATACAAAAATAATATAAAATGCTGGTTTATTAAGGACTTTGACTTCTAATGGAGTATCTTTGTTTTCTTTGCTGTATTTGTACTTTTACTTCAATAAATGTTCTGAATACTTCATCCACCATTTGTCTGAGTTGAATTTGAAACTAGATTAGATGTTCACACGGGGAACACGTCTGCACTACATTTAACTATAGTATGGAGGAATCTAGCAGGGATGTGTGAGTGGGATGTAGAAGATGAAACATCGGTGGGTGGTGGCCATTTTCCAATATGTTGGAAAGTATCTTTACAAAGGAGGAAGCAGGAGATATAGTGGGTAAGTGGGTCTTTAAAATATATATATGTGAGAGAGAAATGGATCAAATAGATTTAAATTAAGATATTGAAGAGATTGATAGCAAATTAATATTTACAGTGCTGGAAGCTGCAAATCCAACAAGTGTTAAAGGTGAAGGAAGGATGAAGAGAAAGGCTGCCCCCTGGTGGACAGATGAGTGTTGGAGAACAGCGACAGAAAGAAACAAAGCTCTCTTAGGTTATGAAGAAAAATCACATCACTTCGAGAATTTAATACAATACGAACAAGCAGAAATGAGGGTTCATAAAAAAAAATCATTGGTAAACAGCAGTGTCGGATGGGGAGAGGGCAGAGATGACGGCAGAAGCACCAACAGAAATCCACAACTCTGCCAAGCTGACAGTAGAAGGTGAGAGAGGAAGAGAAAGGACACGATCAGCTCATCCTGCTGTTCTTGAACGAAGAGACGATACTAACAGTCCAACTGATTCCCCCGTTTTACTTTAGAGGAGCTGAGAAGAGAAAGAGGAGGACTTACATCTCCAGGGAAGGATGGACATTTGTTACACAACGTGAAAGCGTTTCGGTAGTTCAGCAACGATGAAATTGTTTTTATAATCAGGTTTGGGAAGTGGGGAGACGACCTCGTTGTTTGGAAGGAAGCTGTGATCATCCCGATCGGGAAACCGGGCAAAGACTCATCAAATCCAACCAATTACAGACCGACTAACATCTCACGTAGGTATGAGGTTACGGAAATAATGATTCCACACAGATTCAGATTTTCTCCGTCGGGATCTGCGCCTGTCTCTGTTTGTCGTTCCCTCCGTTTCCCCCGATCTCCCTTTTCCTGGTGTTTCCTGTCTCCCCTGTTTGTTTCTGTCCTCCAGGTGTTTCTATGTTCTGGTCTGCGTCTGGAGGGTTTGGATTCATTGGTCAGCGCCTCCAGTCACCTCCCACTACCACACCTCTTTCAGCTGGCACAGCTGCTTCTCATCCCGGTAATCACCACCTGGCATCACGTGAACCCCGGACCTGGACTCCGCCTGCGTCCGTCCGTCCGTCCGATCGTCTCACCTGGTACCACGTTGCAAGTTCTGTAAGTCCGGTTCTGACCCCCCTTGTCTGTCTCCCGCCTGCCGCGGTCCTGCCTGTCTGTCTGCTACCAGGTGGTACGTACCCGCCGTCCTCCGTCGGTTCCTCGGAGACCACCGGGTGTCCGGCCCCCTGCTCGGCGTCGGTTCCTCGGAGACCACCTTGCTGCCCGGTGTGGAGCGCGGGGACCGGTGTCCATTGTCTGAGGCTATTAGAAGACGGTTTGTAACTTTCACCAGTCCTGTTTCTGTGCTGTGATGAACTCTAAAGCCCGACTGAACATCTTCAAACAGACCGTTCCTCTGGAAATGATCACAAAGTTGATTTGCAACAACTTTTTCAAGGATTTTAGAAACAAACGGCAGGTTGGTAACTGGTCTGTAAGTTTTCCTGAAACAGCTGATCAAGAGTCGGCTTTCTAAGTACAGTTTTGATTACAGACACTTTAAAAGCTTGTGGTACATAAACGGTTCCATGAGAAAGGTTTGATCTGATCTAATATAGAAGTACTAATTAAAGGGAAGACTTCCTCGAGGAGTTTAGTTGGGATGAGATCCAAGAGACCGGTAGATGATCCAGATGAGAAAATAATTGAAGTTAGCTTGGAGATCTCAACAGGAGAGAAATGTTCAATTTGGGTGTAACAGACTAAAAGTCTGACTTTTTAAAGGAGTTACCACAAAGTTTAGGTCTGGGGTTAATTGATAAGCTCGAGTGGAAGATTACTGCCAGAATCTGGAGGAATATGATAATATGGGAGGAGTTGTTTCATATCTTTGTCCACTTTTATATAAAGTCTGAGGGCACAACACAGGACAACATTTTGGAGAACAGAAAACTGGAGTGCAAATTGTGAACACAGAATCAAAGAAGGATCTAGAATTTAAAAACTTGAGGTGACGAGTGTTTTAAACAGGAAATGATTGAAAAGGAGGCTTGACTACAAAGTGCTTCTCTCCTCTTCCTGGAAGTGAAACTCACACAGTCACTGCTGCTGAGAGGTGAAATGGAGCAGAAAGGAGTTCAGCTGGACCGAGAAACCTTCTCTTGTTCCATCTGTCTGGATCTACTGAAGGATCTGGTGACTCTTCCATGTGGACACAACTACTGCATGGAGTGTATTAAAGTCCACTGGGACGGACAGGACGGGACAGGAGTCTACAGCTGTCCTCGGTGCAGGCAGGACTTCATACCGAGGCCTGTCCTGGACAAAAACACCATGTTGGCAGCTTTAGTGGAGGAGCTGAAGAAGACTGGACTCCAAGCTGCTCCTGCTGATCACTGCTATGCTGGACCTGAAGATGTGGCCTGTGATGTCTGCACTGGGAGAAAACTGAAAGCTGTCAAGTCCTGTTTATTCTGTCTTGTTTCTTATTGTGAGAAACACCTTCAGCCTCATTATGATGTCGCTCCATTAAAGAAACACAAGCTGGTGAACCCCTCCAAGAAGCTCCAGGAGAACATCTGCTCTCTTCACGACGAGGTGATGAAGATGTTCTGCCGCACCGATCGTCAGATTATCTGTTCTCTCTGCTCTGTGGAGGAACATAAAGACCACGACACCGTCTCAGCTGCAGCAGAAAGGACCGAGAGGCAGAGAGAGCTCGAGGGGAGTCGAGGAAACGTCCAGCAGAAAATCCAGGACAGACAGAAAGATGTGAAGCTGCTTCAGCAGGAGGTGGAGGACATCAATCAGTCTGCTGAGAAAACACTGGAGGGCAGCGAGAAGCTCTTCACCCAGCTGATGAGTCTCCTCCAGGAAAGAAGCCGCGATGTGAAGCAGGAGGTCAGATCCCAGCAGGAAACCCAAGTGAGTCGAGTCAAAGAGCTTCAGGAGAAGCTGGAGCAGGAGATCGCTGAGCTGAAGAGGAAAGACGCCAAGCTGGAGCAGCTCTCACACACAGAGGATCACAACGACTTCCTGCACAACTACCCCTCAGTGTCAGCACTCAGTGAGCCTACAGACTCATCCAGCATCCATATCCGTCCTCTCACCTACTTTCAGGATGTGACAGCAGCTGTGTCAGAGGCCAGAGATAAACTACAGCAAGTTCTGGATGAAGAATGGAAGAAGATCTCAGTGTCAGTGAAGGAAGTGGACGATTTACTGTCACACCCAAAGACCAGAGCTGGATTCTTAAGATATTCACAAGAAATCACACTGGATCCAAACACAGCATACAGACAGATGTTATTATCTGATGGGAACCGAAAAGTAACACGAATGGATCAGAATCAGTCTTATTCTGATCATCCAGACAGATTCATTGGATGTTGTCAGGTCCTGAGTAGAGAGAGTCTGACTGGACGTTGTTACTTTGAGGTGGAGATGAGAGGAAGAGGAGGAGTTGATGTAGCAGTCGCATACAAGAATATCAACAGAACAGGGAGCGTGATGGAAAGTGTGTTTGGACGTAATAACAAATCTTGGTCATTAGATTGTTCCAATAACAGTCTTTGGTACAACAACATTGAAACTCCCGTCTCAGGTCCTCCACCCTCCAGAGTGGGGGTGTACCTGGATCACAGTGCAGGTACTCTGTCCTTCTACAGCGTCTCTGAGACCATGACTCTCCTCCACAGAGTCCAGACCACGTTCACTCAGCCGCTCCACGCTGGGTTTTTGTCTGCTTTCGTTGGAGACTCTGCTGAGTTTTGTAAACTGAAATAAACTGAAGTCTTTCAGGTTTCAGTGGGTTTAAACCTGCATTTTCATTTTCCATTTCATTTTCTCTCCATCATTGAGGCGTTTCTGCTCTGAACAAAGATCTGCTGTCAATCAAGCATTATGGGCGGCCCCCGGACGTCTTCTTGATAGTTGTTATCTTCATGTTAATATGTTTTATTATTGTTTTTAAGCTCTTTTCACACCGTTCCTGTAGTGAAAACCACGTATCTCTAAATGTGGTGAAGTTGAATTAGATTATTTTCTGATAATTTAAAGTGATTTAAATGTTCTTTTATGGACTGAGATGATTCTCCTGCTAAATTAACTATTTTAAAAAACGTGACAAAGCTGAAAAGGTGTTTATTTCTTAGATACGTGGTTCTCACAGGACAGCAACGCTCCAAATATGTGATGATCTGGTTCAATATGACGCTTTACAAATCAACAATATATAAAGTAGTTGAAATGAGCAAAACCTTCAGTGACTATGATGGTAAAATTCACTTTAATCCAGCAGCAATATGAATCTAAAAACATCACATATATAATAGGAAAACACTAACAGGGAACGTTTTCTGCTTCGTGTGTACTTTTACTTTTTGTGTTTTCAGTGTATTTTTGCTGACGATACTTTTACTCCAACAAGGTTTTGAATGCAGGACTTCTAGTATTTTCAGTCTGGTATCAGAACTTTTTCTGAAATAAAGGAGCTGAATTCTTTCACTGCTTCATATATAGTAATATAGATTATTCAGAGGGAACAAAGCAGCACTTTTAATTTAATACTTTCACTAAATGTTGCTGCTAACGCTTCTGTACTTTTACCTGATTAAGCTGTTTAATTAAGGACTTTGACTTGTAATGGAGTATCTTTGTTTTCTTTGCTGTATTTGTACTTTTACTTCAATAAATGTTCTGAATACTTCATCCACCATTTGTCTGAGTTGAATTTGAAACTAGATTAGATGTTCACACGGGGAACACGTCTGCACTACATTTAACTATAGTATGGAGGAATCTAGCAGGGATGTGTGAGTGGGATGTAGAAGATGAAATATCGGTGGGTGGTGGCCATTTTCCAATATGCTGTAAAGTATCATTACAAAGGAGGAAGCAGGAGATATAGTGGGTAAGTGGGTCTTTAATATATATATATATATATATATATGAGAGAGAAATGGATCAAATAGATTGAAATGAAGATATTGAAGAGATTAATAGAAAATTAATATTTACAGTGCTGGAAGCTGCAAATCCAACAAGTGTTAAAGGTGAAGGAAGGATGAAGAGAAAGGCTGCCCCCTGGTGGACAGATGAGTGTTGGAGAGCAGCGACAGAAAGAAACAAAGCTCTCTTAGGTTATGAAGAAAAATCACATCACTTCCAGAATTTAATACAATACGAACAAGCAGAAACGAGAGTTCATAAAAAAAATCATTCTGAAAGCAAAGAGGGAAATCTGGAAGAGTTATTGGATCAGATTTGGGGGATGATTAGAAGCAGGAGAGGAATTAGAAGAGTACGGCAGGTTAGTTAAGATTATAAGATTATGGAAATAATGATTCCACACAGATTCAGATTTTCTCCGTCGGGATCTGCGCCTGTCTCTGTTTGTCGTTCCCTCCGTTTCCCCCGATCTCCCTTTTCCTGGTGTTTCCTGTCTCCCCTGTTTGTTTCTGTCCTCCAGGTGTTTCTATGTTCTGGTCTGCGTCTGGAGGGTTTGGATTCATTGGTCAGCGCCTCCAGTCACCTCCCACTACCACACCTCTTTCAGCTGGCACAGCTGCTTCTCATCCCGGTAATCACCACCTGGCAGCACGTGAACCCCGGACCTGGACTCCACCTGCGTCCGTCCGTCCGTCCGATCGTCTCACCTGGTACCACGTTGCAAGTTCGGTAAGTCCGGTTCTGACCCCCCTTGTCTGTCTCCCGCCTGCCGCGGTCCTGCCTGTCTGTCTGCTACCAGGTGGTACGTACCCGCCGTCCTCCGTCGGTTCCTCGGAGACCACCGGGTGTCCGGCCCCCTGCTCGGCGTCGGTTCCTCGGAGACCACCTTGCTGCCCGGTGTGGAGCGCGGGGACCGGTGTCCATTGTCTGAGGCTATTAGAAGACGGTTTGTAACTTTCACCAGTCCTGTTTCTGTGCTGTGATGAACTCTAAAGCCCGACTGAACATCTTCAAACAGACCGTTCCTCTGGAAATGATCACAAAGTTGATTTGCAACAACTTTTTCAAGGATTTTAGAAACAAACGGCAGGTTGGTAACTGGTCTGTAAGTTTTCCTGAAACAGCTGATCAAGAGTCGGCTTTCTAAGTACAGTTTTGATTACAGACACTTTAAAAGCTTGTGGTACATAAACGGTTCCATGAGAAAGGTTTGATCTGATCTAATATAGAAGTACTAATTAAAGGGAAGACTTCCTCGAGGAGTTTAGTTGGGATGAGATCCAAGAGACCGGTAGATGATCCAGATGAGAAAATAATTGAAGTTAGCTTGGAGATCTCAACAGGAGAGAAATGTTCAATTTGGGTGTAACAGACTAAAAGTCTGACTTTTTAAAGGAGTTACCACAAAGTTTAGGTCTGGGGTTAATTGATAAGCTCGAGTGGAAGATTACTGCCAGAATCTGGAGGAATATGATAATATGGGAGGAGTTGTTTCATATCTTTGTCCACTTTTATATAAAGTCTGAGGGCACAACACAGGACAACATTTTGGAGAACAGAAAACTGGAGTGCAAATTGTGAACACAGAATCAAAGAAGGATCTAGAATTTAAAAACTTGAGGTGACGAGTGTTTTAAACAGGAAATGATTGAAAAGGAGGCTTGACTACAAAGTGCTTCTCTCCTCTTCCTGGAAGTGAAACTCACACAGTCACTGCTGCTGAGAGGTGAAATGGAGCAGAAAGGAGTTCAGCTGGACCGAGAAACCTTCTCTTGTTCCATCTGTCTGGATCTACTGAAGGATCCGGTGACTCTTCCATGTGGACACAACTACTGCATGGAGTGTATTAAAGTCCACTGGGACGGACAGGACGGGACAGGAGTCTACAGCTGTCCTCGGTGCAGGCAGGACTTCATACCGAGGCCTGTCCTGGACAAAAACACCATGTTGGCAGCTTTAGTGGAGGAGCTGAAGAAGACTAGACTCCAAGCTGCTCCTGCTGATCACTGCTATGCTGGACCTGAAGATGTGGCCTGTGATGTCTGCACTGGGAGAAAACTGAAAGCTGTCAAGTCCTGTTTATTCTGTCTTGTTTCTTATTGTGAGAAACACCTTCAGCCTCATTATGATGTCGCTCCATTAAAGAAACACAAGCTGGTGAACCCCTCCAAGAAGCTCCAGGAGAACATCTGCTCTCTTCACGACGAGGTGATGAAGATGTTCTGCCGCACCGATCGTCAGATTATCTGTTCTCTCTGCTCTGTGGAGGAACATAAAGACCACGACACCGTCTCAGCTGCAGCAGAAAGGACCGAGAGGCAGAGAGAGCTCGAGGGGAGTCGAGGAAACGTCCAGCAGAAAATCCAGGACAGACAGAAAGATGTGAAGCTGCTTCAGCAGGAGGTGGAGGACATCAATCAGTCTGCTGAGAAAACACTGGAGGGCAGCGAGAAGCTCTTCACCCAGCTGATGAGTCTCCTCCAGGAAAGAAGCCGCGATGTGAAGCAGGAGGTCAGATCCCAGCAGGAAACCCAAGTGAGTCGAGTCAAAGAGCTTCAGGAGAAGCTGGAGCAGGAGATCGCTGAGCTGAAGAGGAAAGACGCCGAGCTGGAGCAGCTCTCACACACAGAGGATCACAACGAGTTCCTGCACAACTACCCCTCAGTGTCAGCACTCAGTGAGCCTACAGACTCATCCAGCATCCATATCCGTCCTCTCACCTACTTTCAGGATGTGACAGCAGCTGTGTCAGAGGTCAGAGATAAACTACAGCAAGTTCTGGGTGAAGAATGGAAGAAGATCTCAGTGTCAGTGAAGGAAGTGGACGATTTACTGTCACACCCAAAGACCAGAGCTGGATTCTTAAGATATTCACAAGAAATCACACTGGATCCAAACACAGCATACAGACAGATGTTATTATCTGATGGGAACAGAAAAGTAACACGAATGGATCAGAATCAGTCTTATTCTGATCATCCAGACAGATTCATTGGATGTTGTCAGGTCCTGAGTAGAGAGAGTCTGACTGGACGTTGTTACTTTGAGGTGGAGATGAGAGGAAGAGGAGGAGTTGATGTAGCAGTCGCATACAAGAATATCAACAGAACAGGGAGCGTGATGGAAAGTGTGTTTGGACGTAATAACAAATCTTGGTCATTAGATTGTTCCAATAACAGTCTTTGGTACAACAACATTGAAACTCCCGTCTCAGGTCCTCCACCCTCCAGAGTGGGGGTGTACCTGGATCACAGTGCAGGTACTCTGTCCTTCTACAGCGTCTCTGAGACCATGACTCTCCTCCACAGAGTCCAGACCACGTTCACTCAGCCGCTCCACGCTGGGTTTTTGTCTGCTTTCGTTGGAGACTCTGCTGAGTTTTGTAAACTGAAATAAACTGAAGTCTTTCAGGTTTCAGTGGGTTTAAACCTGCATTTTCATTTTCCATTTCATTTTCTCTCCATCATTGAGGCGTTTCTGCTCTGAACAAAGATCTGCTGTCAATCAAGCATTATGGGCGGCCCCCGGACGTCTTCTTGATAGTTGTTATCTTCATGTTAATATGTTTTATTATTGTTTTTAAGCTCTTTTCACACCGTTCCTGTAGTGAAAACCACGTATCTCTAAATGTGGTGAAGTTGAATTAGATTATTTTCTGATAATTTAAAGTGATTTAAATGTTCTTTTATGGACTGAGATGATTCTCCTGCTAAATTAACTATTTTAAAAAACGTGACAAAGCTGAAAAGGTGTTTATTTCTTAGATACGTGGTTCTCACAGGACAGCAACGCTCCAAATATGTGATGATCTGGTTCAATATGACGCTTTACAAATCAACAATATATAAAGTAGTTGAAATGAGCAAAACCTTCAGTGACTATGATGGTAAAATTCACTTTAATCCAGCAGCAATATGAATCTAAAAACATCACATATATAATAGGAAAACACTAACAGGGAACGTTTTCTGCTTCGTGTGTACTTTTACTTTTTGTGTTTTCAGTGTATTTTTGCTGACGATACTTTTACTCCAACAAGGTTTTGAATGCAGGACTTCTAGTATTTTCAGTCTGGTATCAGAACTTTTTCTGAAATAAAGGAGCTGAATTCTTTCACTGCTTCATATATAGTAATATAGATTATTCAGAGGGAACAAAGCAGCACTTTTACTTTAATACTTTCACTAAATGTTGCTGCTAACGCTTCTGTACTTTTACCTGATTAAGCTGTTTAATTAAGGACTTTGACTTGTAATGGAGTATCTTTGTTTTCTTTGCTGTATTTGTACTTTTACTTCAATAAATGTTCTGAATACTTCATCCACCATTTGTCTGAGTTGAATTTGAAACTAGATTAGATGTTCACACGGGGAACACGTCTGCACTACATTTAACTATAGTATGGAGGAATCTAGCAGGGATGTGTGAGTGGGATGTAGAAGATGAAATATCGGTGGGTGGTGGCCATTTTCCAATATGCTGTAAAGTATCATTACAAAGGAGGAAGCAGGAGATATAGTGGGTAAGTGGGTCTTTAATATATATATATATATATATATATATATATATATATATATGAGAGAGAAATGGATCAAATAGATTGAAATGAAGATATTGAAGAGATTAATAGAAAATTAATATTTACAGTGCTGGAAGCTGCAAATCCAACAAGTGTTAAAGGTGAAGGAAGGATGAAGAGAAAGGCTGCCCCCTGGTGGACAGATGAGTGTTGGAGAGCAGCGACAGAAAGAAACAAAGCTCTCTTAGGTTATGAAGAAAAATCACATCACTTCCAGAATTTAATACAATACGAACAAGCAGAAACGAGAGTTCATAAAAAAAATCATTCTGAAAGCAAAGAGGGAAATCTGGAAGAGTTATTGGATCAGATTTGGGGGATGATTAGAAGCAGGAGAGGAATTAGAAGAGTACGGCAGGTTAGTTAAGATTATAAGATTATGGAAATAATGATTCCACACAGATTCAGATTTTCTCCGTCGGGATCTGCGCCTGTCTCTGTTTGTCGTTCCCTCCGTTTCCCCCGATCTCCCTTTTCCTGGTGTTTCCTGTCTCCCCTGTTTGTTTCTGTCCTCCAGGTGTTTCTATGTTCTGGTCTGCGTCTGGAGGGTTTGGATTCATTGGTCAGCGCCTCCAGTCACCTCCCACTACCACACCTCTTTCAGCTGGCACAGCTGCTTCTCATCCCGGTAATCACCACCTGGCAGCACGTGAACCCCGGACCTGGACTCCACCTGCGTCCGTCCGTCCGTCCGATCGTCTCACCTGGTACCACGTTGCAAGTTCGGTAAGTCCGGTTCTGACCCCCCTTGTCTGTCTCCCGCCTGCCGCGGTCCTGCCTGTCTGTCTGCTACCAGGTGGTACGTACCCGCCGTCCTCCGTCGGTTCCTCGGAGACCACCGGGTGTCCGGCCCCCTGCTCGGCGTCGGTTCCTCGGAGACCACCTTGCTGCCCGGTGTGGAGCGCGGGGACCGGTGTCCATTGTCTGAGGCTATTAGAAGACGGTTTGTAACTTTCACCAGTCCTGTTTCTGTGCTGTGATGAACTCTAAAGCCCGACTGAACATCTTCAAACAGACCGTTCCTCTGGAAATGATCACAAAGTTGATTTGCAACAACTTTTTCAAGGATTTTAGAAACAAACGGCAGGTTGGTAACTGGTCTGTAAGTTTTCCTGAAACAGCTGATCAAGAGTCGGCTTTCTAAGTACAGTTTTGATTACAGACACTTTAAAAGCTTGTGGTACATAAACGGTTCCATGAGAAAGGTTTGATCTGATCTAATATAGAAGTACTAATTAAAGGGAAGACTTCCTCGAGGAGTTTAGTTGGGATGAGATCCAAGAGACCGGTAGATGATCCAGATGAGAAAATAATTGAAGTTAGCTTGGAGATCTCAACAGGAGAGAAATGTTCAATTTGGGTGTAACAGACTAAAAGTCTGACTTTTTAAAGGAGTTACCACAAAGTTTAGGTCTGGGGTTAATTGATAAGCTCGAGTGGAAGATTACTGCCAGAATCTGGAGGAATATGATAATATGGGAGGAGTTGTTTCATATCTTTGTCCACTTTTATATAAAGTCTGAGGGCACAACACAGGACAACATTTTGGAGAACAGAAAACTGGAGTGCAAATTGTGAACACAGAATCAAAGAAGGATCTAGAATTTAAAAACTTGAGGTGACGAGTGTTTTAAACAGGAAATGATTGAAAAGGAGGCTTGACTACAAAGTGCTTCTCTCCTCTTCCTGGAAGTGAAACTCACACAGTCACTGCTGCTGAGAGGTGAAATGGAGCAGAAAGGAGTTCAGCTGGACCGAGAAACCTTCTCTTGTTCCATCTGTCTGGATCTACTGAAGGATCCGGTGACTCTTCCATGTGGACACAACTACTGCATGGAGTGTATTAAAGTCCACTGGGACGGACAGGACGGGACAGGAGTCTACAGCTGTCCTCGGTGCAGGCAGGACTTCATACCGAGGCCTGTCCTGGACAAAAACACCATGTTGGCAGCTTTAGTGGAGGAGCTGAAGAAGACTAGACTCCAAGCTGCTCCTGCTGATCACTGCTATGCTGGACCTGAAGATGTGGCCTGTGATGTCTGCACTGGGAGAAAACTGAAAGCTGTCAAGTCCTGTTTATTCTGTCTTGTTTCTTATTGTGAGAAACACCTTCAGCCTCATTATGATGTCGCTCCATTAAAGAAACACAAGCTGGTGAACCCCTCCAAGAAGCTCCAGGAGAACATCTGCTCTCTTCACGACGAGGTGATGAAGATGTTCTGCCGCACCGATCGTCAGATTATCTGTTCTCTCTGCTCTGTGGAGGAACATAAAGACCACGACACCGTCTCAGCTGCAGCAGAAAGGACCGAGAGGCAGAGAGAGCTCGAGGGGAGTCGAGGAAACGTCCAGCAGAAAATCCAGGACAGACAGAAAGATGTGAAGCTGCTTCAGCAGGAGGTGGAGGACATCAATCAGTCTGCTGAGAAAACACTGGAGGGCAGCGAGAAGCTCTTCACCCAGCTGATGAGTCTCCTCCAGGAAAGAAGCCGCGATGTGAAGCAGGAGGTCAGATCCCAGCAGGAAACCCAAGTGAGTCGAGTCAAAGAGCTTCAGGAGAAGCTGGAGCAGGAGATCGCTGAGCTGAAGAGGAAAGACGCCGAGCTGGAGCAGCTCTCACACACAGAGGATCACAACGAGTTCCTGCACAACTACCCCTCAGTGTCAGCACTCAGTGAGCCTACAGACTCATCCAGCATCCATATCCGTCCTCTCACCTACTTTCAGGATGTGACAGCAGCTGTGTCAGAGGTCAGAGATAAACTACAGCAAGTTCTGGGTGAAGAATGGAAGAAGATCTCAGTGTCAGTGAAGGAAGTGGACGATTTACTGTCACACCCAAAGACCAGAGCTGGATTCTTAAGATATTCACAAGAAATCACACTGGATCCAAACACAGCATACAGACAGATGTTATTATCTGATGGGAACAGAAAAGTAACACGAATGGATCAGAATCAGTCTTATTCTGATCATCCAGACAGATTCATTGGATGTTGTCAGGTCCTGAGTAGAGAGAGTCTGACTGGACGTTGTTACTTTGAGGTGGAGATGAGAGGAAGAGGAGGAGTTGATGTAGCAGTCGCATACAAGAATATCAACAGAACAGGGAGCGTGATGGAAAGTGTGTTTGGACGTAATAACAAATCTTGGTCATTAGATTGTTCCAATAACAGTCTTTGGTACAACAACATTGAAACTCCCGTCTCAGGTCCTCCATCCTCCAGAGTGGGGGTGTACCTGGATCACAGTGCAGGTACTCTGTCCTTCTACAGCGTCTCTGAGACCATGACTCTCCTCCACAGAGTCCAGACCACGTTCACTCAGCCGCTCCACGCTGGGTTTTGGTCTGCTTTCGTTGGAGACTCTGCTGAGTTTTGTAAACTGAAATAAACTGAAGTCTTTCAGGTTTCAGTGGGTTTAAACCTGCATTTTCATTTTCCATTTCATTTTCTCTCCATCATTGAGGCGTTTCTGCTCTGAACAAAGATCTGCTGTCAATCAAGCATTATGGGCGGCCCCCGGACGTCTTCTTGATAGTTGTTATCTTCATGTTAATATGTTTTATTATTGTTTTTAAGCTCTTTTCACACCGTTCCTGTAGTGAAAACCACGTATCTCTAAATGTGGTGAAGTTGAATTAGATTATTTTCTGATAATTTAAAGTGATTTAAATGTTCTTTTATGGACTGAGATGATTCTCCTGCTAAATTAACTATTTTAAAAAACGTGACAAAGCTGAAAAGGTGTTTATTTCTTAGATACGTGGTTCTCACAGGACAGCAACGCTCCAAATATGTGATGATCTGGTTCAATATGACGCTTTACAAATCAACAATATATAAAGTAGTTGAAATGAGCAAAACCTTCAGTGACTATGATGGTAAAATTCACTTTAATCCAGCAGCAATATGAATCTAAAAACATCACATATATAATAGGAAAACACTAACAGGGAACGTTTTCTGCTTCGTGTGTACTTTTACTTTTTGTGTTTTCAGTGTATTTTTGCTGACGATACTTTTACTCCAACAAGGTTTTGAATGCAGGACTTCTAGTATTTTCAGTCTGGTATCAGAACTTTTTCTGAAATAAAGGAGCTGAATTCTTTCACTGCTTCATATATAGTAATATAGATTATTCAGAGGGAACAAAGCAGCACTTTTAC
The DNA here is from genome assembly GCF_022577435.1 of Embiotoca jacksoni. NCBI lineage: Eukaryota > Metazoa > Chordata > Actinopteri > Embiotocidae > Embiotoca > Embiotoca jacksoni. The sequence continues at coordinate 72,581 of NW_027185401.1, forward strand.
TTTAATACTTTCACTAAATGTTGCTGCTAACGCTTCTGTACTTTTACCTGATTAAGCTGTTTAATTAAGGACTTTGACTTGTAATGGAGTATCTTTGTTTTCTTTGCTGTATTTGTACTTTTACTTCAATAAATGTTCTGAATACTTCATCCACCATTTGTCTGAGTTGAATTTGAAACTAGATTAGATGTTCACACGGGGAACACGTCTGCACTACATTTAACTATAGTATGGAGGAATCTAGCAGGGATGTGTGAGTGGGATGTAGAAGATGAAATATCGGTGGGTGGTGGCCATTTTCCAATATGCTGTAAAGTATCATTACAAAGGAGGAAGCAGGAGATATAGTGGGTAAGTGGGTCTTTAATATATATATATATATATATATATATATGAGAGAGAAATGGATCAAATAGATTTAAATGAAGATATTGAACAGATTAATAGAAAATTAATATTTACAGTGCTGGAAGCTGCAAATCCAACAAGTGTTAAAGGTGAAGGAAGGATGAAGAGAAAGGCTGCCCCCTGGTGGACAGATGAGTGTTGGAGAGCAGCGACAGAAAGAAACAAAGCTCTCTTAGGTTATGAAGAAAAATCACATCACTTCCAGAATTTAATACAATACGAACAAGCAGAAACGAGAGTTCATAAAAAAAATCATTCTGAAAGCAAAGAGGGAAATCTGGAAGAGTTATTGGATCAGATTTGGGGGATGATTAGAAGCAGGAGAGGAATTAGAAGAGTACGGCAGGTTAGTTAAGATTATAAGATTACGGAAATAATGATTCCACACAGATTCAGATTTTCTCCGTCGGGATCTGCGCCTGTCTCTGTTTGTCGTTCCCTCCGTTTCCCCCGATCTCCCTTTTCCTGGTGTTTCCTGTCTCCCCTGTTTGTTTCTGTCCTCCAGGTGTTTCTATGTTCTGGTCTGCGTCTGGAGGGTTTGGATTCATTGGTCAGCGCCTCCAGTCACCTCCCACTACCACACCTCTTTCAGCTGGCACAGCTGCTTCTCATCCCGGTAATCACCACCTGGCAGCACGTGAACCCCGGACCTGGACTCCACCTGCGTCCGTCCGTCCGTCCGATCGTCTCACCTGGTACCACGTTGCAAGTTCGGTAAGTCCGGTTCTGACCCCCCTTGTCTGTCTCCCGCCTGCCGCGGTCCTGCCTGTCTGTCTGCTACCAGGTGGTACGTACCCGCCGTCCTCCGTCGGTTCCTCGGAGACCACCGGGTGTCCGGCCCCCTGCTCGGCGTTGGTTCCTCGGAGACCACCTTGCTGCCCGGTGTGGAGCGCGGGGACCGGTGTCCATTGTCTGAGGCTATTAGAAGACGGTTTGTAACTTTCACCAGTCCTGTTTCTGTGCTGTGATGAACTCTAAAGCCCGACTGAACATCTTCAAACAGACCGTTCCTCTGGAAATGATCACAAAGTTGATTTGCAACAACTTTTTCAAGGATTTTAGAAACAAACGGCAGGTTGGTAACTGGTCTGTAAGTTTTCCTGAAACAGCTGATCAAGAGTCGGCTTTCTAAGTACAGTTTTGATTACAGACACTTTAAAAGCTTGTGGTACATAAACGGTTCCATGAGAAAGGTTTGATCTGATCTAATATAGAAGTACTAATTAAAGGGAAGACTTCCTCGAGGAGTTTAGTTGGGATGAGATCCAAGAGACCGGTAGATGATCCAGATGAGAAAATAATTGAAGTTAGCTTGGAGATCTCAACAGGAGAGAAATGTTCAATTTGGGTGTAACAGACTAAAAGTCTGACTTTTTAAAGGAGTTACCACAAAGTTTAGGTCTGGGGTTAATTGATAAGCTCGAGTGGAAGATTACTGCCAGAATCTGGAGGAATATGATAATATGGGAGGAGTTGTTTCATATCTTTGTCCACTTTTATATAAAGTCTGAGGGCACAACACAGGACAACATTTTGGAGAATAAAAAACTGGAGTGCAAATTGTGAACACAGAATCAAAGAAGAATCTAGAATTTAAAAACTTGAGGTGACGAGTGTTTTAAACAGGAAATGATTGAAAAGGAGGCTTGACTACAAAGTGCTTCTCTCCTCTTCCTGGAAGTGAAACTCACACAGTCACTGCTGCTGAGAGGTGAAATGGAGCAGAAAGGAGTTCAGTTGGACCGAGAAACCTTCTCTTGTTCCATCTGTCTGGATCTACTGAAGGATCCTGTGACTCTTCCATGTGGACACAACTACTGCATGGAGTGTATTAAAGTCCACTGGGACGGACAGGACGGGACAGGAGTCTACAGCTGTCCTCGGTGCAGGCAGGACTTCATACCGAGGCCTGTCCTGGACAAAAACACCATGTTGGCAGCTTTAGTGGAGGAGCTGAAGAAGACTGGACTCCAAGCTGCTCCTGCTGATCACTGCTATGCTGGACCTGAAGATGTGGCCTGTGATTTCTGCACTGGGAGAAAACTGAAAGCTGTCAAGTCCTGTTTATTCTGTCTTGTTTCTTATTGTGAGAAACACCTTCAGCCTCATTATGATGTCGCTCCATTAAAGAAACACAAGCTGGTGAACCCCTCCAAGAAGCTCCAGGAGAACATCTGCTCTCTTCACGACGAGGTGATGAAGATGTTCTGCCGCACCGATCGTCAGATTATCTGTTCTCTCTGCTCTGTGGAGGAACATAAAGACCACGACACCGTCTCAGCTGCAGCAGAAAGGACCGAGAGGCAGAGAGAGCTCGAGGGGAGTCGAGGAAACGTCCAGCAGAAAATCCAGGACAGACAGAAAGATGTGAAGCTGCTTCAGCAGGAGGTGGAGGACATCAATCAGTCTGCTGAGAAAACACTGGAGGGCAACGAGAAGCTCTTCACCCAGCTGATGAGTCTCCTCCAGGAAAGAAGCCGCGATGTGAAGCAGGAGGTCAGATCCCAGCAGGAAACCCAAGTGAGTCGAGTCAAAGAGCTTCAGGAGAAGCTGGAGCAGGAGATCGCTGAGCTGAAGAGGAAAGACGCCGAGCTGGAGCAGCTCTCACACACAGAGGATCACAACGAGTTCCTGCACAACTACCCCTCAGTGTCAGCACTCAGTGAGCCTACAGACTCATCCAGCATCCATATCCGTCCTCTCACCTACTTTCAGGATGTGACAGCAGCTGTGTCAGAGGTCAGAGATAAACTACAGCAAGTTCTGGATGAAGAATGGAAGAAGATCTCAGTGTCAGTGAAGGAAGTGGACGATTTACTGTCACACCCAAAGACCAGAGCTGGATTCTTAAGATATTCACAAGAAATCACACTGGATCCAAACACAGCACACACATTCCTGTTATTATCTGATGGGAACAGAAAAGCAGTTTTCATTCATCAGAATCAGTCTTATTCTGATCATCCAGACAGATTCAGTGAATGGTGTCAGGTCCTGAGTAGAGAGAGTCTGACTGGACGTTGTTACTTTGAGGTGGAGAAGAGAAGAGGAGGAGTTGATGTAGCAGTCGCATACAAGAATATCAACAGAACAGGGAGCTGGAAGGAAAGTGGATTTGGACGTAATAACAAATCTTGGTCATTAGATTGTTCCAATAACAGTCTTTGGTTCAACAACATCAAAACTCCCGTCTCAGGTCCTCCATCCTCCAGAGTGGGGGTGTACCTGGATCACAGTGCAGGTACTCTGTCCTTCTACAGCGTCTCTGAGACCATGACTCTCCTCCACAGAGTCCAGACCACGTTCACTCAGCCGCTCCACGCTGGGTTCAGGTTTTTCTCCGTTGGAAACTCTGCTGAGTTTTGTAAACTGAAATAAACTGAAGTCTTTCAGGTTTCAGTGGGTTTAAACCTGCATTTTCATTTTCCATTTCATTTTCTCTCCATCATTGAGGCGTTTCTGCTCTGAACAAAGATCTGCTGTCAATCAAGCATTATGGGCGTCACCTGGACGTCTTCTTGATAGTTGTTATCTTCATGTTAATATGTTTTATTATTGTTTTTAAGCTCTTTTCACACCGTTCCTGTAGTGAAAACCACGTATCTCTAAATTTGGTGAATTTGAGTTTTGAATTATTTTCTGATAAACTAAAGAGATTTAAATGTTCTTTTATGGACTGAGATGATTCTCCTGCTAAATTAACTATTTTAAAAAACCTGACAAAGCTGAAAAGGTGTTTATTTCTTAGATACGTGGTTCTCACAGGACAGCAACGCTCCAAATATGTGATGATCTGGTTCAATATGACGCTTTACAAATCAACAATATATAAAGTAGTTGAAATGAGCAAAACCTTCAGTGACTATGACGGTAAAATTCACATTAATCCAGCATCAATATGACTAAATGTTGCTGCTAACGCTTCTGTACTTTTACCTGAGTAAGCTTTTTAATTAAGGACTTTGACTTGTAATGGAGTATCTTTGTTTTCTTTGCTGTATTTGTACTTTTACTTCAATAAATGTTCTGAATACTTCATCCACCATTTGTCTGAGTTGAATTAGACAACATGATGCTGCTGTTTCACAAACTGACCACCAGAGGGAGCACTCTGCCCACTGACAGCGCTGGTTGCCGCTGAAGACTCTCAAAGGTCATGAAATGTAATCTTCCAGCCTTTGGTGCAGATCCCTGTGAGAGAGGAACGCCCCTCAGCTTCATCAATATGTTCAGGCTGAGAAAGTTTCTTCCTGAAATGACTTCCATGATAAATCAAATCCCGGCTCTGTGCTGAGCACGGTCACCTCAGAGCAGAAAGCTTCTCCGTGTGGACGTTGGACGGTCTCACGTTGTCTGCTTGGTTTTCTCCAGCTGCTCTGTTTTCCTGCCAGTTTAGATACTTGCAGGTCGGTTAACTGGTAAATCTGCTAGCTGTGAATGTGTTGGTCAGTTAACAGCTTGTCCCGGCTGTATTCTGTATCTCTGCAAAGTTTAGAAATGAATGCTGGTAATTGTAAAAGTCAGATAAAGTACATTGTGGTGTCGTCACATGCTGCATATGCTGACATTTATGAACACGTCCAAAGGTTTTCTTGAATGAGAATTAACGGTTTGTTTCACTCAAATTCTCCCCAAAATCAAACAAACAGATGTTTTGCATTTAGATCTGGAGGTGTGCAGATATAGTTTGTATTCTCGACCTCAGAAAGAGGTTGTTTACCCCCAAAAGAAAAACCCAAGTTCGCTAAAGATTCACTTCCTTGTTTTTCCAGAAGCTTCTAAATGCATGTCGTGGTCTTTGTCAGTAAACTGTAATGTAGAAACACACCAAGTCATTCAAGGCTTCCTGAACTTTTGCCTTTTTTTCTACCCTGTAGAACAACACTGAAGACATTTAAAACTCATATCTATTTCCTTTGAAATGTATTTTTCAGCTGTATGGCTCTCCACTTCTAGAAATAAGTAGTGCTCACCACAAATCCATTTAAAAATCCCTTCTGCTGGTACTTTTAATCCTTTGATCCAGATTGAATTTGTATGGTACGTACTGCTTCCAAGAAACAGCTGTAAGCACAGACTCTAAATTCAGACTCTGAAAATGTCTCCTGACTTCTCCCTCCTCCTTGATTTGATGTTTTACCAAACCATCCATATAAATGGAAACAGTCGGACCTCAAATCACGTTGAAAACGAGCTTTTTCATCCCGACCGTCTTTTGAGCTCGATCACGTTACATTTGAATCACGACACAATCAGACTTCTTTTGTCGTCTCTCCTCAAACATTGAAGCGCTGAGGTTTAGATGATGAGGAGAGAGAAAGTTCTTCAGGACATGAGAATCCAGAGTTGTGCTGCCGGTACAGACCTGTACTGAGCCGGCTAAAGCAGAGGAAACAAGCACGGGACAATTCTTTTACTTTTGATATCAGTGTTACTCACCTTCGACCACCGACATGAAACGGGAGGTCCAATTCATATTCTATCTTCAGGATCCCTCTGCAGGTCACTCACATGGTTGAAGAGAATCTCTTTTCAATAAGTGACCTTTTCAAACGACAAAACCAAACACAGACCTCGTCCATCTTTATGGAATCAGATCAAATGTAGTAACGGCTGAAAAAGGCTGCTTAAATCTGAAATGAAGATGTTTCCAGTGAGCACAGAAACAGAAGTGAACCTTCAACCTGCTTCTCGTCTCGCTCGTCACGTCTCCGCTTCTCAACAACGTTGGACTTTGTTCTTCTTTCAACCTGAACGTCTCCTCGTCGGCTCGTTGCAGGTCTCCGCGTTCTGTTTCCGGTTTCCTGTCTCAGCTCGCTTTGGGACAGACGGGCTAAAAAGACGTAGCGGACGGTGAGGACGTCCTGTTCAATGTTTCCTTTAGTCACTAGATTTCTAATCCAAATGAAGAAGCAGCAGCAGCCGGCCAGGCAGCATGTGTTTCCTTCATGTTAGCGGTGACAGAGTGCTGCACCTGTTACCTGTTCTTCTGATCTTTTAGCTTTCTGCTGAAGAGGTTTCATCTTTGTGACCGTTGTCCATCGTGGAAGATGAACAGCTGAGCAACAGCAATATTTAAAGAGACTCTGATACTAAACATAGTGTTCTTCTTCTGGAGTGACAACAAAGTGATGAAAGAAGACTTGTTTAAAAAACAAAAGGGATATTTTTCTTCGTGACATATAGAGATTGCTGGATTTGATCCTATTTGCTCCGAGCTAATCAACAAGGTCATATGTTATCGTGACGTTGTGAATTGTATAGATTGTCACTAAATGTTCACGTGTACGATGATTTAAGCCTTTGTAATGTTTTACAAGAGTTATTTGAACTATTTTAGCGCCTCCATCTGAGGCAGCGTTCTCCGTATCCAAGTGAAATTAGAACAAATAACTGGCCTTTATTGTGTGAATGCTGATTCAGCATTTACACTGTTGACATCCTGTTTCTGACTTCTTCCACGCGGTTTGTTTTGGTCGCTCACTACTTCTGCATACTCACCGAGTTCAACCATTCACATTTGAAATTGTTCAACTCTTTCAGGACATTTATGCCGACATTCAACTTTTTTCAAACATTTATCATGTTTTTGAACATATTTGTAACATTTGAGTGAATGAGGAGATTCTTCAACTCCTCTCAAACTTTCTGTCGTTGTCACAACAGCAGTCAGACATCATCTGTTAGAAAAATGACTCCGAGGCTGAATTCAAAATCAAACACATCGGACATTTATTCTTGCAAGAATACTATGAGCTATGACAGTGAGGGCCGCCGCTTTCAGGAGCGGTGGGAATTACAATACTTCTTCACTGAAAATCGAGGCAATTGTGTTTGTCTAATTTGTAAAGAGGCGGTTGCCTTGTTTAAGGATTTCAACGTAAAGAGACACTACGAGACTAAACATGCTCCAACGTACGGCAACCTAACAGGGAGAGGCCGCGCTGAAAAAGTGAAGCAACTCCAAGCTGCTCCGGCATCACAACAGAGAGTCTTCACGGGCCTCTGAGTCAAAGGAAAACACAACAAAAGCCAGCTATGTTAACAGCTAAACATGGCAAACCTTTTACTGAAGGTGCGTTCATCAAAGACTGTGTCATGAAAATGGTGGAGAACATTTGCCCCGAGAAGAAGCAAGAATTTATGAATGTGTGACATTAGTGTCAGCAAGTTATCTGTTCCTTGATCAATCTGAAATTGAGTGTTTTGAACGGTAACATCTGTCACTATTAACAGTGAAAAGCCTAAAGCACACTAATGCACTTGGACTTATGGCACTTCTGTTATTAAACTCTTGAATAAGATGTGTGTTATAACTGTTGATGTTATGTACCTGTAGATGTGACACAAACTATTGCTTTCTGAAAGATCTTGTAAAAGACAAAGGCAAAATTCACTTGTTTTAAAGTTTAATGGTAACAGACCACTTCGCATTACTTATAACTCCTGTTTAAAATGTTCATGAGGCAAAGATATTTAACTCGTGGAAATTGAAGGTATTCTATACAGTTTGTTCAATGTTATCTGACTGAATGAAAGGCAGAATTGTGTTTTTAGAGTTGTTCACGTCTGCCTGAGTGGCTTATATTTGGTGACATTGTCATTTGAAAAATAAAGGTAATTGTGACAATGAAAATAGTTTTATAACAGTGTGTATTTTCATGTAACTTTTGTGGTTAAAAAAATGTCAGAAGGAACTATTGGCCCCCGGGCATCTTCACTTTATCAAATTTGGCCCTCTTTGCAAAAAGTTTGGACACCCCTGGTTGAGGGCAAAGGTTCTCAACAGGGGGTCCGCGACCCCTAGGGGGTCTGTGGTGGTACTGCAGGGTGTAATTTTTCATATTTTCCCAAAATCGTTTTCTGTTTCTGGTGTCCATTGTATTTTATGGTGGGCAGCCACAGGGTCATCATAAATGAGTTTAGACAGTGGGGAAGTCATTTCTGCAAATACTTCTCCGTTTGCTGATCTTACTCAGATCTGTTCTTGTGCCAATTTCTGTAATTTTGGGTCCTCATCACTCCTAATAAGTGACCTACATGCTCCTGAATCGCACAATAAGGTTACTTCAATCTCTTCTATCAGTAGAGTCACAAAAGGTTGATCTTGTTCTGTGAGTAGTATTTCAACTGTACTTATCTCTAACACATCACTGGTCTCCTCCTCTTTAGTTTCTAGTTGGTCTGTGTCTGTGAATCATGTGAATGTGTGTGTTTCTGTATGACCTGATCCTGGAGTGGTTGTGGTTAGTCATGTTGAACCTGTCTGCCACCGCCAACCGTCTCCTCCTCCTCCTCCTCCTCCTCCGCCCCTCCCGTCTCTCCACCCCCTGCAGTCTCTTGCCCAGTGTCCATTCCTCCTGCAATTATAGCAGGTGTCCTTACCTGTCTCTGGTGGTCCTCCCCCACGGCCGCCAGCCCCTCTCCATCCACCTCGCTTCCTCCTTCTGGTTGGAGTAGAGGGGGTGGAGTTTGGTGACGGTGTCGTGGGTTCGGAGACGGAAGCTGGCTGAGCAGCCGGAGACGGAATAGACGGTAACGGGCGGATCAGCTGTTACCGGGACGTCTCCCATGTTAGGGTATGGAGGAGGATCGGGCCGCGGTCCCATGTTGGGTCGTTTTTGTACCACATAATCATCATCTTCATCATTTTTCCGGGAGAAATGTATTTCAATTATTAGATATAGTATTGGTGCATTAAGAGCTATACTACCTTCCCCCGCCTTTTTGTTTTTAATCTCTCCCAGATCAGTTCTCTTTCTCTTTTTTTTTGTACTTTTCCTCTCCTCTTTTCAACTTTTTTCTTTTATTTCCCTCACACTTGCTCTCTATCTTCTCTGTCAACTCTCTACATGCTATCATTGTCAGTTTTCCCTTGAATCTGTGTTCCTTTTCCCATTTTTTTCAAATATTTTACGTTATCTGCACCTTTTGAGTGCATGTGTTTTACGTCTCCCTCCAGAGGTATCTCTTCGATCTTACTACAGCATAATCCCATTTTTTCTGTCTGTGAGTCAACCAGTTTGTATGGAGTTCACCCGAGCAACCGGACGCTCACAGTATCTAATTATTTGTATATTTCTATTTATTTCATCTTCCGGAAGTTTTTTTCTGTATTTATCTGGAGGTCCCTGACCTATTTTTGCGCGCATGACTTTTAGTTTACCTAGTCTACTCAGACTCTTTAGTTTACCGAGTCAATTCAGACTCTTTAGTTTACCTAGTCTACTCAGACTCTTTAGTTTACCTAGTCTACTCAGACTCTTTAGTTTACCTAGTCTACTCAGACTTTTTAGTTTACCGAGTCAATTCAGACTCTTTAGTTTACCTAGTCTATTCAGACTCTTTAGTTTACCTAGTCTACTCAGACTTTTTAGTTTACCTAGTCTACTCAGACTCTTTAGTTTACCGAGTCAATTCAGACTCTTTAGTTTACCTAGTCTACTCAGACTTTTTAGTTTACCTAGTCTACTCAGACTCTTTAGTTTACCGAGTCAATTCAGACTCTTTAGTTTACCTAGTCTATTCAGACTCTTTAGTTTACCTAGTCTACTCAGACTCTTTAGTTTACCTAGTCAATTCATACTCTTTAGTTTACCTAGTCTATTCATACTCTTTAGTTTACCTAGTCTACTCAGACTCTTTAGTTTACCTAGTCTACTCAGACCCTTTAGTTTACCTAGTCTATTCATACTCTTTAGTTTACCTAGTCTACTCAGACTCTTTAGTTTACTTTGTCTACTCAGACTTTTTAGTAGGTCCCTGACCTGACTCTTTAGTAATACAACAACAACAAAAAAAAAAATGTCTTACACGGGTGTCTGACGTTTGATGGTGAATCAGTCTTGTTCTAGGATCCCGTCACCCCTCCTCTCTCCAGTTCGTCCTGGCCTCACCAATGTCCAAACTGTTTCGATAAAGAAACAGGGCGGAGGTCTTTCCTCAGGAGTCCCAGACTCCCCCGTGAACGGTTTCAGGCTGTGTCCGGAGAGAGGAGGGGATGTTGGGATCCGGCTCGAAGGACCAATTATGTTAGAAAAATGACTCCGAGGCTGAATTCAAAATCAAACACATCGGACATTTATTCTTGCAAGAAGGAGCAAATACATGTTCACTCAAAGAAAGGTGTCCAGCATTGCTCGAAGTCTCTCCTCCGTAGTTCAGCTTTTATACAGCGTGACAAACAGTTGACAGTCATCCCCACTTCCTCTGTAGATCTGATTTTGTAGATAGTACTGAGTGAGGTCGTAGGTCACCAGATAAAGGTACAGAGACGTTGTAACTGAGACTAGAGAACCATGTTGTGCAGATAAATGGGTTCATCTTTCCTGAGACAACAGGAACATGTTATGCAACAGACAGACAAACATTTGACAAGTATGATGAGCTCATTATTTCCCATCATCATCTCTCTCAGATTCCTCACGTTTCCCGTGTTTCTTTGTCTGACTGATTATTTGTGGAACGTGTCCGAGCCGTCCTCTCCTGAGTCGCAGCTCCGCCTCACCTGCTCCTGATCACAAGTGACAAAACTGCACTCAGTGAACTCATCAGCTTCTCCTGCTGAAATTATCTGGTCCTTCAACTACTCTGTGCCAAATGAAGTCACGCCAGGTGGTAGTTTCAGTCTCTGTGTAACTTGTTTAACTTGTTTTTTTGTTGTTGCTTCCTGGATTGCAGCCTGTTCAGTCATCAGCTCCTGTCTGCCTCGCCCCGTATGCGTCTTTTGGTTAAGTTTGATTATAAAATGCGTTTCTTTTTGTTAAATCCCTGGTGTGCTCCGTCTTTGCTGCGGCCAAGAACCAGGCCGGAGCACAAAATATACAAAAATAATATAAAATGCTGGTCAAAACATTTCAGCATTTTAGTTTTTGTCATAAAGAGCAACAGAATTCTTCATAATGATTGTAGGTAAGATTGGAGGGATATAATTGAGAGGAAGGAATTTCATTTCCAAAACTTCTTTGTCATTTGGACTATCAGTAGTTGTAAAGCTAATCCTTTCCTTCCAGTGTCCTTTTTACCGTTAGTCACAGGTTGGTGTTGAAGTGACTTTACATCACACTTTGCAGAACGCTTCCCCAAACCAGCTTCTGTGGACACGATCTAAACTCTCCTGTTTCCCAGCGAGTGATTTATCTTCCCTCTATCTCACAACGCCTTGAGTGAAGGGCTGGACCACAATCTTTGATTAGATTGTTTGGCGGTCTTGCTGTCGTTTTATTGGAGTAAAACAACAAAGTGTAAAAATGTATGAGAAAATGTAAAAATGACAAAAAAAAAACGTTCCTTCTAATCTCATGAAATACAAAAGAGAGAAAAACAAATATTAGATTAGATGTTTTGCGATCTTATTTTTTGGAGACCTGGTAGCAGTAATTGGAAGCACATGGGTGTGTGGGTTATTGTATATGTGACCAGGTGAGAAAACACAGGAGACAGAATAAACTGGAACTTGAGACCGACGGAGACAAAGATGTGAACTTTATTACATTATAGAAAATAAAACGTATCTCCAGTCGACTGGATAATCCAACTAAACACAGGGAATAATGAAGGGGTTGAAATAACTATGTTTAATACAAAAATCAAATCAACCATAAATTAACAGCCAAAGAAATAAAGAACGTGGGTCCAAACTGCTCTGTCAGGGAATTATCAAAACAAGCTCTGGAGTGTCAGCACAGTACAGAGATTTTATTCAGCGAAGCAGAAGCTAAATTAATAGAGAAGAAACATCGTGAAGGAGCGGCAGCACAGTTTGGAGACACAGGAAGACGACTTCATGCTATTCAGAGAGAAGTTGGCAAAGGGAGGACGTCCGGAGGAAAACACATTAACCAGACTGAGGGTCGGACACACAAGGCTGAACAAAACAATGCAGTTAATGAATAAAACACCCGACGGGATTATGTGAGTGCTGCAAAATACCAGAATCTGTAGATCATATCATTTGTTATTGACAGAAATTCACACGAGAGCGAGACGAGTTTAAAGAAGAAGCTGGAAGTTGAGGAGCTAAAGAGATGCAATAAACCTGAAGTGGAAGGAAGTGTTATTACAATACTTGAAAGAAACAGGATTGAGGAAATGAATTTAGTTCACTGAATTGGTAAAACCTATATTTTATATTTTAGGTTGATTTTGATATTTATTTATTTATTTATCTGTCCACATTTCCTTGTTCCCTCCTTCAGATCTGCAGCTGGAAGATGGGCGGAACCAACATGGGTGGAGTCTAAGAGCTGATGTCCTCATTGGCTGCAGAGTCACATGATGTTTAAATCAGAGCTGAAACTAGTTTACTATATATGTTTTACTATATAATAGTAAAACACCAACAGGGAACATTTTCTGGTTCGTGTGTACTTTTACTTTTTGTGTTTTCAGTGTATTTTTGCTGACGATACTTTTACTTCAACAAGGTTTTGAATGCAGGGCTTCTAGTATTTTCAGTCTGGTATCAGAACTTTTTCTGAAATAAAGGAGCTGAATTCTTTCACTGCTTCATATATAGTAATATAGATTATTCAGAGGGAACAAAGCAGCACTTTTACTTTAATACTTTCACTAAATGTTGCTGCTAAAGCTTCTGTACTTTTACCTGAGTAAGCTGTTTAATTAAGGACTTTGACTTGTAATGGAGTATCTTTGTTTTCTTTGCTGTATTTGTACTTTTACTTCAATAAATGTTCTGAATACTTCATCCACCACTTGTCTGAGTTGAATTAGACTAAATGGTGCTGCTTGTTTCCAGAATGACCACCAGAGGGAGCACTCTGCCCACTGACAGCGCTCGTTGCCCCTGGAGACTAATAAGTGAACTTATCAGAGGTAAAACAAAGATCCTCAAATCTTTGTTTCATGTTACAGCAGCAGAAACAGAGGGCGTCTCAGTTTGTGGGGGAAACTTCAACTTAGTCATGAATCACAGCCGAGACGACGAGTTTGAGGAGGAATAAAAAAAACTGCTCTCAAACTCAGCAGCTGCAGTCTGTCACGTTTCCTTGTTCCCTCCATCAGATCTGCAGCTGGGAGATGGGCGGAGCCAACATGGGTGGAGTCTAAGAGCTGATGTCCTCATTGGCTGCAGAGTCACATGATATTTAAATCAGCTGAAACTATTTTGATCTTTCAGTAAGTGAAACTCACACAGTCACTGCTGCTGAGAGGTGAAATGGAGCAGAAAGGAGTTCAGTTGGACCTAGAAACCTTCTCTTGTTCCATCTGTCTGGATCTACTGAAGGATCCGGTGGCTCTTCCATGTGGACACAACTACTGCATGGAGTGTATTAAAGTCCACTGGGATGGACGGGACGGGAGTCTACAGCTGTCCTCTGTGCAGGAAGAGGTTCATACCAAGGCCTGTCCTGGTGAAAAACACCATGTTGGCAGCTTTAGTGGAGGAGCTGAAGAAGACTGGACTCCAAGCTGCTCCTGCTGATCACTGCTATGCTGGACCTGAAGATGTGGCCTGTGATGTCTGCACTGGGAGAAAACTGAAAGCTGTCAAGTCCTGTTTAGTCTGTCTGGCTTCTTATTGTGAGAAACACCTTCAGCCTCATTATGATGCCTCAACATTCAAGAAACACAAGCTGGTGAACCCCTCCAAGAAGCTCCAGGAGAACATCTGCTCTCTTCATGACGAGGTGATGAAGATGTTCTGCCGCACCGATCGTCAGATTATCTGTTATCTCTGCTCTGTGGATGAACATAAAGACCACGACACCGTCTCAGCTGCAGCAGAAAGGACCGAGAGGCAGAGAGAGCTCGAGGGGAGTCGAGGAAACGTCCAGCAGAAAATCCAGGACAGACAGAAAGATGTGAAGCTGCTTCAGCAGGAGGTGGAGGACATCAATCAGTCTGCTGAGAAAACACTGGAGGGCAGCGAGAAGCTCTTCACCCAGCTGATGAGTCTCCTCCAGGAAAGAAGCCGCGATGTGAAGCAGGAGGTCAGATCCCAGCAGGAAACCCAAGTGAGTCGAGTCAAAGAGCTTCAGGAGAAGCTGGAGCAGGAGATCGCTGAGCTGAAGAGGAAAGACGCCAAGCTGGAGCAGCTCTCACACACAGAGGATCACAACGAGTTCCTGCACAACTACCCCTCAGTGTCAGCACTCAGTGAGCCTACAGACTCATCCAGCATCCATATCCGTCCTCTCACCTACTTTCAGGATGTGACAGCAGCTGTGTCAGAGGTCAGAGATAAACTACAGCAAGTTCTGGATGAAGAATGGAAGAAGATCTCAGTGTCAGTGAATGAAGTGGACGTTTTACTGTCACAACCAGGACCAAAGACCAGAGCTGGATTCTTAAGATATTCACAAGAAATCACACTGGATCCAAACACAGCATACAGACAGATGTTATTATCTGATGGGAACAGAAAAGTAACTTTCATGAATCAGAATCAGTCTTATTCTGATCATCCAGACAGATTCAGTAGATGTTGTCAGGTCCTGAGTAGAGAGAGTCTGACTGGACATTGTTACTTTGAGGTGAAGAGGAGAGGAAGAGGAGGAGTTCATGTAGCAGTCGCATACAAGAATATCAACAGAACAGGGAGCTGGATGGAAAGTGGATTTGGACATAATGACAAATCTTGGTCATTAGATTGTTCCAATAACAGTCTTTGGTACAACAACATTCAAACTCCCGTCTCAGGTCCTCCATCCTCCAGAGTGGGGGTGTACCTGGATCACAGTGCAGGTACTCTGTCCTTCTACAGCGTCTCTGAGACCATGACTCTCCTCCACAGAGTCCAGACCACGTTCACTCAGCCGCTCCACGTTGGGTTTTGGTCTGCGTTCGTTGGAAACTCTGCTGAGTTTTGTAAACTGAAATAAACTGAAGTCTTTCAGGTTTCAGTGGGTTTAAACCTGCATTTTCATTTTCCATTTCATTTTCTCTCCATCATTGAGGCGTTTCTGCTCTGAACAAAGATCTGCTGTCAATCAAGCATTATGGGCGTCACCTGGACGTCTTCTTGATAGTTGTTATCTTCATGTTAATATGTTTTATTCTTGTTTTTAAGCTCTTTTCACACCGTTCCTGTAGTGAAAACCACGTATCTCTAAATTTGGTGAAGTTGAATTTTGAATTATTTTCTGATAATTTAAAGAGATTTAAATGTTCTTTTATGGACTGAGATGATTCTCCTGCTAAATTAACTATTTTATAAAACCTGACAAAGCTGAAAAGGTGTTTATTTCTTAGATACGTGGTTCTCACAGGACAGCAACGCTCCAAATATGTGATGATCTGGTTCAATATGACGCTTTACAAATCAACAATATATAAAGTAGTTGAAATGAGCAAAACCTTCAGTGACTATGATGGTAAAATTCACTTTAATCCAGCAGCAATATGAATCTAAAAACATCATATATATAATAGGAAAACACTAACAGGGAACATTTTCTGCTTCGTGTGTACTTTTACTTTTTGTGTTTTCAGTGTATTTTTGCTGACGATACTTTTACTTCAACAAGGTTTAGAATGCAGGACTTCTAGTATTTTCAGTCTGGTATCAGAACTTTTTCTGAAATAAAGGAGCTGAATTCTTTCACTGCTTCATATATAGTAATATAGATTATTCAGAGGGAACAAAGCAGCACTTTTACTTTAATACTTTCACTAAATGTTGCTGCTAACGCTTCTGTACTTTTACCTGAGGAAGCTGTTTAATTAAGGACTTTGACTTGTAATGGAGTATCTTTGTTTTCTTTGCTGTATTTGTACTTTTACTTCAATAAATGTTCTGAATACTTCATCCACCATTTGTCTGAGTTTAATTAGACAACATGATGCTGCTTGTTTCCAGAATGGCCACCAGAGGGAGCACTCTGCCCACTGACAGCGCTCGTTGCCTCTGAAGACTACATATCCCAGAATGCCTCGCGTTCAGTCTTCGTTCCCAGGAAGAGAGGAGCGGGGTGAATTTTCTATAGTTGGATGGTGAAAACTTCCCAGATTGAGGATATTCTCGAGGCTAAAGTTTGGAAAGATGGAAACCTGTTGATTGTGTGTAGAAATGCAGAACAAAGAGAGCGAGCGGACGGGATTAAAGAAACATGTCGTTTTAAAGTAGTGAATAGTAGTGACGTCACGAGGTGTGCCGACGCTTCGAAGCGCGTGTCGAGGCTTGCTTCATTTAGGGGAGGAGCCACAAATGATGACGTCCGAAGCCTCGCTGCCCTGCTGTACCACGTGACTGTTTCAGGAAGTGGTTCAGATTTTGCCTGGAGGTTTGACAGCAATATAAACTCTTCAGGCTCCATTCAAAATGTGGGTTGTTGGTGGAGAGTTGAGGTCAGTTGAGAGTTTGGATAGTTTGGAGAAGTTAGAGAGAGAGAGAGATAGTTTGGAGATTTCGGAGAGTGAGGAGAGAAGGAGGTGATAAGATGGAGCCAGCTGGGAAGAGGAGGATTTCCCCTGTGGGAACACTTTGATTTGATAACTCCTAATAAGCTAAATCTAACTCTATTTCCGACACATTAGGTTTGCTTATCAAGAACTGTATTTTTCACAGTTTCTTATTTTATTCAAAGGTGAGGTGTTTATTGTGCTCCAAGGAGTTGGGGTACAATAACAACACCTCATCCATGCTGAGGCGTTACCGTGCCTTGCATGAGAATAAGGAGGAAACTGGAGCTTCACCCAGCCAAGGTAAGTCATTACAATATTACAAATGCACCATCACAATTTTTCCCTGTTCACTTTTGTTTATTGTGCAAATAAAGACAGGTAACAGACACTGTATTTATTCTCTTTTAACCAGCCACCAGAAAACAAGAGCTGGATGAAGCCCTCGTCTCCATGATAGTGAAGGACACACAGCCCTTCAGTATTGTGGATGATGTTGGATTCAGGGCATTTGTGTCCAAACTGGATCCTAATTATGTCCTCCCTACAAGGCAGGTATGTATGGGTGCATGCATGAAACAAATGAGTACTTTATTGTGTCTCACAGTTCAGCACTATGTATTTTTTCCTTGAGGCTCTGAAGGCCATGGTGGAGGCCAAGTATGAGTCAGCTAAGGAGAAGGAGAAGGCTAAAGTGGAAAAGGTGGCTGCTGTTAGCCTTACTTCTGACATGTGGACATCCACAAAACCAAAAACTGTTGAGAAACTGTTATTTCTGAATAAAAATGAATAAAATGTCCCCTGTCCTGTACATCATTGTCCAAGTTACACAAGCATATTCAGTCCCCTCTTCCTAGTTCCACAAACACTTCCACTGTCCTCTGCCTGCTTAAGCTCATGACATTTTCCTAAAGTGACAGAAAAACATGATTACACAACCTGCCATATCATATGATACGACCATTTTGGGAAAATTTACACACAGAATACATTCAAAAAATATTTTATTATGCACATATGTGATCATTTATGTACAGAAATTATTTGGTCATACATTTTTGTAATTCATAGTCATTCCCAACAGCCATAACAGACACAAAAATTCAATGCATCACATGATGTGGTTCAGATACAGCTGCCTGTGATTATACACTTGGCCAGCAGGTGGTTTCGTGTTCACGTGAAGCTTCGAGAAATGAACCCTTTCTAGAACCAATTGGCTGAAGTGGTTCGATGCCTCATGAGGCTTCATCTCACCATCACTAGTGAATAGAAACCGTATCCAAAAAGAAAGTAAGTGGAGTAATGATTGAGAAAGGGGAGAGGGAAATACAGCAGGTGAAGGTGCAGAATAAAACCACCTCTGCAGAGGCAGTGAAGAGGTTCAGCCAGAGTGGAGGAGCCGATGGAAGAAGTAAAGCCGTCAAAACGAGCCACAGCAGTCCTCCATCAGACAAAACGAGGGGGAAACAACGGTCGACTTACAAAACACAAACAAAGCTGGTCACTTTCACAGCAGGGGGTAGTAAATGCTACGATGGAGGTCGAATCCAAACCAGAGAGGATTCAGATCATTGTTAAAGCAGCAGTCCACCACTTAGATATCAGCGGACTAACACGGGAGGACGTCAGAAATGATCTCAGTATTCAGGCAAGTCCGGAGCAAATATGATCTGAGAGTTTTTAAATACACATCGCACTGGAGCGAGGCCCAAAACATCACCTCCATCCAGGGCTCAGTTTGATGTTATCCACCACAGAAACAAACACACGAGGAACACAGCTCCAACGCTCACTCCACCGCTGGAACTCTCCCTGCACAACAGGTATGAGCTGCTGACTCATGAAGTGTGTGATGACACTAAGTCTGTGGAAACTGGTCATTACATCACCAGAAACAAGGCTGATGGAAGCACGAGAAACAGCCTCAAAACCACTGCTAGATCAAGAGCCAGAAGAGACACAGTTCAGGTCCCTCAGACACCAGGCGGTATTTTGATGGAGGACGCCATCACCAAGCACGTTAAAATGGCTGAAAATCTGTGTTTGGATACCACCAGTGTGAAGGAGTTAACGGAGCTCCTCCCAGTTATCCTCTGGACTCGTCCAAGAAGTCTGAGGGTTCTGATCCACACGGGTCCTTCTGACATCCTGCAAAAGAGAACGGGCTCTGAGACTCTGGAAAAAGATTTCACACTGCTGCTGAAAACCCTGAGTGACCATCGATCACAAGACGCGTTTATTTCCGGACCGATTCCGACGCGCAAGAAAGGAAGTGAATCGTTCAGTGAACTCCTGATCCTGAAAACATGGCTGACGTCAACACGCCTCAAACATGGGATACGTTTGATTGACAGTTTTAACCCTTTGTGGAACCGTGAGGAGCGTTTCAACCTGATGGAGTTCATCTGAACTTCACTGGATCCAGACTTCTCGGCGCCGACCTACAACCTAAATTACTATCTTACTAGACGGCGATCTCAAAATTGTCAAAGTTCATCCACAACCAGCCTCCTCTCCAGTCTGAGAGTCCCTGCAGCTGAAATTGCCTTTTTTTTATCGTCGGATCTTTGACCGATAAATCTTTTCTGGTTAATGATCTCATCATCGATAAGACTTTGTACTTTCTGTTCCTGGTTGAAACGTGGCTTAACAACACGACTGGTGAAGCAACTCTGATAGAGGCTTGTCCTCCTCACTATAAATGTTATCAGTCAGTTACACAGAACAAGAGAGGAGGAGGGATCGCAGTGATCTTCACCACAGTTTGGGTGTAATGACATCGACCTCGCTGATTTTACATCATTAGAATATGTTGCTCTGCAGCTGAAAGGTAAATCAACAGTACTGATCATCACAGTTTACCGGCCACCGACGTACTCGGCACTATTTCTGCAGGAACTCTCAGAGTCGATCTCACCAGGTATCACCAGATATGACAGGTTCATTCTGAACGGAGACTTTAATATTCATGTAAATAACAAGAACGACCACAAAGCTCCAGAGCTGATGGATTTACTGGACAGCTTTGAAGTGACCCAACATGTAAAGCAAGCCGCCCACCAGCAGGGTAACACCCTGGACTTGGTGATAACAAGAGGGTTACACGTGGATCAGGTTTCAGGACGTGAATTATCTTTCTCTGACCATTGCTGTATACTTTATGATGTGATTGTAACCATGGCAACGACTAAAGGGCAAATTGTGGTTCAAAAGACACTCCTTGAACCATATAATCATGAGTGCTCTTTAAATGAGGTGGTTGAACACTTCAACAACTCTGTCGTCTGTTCTAAATACTGTTGTAATGTTTCTGAATACTTCATCCACCATTTGTCTGAGTTGAATTAGACTAAATGGTGCTGCTTGTTTCCAGAATGGCCACCAGAGGGAGCACTCTGCCCACTGACAGCGCTCGTTGCCCCTGGAGACTAATAAGTGAACTTATCAGAGGTAAAACAAAGATCCTCAAATCTTTGTTTCATGTTACAGCAGCAGAAACAGAGGGCGTCTCAGTTTGTGGGGGAAACTTCAACTTAGTCATGAATCACAGCCGAAACGACGAGTTTGAGGAGGAATAAAAAAAACTGCTCTCAAACTCAGCAGCTGCAGTCTGTCACGTTTCCTTGTTCCCTCCATCAGATCTGCAGCTGGAAGATGGGCGGAGCCAACATGGGTGGAGTCTAAGAGCTGATGTCCTCATTGGCTGCAGAGTCACATGATATTTAAATCAGAGCTGAAACCAGTTTTATCTTTGAGGAAGTGAAACTCACACAGTCACTGCTGCTGAGAGGTGAAATGGAGCAGAAAGGAGTTCAGTTGGACCGAGAAACCATCTCTTGTTGCATCTGTCTGGATCTACTGAAGGATCCAGTGGCTCTTCCATGTGGACACAACTACTGCATGGAGTGTATTAAAGTCCACTGGGATGGACAGGACCGGACAGGAGTCTACAGCTGTCCTCTGTGCATGAAGAGGTTCATACCGAGGCCTGTCCTGGACAAAAACACCATGTTGGCAGCTTTAGTGGAGGAGCTGAAGAAGACTGGACTCCAAGCTGCTCCTGCTGATCACTGCTATGCTGGACCTGAAGAAGTGGCCTGTGATTTCTGCACTGGGAGAAAACTGAAAGCTGTCAAGTCCTGTTTATTCTGTCTGGCTTCTTATTGTGAGAAACACCTTCAGCCTCATTATGATGTCGCTCCATTAAAGAAACACAAGCTGGTGAACCCCTCCAAGAAGCTCCAGGAGAACATCTGCTCTCTTCACGACGAGGTGATGAAGATGTTCTGCCGCACCGATCATCAGATCATCTGTTATCTCTGCTCTGTGGAAGAACACAAAGACCACGACACCGTCTCAGCTGCAGCAGAAAGGACCTAGAGGCAGAGAGGGCTCGAGGGGAGTCGAGGAAATGTCCAGCAGAAAATCCAGGACAGACAGAAAGATGTGAAGCTGCTTCAGCAGGAGGTGGAGGACATCAATCAGTCTGCTGAGAAAACACTGGAGGGCAGCGAGAAGCTCTTCACCCAGCTGATGAGTCTCCTCCAGGAAAGAAGCCGCGATGTGAAGCAGGAGGTCAGATCCCAGCAGGAAACCCAAGTGAGTCCAGTCAAAGAGCTTCAGGAGAAGCTGGAGCAGGAGATCGCTGAGCTGACGAGGAAAGACGCCGAACTGGAGCAGCTCTCACACACAGAGGATCACAACGAGTTCCTGCACAACTACCCCTCAGTGTCAGCACTCAGTGAGCCTACAGACTCATCCAGCATCCATATCCGTCCTCTCACCTACTTTCAGGATGTGACAGCAGCTGTGTCAGAGGTCAGAGATAAACTACAGCAAGTTCTGGATGAAGAATGGAAGAAGATCTCAGTGTCAGTGAATGAAGTGAACGTTTTACTGTCACAACCAGAGCCAAAGACCAGAGCTGGATTCTTAAGATATTCACAAGAAATCACACTGGATCCAAACACAGCACACAGACAGATGTTATTATCTGATGGGAACAGAAAAGTAACAGTAATGGATCAGAATCAGTCTTATTCTGATCATCCAGACAGATTCAGTAGATGTTATCAGGTCCTGAGTAGAGAGAGTCTGACTGGACGTTGTTACTTTGAGGTGGAGAGGAGAGGAAGAGGAAGAGTTGAAGTAGCAGTCGCATACAAGAATATCAACAGAAAGAGCGGGAAGGAAAGTGGATTTGGAGGTAATAACAAATCTTGGTCATTAGATTGTTCCAATAACAGTCTTTGGTACAACAACATCAAAACTCCCGTCTCAGGTCCTCCATCCTCCAGAGTGGGGGTGTACCTGGATCACAGTGCAGGTACTCTGTCCTTCTACAGCGTCTCTGAGACCATGACTCTCCTCCACAGAGTCCAGACCACGTTCACTCAGCCGCTCCACGTTGGGTTAGGGTTATTCATCGTTGGAAGCACTGCTGAATTTTGTAAACTAAAATAAACTGAAGTCTTTCAGGTTTCAGTGGGTTTAAACCTGCATTTTCATTTTCCATTTCATTTTCTCTCCATCATTGAGGCGTTTCTGCTCTGAACAAAGATCTGCTGTCAATCAACCATTATGGGCGTCACCTGGATGTCTTCTTGATAGTTGTTATCTTCATGTTATTATGTTTTATTCTTGTTTTTAAGCTCTTTTCACACCGTTCCTGTAGTGAAAACCACGTATCTCTAAATTTGGTGAAGTTGAATTAGATTATTTTCTGATAATTTAAAGAGATTTAAATGTTCTTTTATGGACTGAGATGATTCTCCTGCTAAATTAACTATTTTAAAAACCTAACAAAGCTGAAAAGGTGTTTATTTCTTAGATACGTGGTTCTCACAGGACAGCAACGATCCAAATATGTGATGATCTGGTTCAACATGACGCTTTACAAATCAACAATATATAAAGTAGTTGAAATGAGCAAAACCTTCAGTGACTATGACGGTAAAATTCACATTAATCCAGCAGCAATATGAATCTACAAACATCACATATATAATAGTAAAACACCAACAGGGAACATTTTCTGCTTCGTGTGTACTTTTACTTTTTGTGTTTTCAGTGTATTTTTGCTGACGATACTTTTACTTCAACAAGGTTTTGAATGCAGGACTTCTAGTATTTTCAGTCTGGTATCACAACCTTTTCTGAAATAAAGGAGCTGAATTCTTTCACTGCTTCATATATAGTAATATAGATTATTCAGAAGGAACAAAGCAGCACTTTTACTTTAATACTTTCACTAAATGTTGCTGCTAACGCTTCTGTACTTTTACCTGAGGAAGCTGTTTAATTAAGGACTTTGACTTGTAATGGAGTATCTTTGTTTTCTTTGCTGTATTTGTAATTTTACTTCAATAAATGTTCTGAATACTTCATCCACCATTTGTCTGAGTTGAATTTGAAACTAGATTAGATGTTCACACGGGGAACACGTCTGCACTACATTTAACTATAGTATGGAGGAATCTAGCAGGGATGTGTGAGTGGGATGTAGAAAATGAAACATCGGTGGGTGGTGGCCATTTTCCAATATGTTGGAAAGTATCTTTACAAAGGAGGAAGCAGGAGATATAGTGGGTAAGTGGGTCTTTAATATATATATATATATATGAGCGAGAAATGGATCAAATAGATTGAAATGAAGATATTGAACAGATTAATAGAAAATTAATATTTACAGTGCTGGAAGCTGCAAATCCAACAAGTGTTAAAGGTGAAGGAAGGATGAAGAGAAAGGCTGCCCCCTGGTGGACAGATGAGTGTTGGAGAGCAGCGACAGAAAGAAACAAAGCTCTCTTAGGTTATGAAGAAAAATCACATCACTTCCAGAATTTAATACAATACGAACAAGCCGAAACGAGGGTTCATAAAAAAATCATTCTGAAAGCAAAGAGGGAAATCTGGAAGAGTTATTGGATCAGATTTGGGGGATGATTAGAAGCAGGAGAGGAATTAGTAGAGTACGGCAGGTTAGTTAAGATTATAAGATTATGGAAATAATGATTACAGACAGATTCACATTTTATTTTGAAACCAGGGAGAATGATACCAACTCATCAAATTGATTTCAGAAAGGTAGAGGAACTATGGACCAAGTTATTTATTTGGAAACAGAAATTTAATTAAAACTGCAAACAGTGATGTACGGGCCCTCACACTCCTGCGCGCCATCCCCCCGATGACAGCGCGCGAGAGACCTGTATACCCGCTAAAAGTTGCTATTTTTGTCTCGTTTCCTGTCTCCAGCAGGGGGCGCTGGCGAACCGTTTGGCCACGCCCGCTCGCGAAACACATATCACGTGTATCGTCTCACCACGCAGGATGTTTGCTCCAAGTTTCGTGAGGTTTCAAACATCCTTTGACCTTAAAATTAACTTCTTTTGTCACGGCGAAGGAGCCAGTGTGCCATGTCCATCAAAATGGCCGCCTCTCACGGGCTCACACATCGACGAAAACGAATTATTTTGATAACTTTTAATCCCAAACATGTTTTCTATTCAGTGAACCTAAATTCAAGTCGGGGCGACAAAATCCCTCTGAGGAGTTCGACAAAGTACAACACCTCAGAATTGCCCAAAATGGCGACTAAATTCAAAATGGTGGACTTCCTGTCGAGTTAACGTAACGGTGCAATGTAACTTTTTTGTGCGTCCAGGTGTGATACACTTGTCCACTGGATTTGGTGAATTTAGGTAGATGTGGCCGCCGGGGCATCTCTTTAGGGGGCGCTCTCGAGCCATTTGGCCACGCCCACTCGCGACTCCACTTGGAATAAGACATTTTTCACCGGGAGACATATGTTTATCCACTTTCATGAGTTTTTGAATATGATAAAGCTTCCAAAAAGGAAAATCACTTTACATAAGAATAATAAGGAAAGAGAAAAATAATTCCTTGAAAAACAACAGGGCTTCACACCCTGAAAACCAGACTGGCCTGTCAGACCACGTTCCTTCCCGACAGGCCCGCCTCCTGTTTTACCTCATGAACGTGAACGCATCACAGAGATGAAGTTCAGGTGGTGTCTTTGAGGGAAGCTGAGAGAAGGAGGTGAAAGAGGAGGTGAAAGAGGAAGGCTCGTTTCACACACACACATTTCCCTTTTAACAGCATCGTGTCAGTGTGTGATCAGTGTGTGTCGCAGCAGCACCTCCTCCTCATCATCATCATCATCATCATCATCACCACCAGCTGCAGCATCTCCGGCCGCCCGGCAACACCGTGAGTTTTATTTTAAATATTCTGACTGACACTTCTGATGTTTTTACTTTCATCTCCAAGTATTTGTTTCTCTCTGTGACTGTTTTTTTTATTTTTGTTTTTATAAATGTTTGGATACTCCGGTTTTCAGCAGTAGTTTGTGTTTTTCAGTCGTAGACGGAGTCTGTGGTAAGTCGTCCGATTCATCAGATAAGATAAGGCGCATTCCTTTAAACACGTTCCATTCGATCTATTTTTAAATCACAAAATGTTTTATTCATTACTTAAACATCAACTTCCTGTGTCATGGTGAGCGAGCCGTTTGGCCACGCCCACTTGCAAAACACATCACATGTATCATCTCACCATGCTGGATGTATGTCACACGTTTCATGAGGTTTCAAGCATCCCTTGACCTTAAACATCAACTTCCTGTGTCACGGCGAGACATCCAACTTTGCCGCATCGTCACGGCGACGCCCATTGACAAAGTCGAACGAATGTCTCAATATATCATCAACGACATGTTTAGGTTATTGTGACCTGAGTTTAGGTTATTGTGACCTGACTTTAGGTTCATGTGATCAACCAGCTGGACGTGGAATGTGAAAGTATGAAAAGTGTTATTTCCAGTGGCCAACAGGGGGCGCTATGACTATGAGCGAATATTACCCCACTGGGGTCTTCAGGGCGGGGCTGTTATCATACCTGTGATGTTTGGAGAAGGTCGGTCCATGTACATAAGATTTAAAGCAACTCCAAGTTTCATGGCGAGACGCTCAAAATGGCCGCCATGCTACGGGCACACACATCGATGAAAACGAATTATTTTGATAACTTTTAATCCCAAACATGTTTTCTATCCAGAGAACCTAAATTCAAGTCGGGGCGACAAAATCCCTCGGAGGAGTTCGACAAAGTACAACGTGTTAGAATCACCCAAAATGGCGACTAAATTCAAAATGGTGGACTTCCTGTCGAGTTGACATAAAGTTGCAATGTAACTTTTTTCTGCTTCTCCCTGTGATACACATGTCCACCGGATTTGGTGAATTTAGGTAAATGTGGCCGCCGGGGCATCTCTGTAGGGGGAGCTCTCGAGCCGTTTGGCCACGCCCACTTGCGACTCCACTGGAATATGACATTTTTCGCTGGGAGACAAATGTTTATCCACTTTCATGAGTTTTTGAAGATGATAAAGCCTCCAAAAAGGAAAATCACTTTACGTAAGAACGACTAACGACCAACATCTTTCCTAAATACAGTCGGGCTTCAGCAGCGATTCTCGGTTTCTTTGTCTGACTGATTATTTGTGGAACGTGTCCGAGCCGTCCTCTCCTGAGTCGCAGCTCCGCCTCACCTGCTCCTGATCACATGTGACAAAACTGCACTCAGTGAACTCATCAGCTTCTCCTGCTGAAATTATCTGGTCCTTCAACTACTCTGTGCCAAATGAAGTCACGCCAGGTGGTAGTTTCAGTCTCTGTGTAACTTGTTTAACTTGTTTTTTTGTTGTTGCTTCCTGGATTGCAGCCTGTTCAGTCATCAGCTCCTGTCTGCCTCGCCCCGTATGCGTCTTTTGGTTAAGTTTGATTATGAAATGCGTTTCTTTTTGTTAAATCCCTGGTGTGCTCCGTCTTTGCTGCGGCCAAGAACCGGGCCGGAACACAAAATATACAAAAATAATATAAAATGCTGGTCAAAACATTTCAGCATTTTAGTTTTTGTCATAAAGAGCAACATAATTCTTCATAATGTTTGCAGGTAAGATTGGAGGGATATAATTTAGAGGAAGGGATTTCATTTCCAAAACTTCTTTATCATTTGGACTATCAGTAGTTGTAAAGCTAATCCTTTCCTTCCAGTGTCCTTTTTACCGTTAGTCACAGGTTGGTGTTGAAGTGACTTTACTTCACACTTTGCAGAACGCTTCCCCAAACCAGCGTCTGTGGACACGATCTAAACTCTCCTGTTTCCCAGCGAGTGATTTATCTTCCCTCTATCTCACAAGGCCTTGAGTGAAGGGCTGTACCACAATCTTTGATCAGATTGTTTGGCGGTCTTGCTGTCGTTTTATTAGAGTAAAATCAACAAAGTGTAAAAATGTATTAGAAAATGTAAAAACAAATTTTCCTTCTAATCTCATGAAATACAAAAGAGAGAAAAACAAATCTTTGATTCGATGTTTTGCGATCTTATTTTTTGGAGACCTGGTAGCAGTAATTGGAAGCACATGGGTGTGTGGGTTATTGTATATGTGACCAGGTGAGAAAACACAGGAGACAGAATAAACTGGAACTTGAGACCGACGGAGACAAAGATGTGAACTTTATTACATCATAGAAAATAAAACGTATCTCCAGTCGACTGGATAATCCAACTAAACACAGGGAATAATGAAGGGGTTGAAATAACTATGTTTAATACAAAAATCAAATCAACCATAAATTAACAGCCAAAGAAATAAAGAACGTGGGTCCAAACTGCTCTGTCAGGGAATTATCAAAACAAGCTCTGGAGTGTCAGCACAGTACAGAGATTTTATTCAGCGAAGCAGAAGCTAAATTAATAGAGAAGAAACATGGTGAAGGAGCGGCAGCACAGTTTGGAGACACGGGAAGACGACTTCATGCTATTCAGAGAGAAGTTGGCAAAGGGAGGACGTCCGGAGGAAAACACATGAACCAGACTGAGGGTCGGACACACAAGGCTGAACAAAACAATGCAGTTAATGAATAAAACACCCGACGGGATTATGTGAGTGCTGCAAAATACCAGAATCTGTAGATCATATCATTTGTTATTGACAGAAATTCACACGAGAGTGAGACGAGTTTAAAGAGGAAGCTGGAAGTTGAGGAGCTAAAGAGATGAAATAAACCTGAAGGGGAAGGAAGTGTTATTACAATACTTGAAAGAAACAGGATTGAGGAAAAGAATTTAGTTCACTGAATTGGTAAAACCTATATTTTATATTTTAGGTTGATTTTTGTTTTCATTTATTTATTTATCTGTCCACCTTTCCTTGTTCCCTCCTTCAGATCTGCAGCTGGAAGATGGGCGGAACCAACATGGGTGGAGTCTAAGAGCTGATGTCCTCATTGGCTGCAGAGTCACATGATATTTGAATCAGAGCTGAAACTAGTTTTATCTTTGAAGAGGTGAAACTCACACAGTCACTGCTGCTGAGAGGTGAAATGGAGCAGAAAGGAGTTCAGCTGGACCAAGAAACCTTCTCTTGTTCCATCTGTCTGGATCTACTGAAGGATCCTGTGACTCTTCCATGTGGGGACAGCTACTGCATGGAGTGTATTAAAGTCCACTGGGATGGACAGGACAGGACTGGAGTCTACAGCTGTCCTCAGTGCATGAAGGCGTTCACACCGAGGCCTGTCCTGGACAAAAACACCATGTTGGCAGCTTTAGTGGAGGAGCTGAAGAAGACTGGACTCCAAGCTGCTCCTGCTGATCACTGCTATGCTGGACCTGAAGATGTGGCCTGTGATGTCTGCACTGGGAGAAAACTGAAAGCTGTCAAGTCCTGTTTATTCTGTCTGGCTTCTTATTGTGAGAAACACCTTCAGCCTCATTATGATGCCGCAACATTCAAGAAACACAAGCTGGTGAACCCCTCCAAGAAGCTCCAGGAGAACATCTGCTCTCTTCACGACGAGGTGATGAAGATGTTCTGCCGCACCGATCGTCAGATTATCTGTTATCTCTGCTCTGTGGATGAACATAAAGACCACGACACCGTCTCAGCTGCAGCAGAAAGGACCGAGAGGCAGAGAGAGCTCGAGGGGAGTCGAGGAAACGTCCAGCAGAAAATCCAGGACAGACAGAAAGATGTGAAGCTGCTTCAGCAGGAGGTGGAGGACATCAATCAGTCTGCTGAGAAAACACTGGAGGGCAGCGAGAAGCTCTTCACCCAGCTGATGAGTCTCCTCCAGGAAAGAAGCCGCGATGTGAAGCAGGAGGTCAGATCCCAGCAGGAAACCCAAGTGAGTCGAGTCAAAGAGCTTCAGGAGAAGCTGGAGCAGGAGATCGCTGAGCTGAAGAGGAAAGACGCCGAGCTGGAGCAGCTCTCACACACAGAGGATCACAACGAGTTCCTGCACAACTACCCCTCAGTGTCAGCACTCAGTGAGCCTACAGACTCATCCAGCATCCATATCCGTCCTCTCACCTACTTTCAGGATGTGACAGCAGCTGTGTCAGAGGTCAGAGATAAACTACAGCAAGTTCTGGATGAAGAATGGAAGAAGATCTCAGTGTCAGTGAATGAAGTGGACGTTTTACTGTCACAACCAGGACCAAAGACCAGAGCTGGATTCTTAAGATATTCACAAGAAATCACACTGGATCCAAACACAGCATTCAGTTACCTGTTATTATCTGATGGGAACAGAAAAGTAACAGCAATGAATCAGACTCAGTCTTATTCTGATCATCCAGAGAGATTCATTGGATGGTTTCAGGTCCTGAGTAGAGAGAGTCTGACTGGACGTTGTTACTTTGAGGTGGAGATGAGAGGAAGAGTTCAGGTAGCAGTCGCATACAAGAATATCAGCAGAACAGGGAGCTGGGAGGAAAGTGGATTTGGAGGTAATAACAAATCTTGGTCATTAAATTGTTACAATAACAGTCTTTGGTACAACAACATTCAAACTCCCGTCTCAGGTCCTCCATCCTCCAGAGTGGGGGTGTACCTGGATCACAGTGCAGGTACTCTGTCCTTCTACAGCGTCTCTGAGACCATGACTCTCCTCCACAGAGTCCAGACCACGTTCACTCAGCCGCTCCATGTTGGGTTTTTGTTCGGGTTAGGGTTTGTCTCCGTTGGAAACTCTGCTGAGTTTTGTAAACTGAAATAAACTGAAGTCTTTCAGATTTCAGTGGGTTTAAACCTGCATTTTCATTTTCCATTTCATTTTCTCTCCATCATTGAAACGTTTCTGCTCTGAACAAAGATCTGCTGTCAATCAACCATTATGGGCGTCACCTGGACGTCTTCTTGATAGTTGTTATCTTCATGTTAATATGTTTTATTATTGTTTTTAAGCTCTTTTCACACCGTTCCTGTAGTGAAAACCACGTATCTCTAAATTTGGTGAAGTTGAATTTTGAATTATTTTCTGATAATTTAAAGAGATTTAAATGTTCTTTTATGGACTGAGATGATTCTCCTGCTAAATTAACTATTTAAAAAAAGCTGACAAAGCTGAAAAGGTGTTTATTTCTTAGATACGTGGTTCTCACAGGACAGCAACGCTCCAAATATGTGATGATCTGGTTCAATATGACGCTTTACAAATCAACAATATATAAAGTAGTTGAAATGAGCAAAACCTTCAGTGACTATGACGGTAAAATTCACTTTAATCCAGCAACAATATGAATCTAAAAACATCATATATATAATAGTAAAACACCAACAGGGAACATTTTCTGCTTCGTTTGTACTTTTACTTTTTGTGTTTTCAGTGTATTTTTGCTGACGATACTTTTACTTCAACAAGGTTTTGAATGCAGGACTTCTAGTATTTTCAGTCTGGTATCAGAACTTTTTCTGAAATAAAGGAGCTGAATTCTTTCACTGCTTCATATATAGTAATATAGATTATTCAGAGGGAACAAAGCAGCACTTTTACTTTAATACTTTCACTAAATGTTGCTGCCAACGCTTCTGTACTTTTACCTGAGGAAGCTGTTTAATTAAGGACTTTGACTTGTAATGGAGTATCTTTGTTTTCTTTGCTGTATTTGTACTTTTACTTCAATAAATGTTCTGAATACTTCATCCACCATTTCTCTGAGTTGAATTTGAAACTAGATTAGATGTTCACACGGGGAACACGTCTGCACTACATTTAACTATAGTATGGAGGAATCTAGCAGGGATGTGTGAGTGGGATGTAGAAGATGAAACATCGGTCGGTGGTGGCCATTTTCCAATATGCTGTAAAGTATCATTACAAAGGAGGAAGCAGGAGATATAGTGGGTAAGTGGGTCTTTAAAATATATATATATATATGAGAGAGAAATGGATCAAATAGATTTAAATGAAGATATTGAAGAGATTGATAGAAAATTAATATTTACAGTGCTGGAAGCTGCAAATCCAACAAGTGTTAAAGGTGAAGGAAGGATGAAGAGAAAGGCTGCCCCCTGGTGGACAGATGAGTGTTGGAGAGCAGCGACAGAAAGAAACAAAGCTCTCTTAGGTTATGAAGAAAAATCACATCACTTCCAGAATTTAATACAATACGAACAAGCAGAAACGAGAGTTCATAAAAAATCATTCTGAAAGCAAAGAGGGAAATCTGGAAGAGTTATTGGATCAGATTTGGGGGATGATTAGAAGCAGGAGAGGAATTAGAAGAGTACGGCAGGTTAGTTAAGATTATAAGATTATGGAAATAATGATTACAGACAGATTCACATTTTATTTTGAAACCAGGGAGAATGATACCAACTCATCAAAGTGGATTTCAGAAAGGTAGAGGAACTATCGACCCAGTTATTTGTTTAGAAACAGAAATTTAAAAAGAGCTCAAGTGAATAAGGAGTCAGTGATGTGTTTTTTGATGTGGAAAAGGCATCATGATTTGGTTTGGAAGGAGGGATTGTTGATGAAATTAAATATGATAGGAATATGTGTCAGAACATGTCATCGGATTAAAGAGATAAATGATGTTTCCTCTCAAGTTCAGGGTGATGTTGGACGATCCCTTTTTGCTGATGATGGATCAGAAATGAATGCTACCTACATATCATCCTTTTAACCAGGCCACATAAAACAGTGTTGTTCACCAGGAAGAGAGGAGTTGATGCTCAGATAAAGATTCATGGACAAAACATCATGACGGTAAGATTCACTTTAATCCAGCAGCAATATGAATCTACAAACATCATATATATAATAGGAAAACACCAACAGGGAACATTTTCTGCTTTGTGTGTACTTTTACTTTTTGTGTTTTCAGTGTATTTTTGCTGACGATACTTTTACTTCAACAAGGTTTTGAATGCAGGACTTCTAGTATTTTCAGTCTGGTATCAGAACTTTTTCTGAAATAAAGGAGCTGAATTCTTTCACTGCTTCATATATAGTAATATAGATTATTCAGAGGGAACAAAGCAGCACTTTTACTTTAATACTTTCACTAAATGTTGCTGCTAACGCTTCTGTACTTTTACCTGAGTAAGCTGTTTAATTAAGGCCTTTGACTTGTAATGGAGTATCTTTGTTTTCTTTGCTGTATTTGTACTTTTACTTCAATAAATGTTCTGAATACTTCATCCACCACTTGTCTGAGTTGAATTTGAAACGAGATTAGATGTTCACACGGGGAACACGTCTGCACTACATTTAACTATAGTATGGAGGAATCTAGCAGGGATGTGTGAGTGGGATGTAGAAGATGAAACATTGGTCGGTGGTGGCCATTTTCCAATATGCTGTAAAGTATCATTACAAAGGAGGAAGCAGGAGATATAGTGGGTAAGTGGGTCTTTAATATATATATATATGAGAGAGAAATGGATCAAATAGATTTAAATGAAGATATTGAAGAGATTGATAGAAAATTAATATTTACAGTGCTGGAAGCTGCAAATCCAACAAGTGCTAAAGGTGAAGGAAGGATGAAGAGAAAGGCTGCCCCCTGGTGGACAGATGAGTGTTGGAGAGCAGCGACAGAAAGAAACAAAGCTCTCTTAGGTTACGAAGAAAAATCACATCACTTCCAGAATTTAATACAATACGAACAAGCAGAAACGAGGGTTCATAAAAAATCATTCTGAAAGCAAAGAGTGAAATCTGGAAGAGTTATTGGATCAGATTTGGGGGATGATTAGAAGCAGGAGAGGAATTAGTAGAGGACAGCAGGTTAGTTAAGATTATAAGATTATGGAAATAATGATTACAGACAGATTCACATTTTATTTTGAAACCAGGGAGAATGATACCAACTCATCAAAGTGGATTTCAGAAAGGTAGAGGAACTATGGACCCAGTTATTTGTTTAGAAACAGAAATTTAATTAAAACTGCAAGCAGTGATGTACTGGCCCTCACACTCCCACGCGCCGCCTCCCAATAGTGCAGCAGGCGAGGGACCACATATCCCAGGGTAAAGTTGCTATTTTTGTCTCGTTTCCTGTCTCCAGCAGGGTGCGCTGGCGAGCCGTTTGGCCACGCCCACTTGCAAAACACATCAGATGTATTGTCTCACTACGCCGGATGTATGTGACACGTTTCATGAGGTTTCAAGCATCCTTTGACCTTAAACATCAACTTCCTGTGCCACGGCAAGTCATCCAACTTTGCCGCATCGTCACGGCGACGCCCATTGACAAAGTCGAAGGAATGTCTCAATATATCATCAACTATATGTTTAGGTTATTGTGACCCAACTTTAGGTTCATGTGATCAACCAGCTCAATGTAGAATGTGAAAGTATGAAAAGTGTCATTTCCAGTGGCCAACAGGGGGCGCTATGACTATGAGCGAATATTACCCCACAGGGGTCTTCAGGGCGGGGCTGTTATCATACCTGTGATGTTTGGAGAAGGTCGGTCCATGTTCATAAGATTTAAAGCAACTCGTAGTTTCATGGCGAGACGCTCAAAATGGCCGCCACGGTACGGGCACACACGTCGATGAAAACGAATTATTTTGATAACTTTTAATCCCAAACATGTTTTCTATCCAGAGAACCTAAATTCAAGTCGGGGCGAAAAAAATCCCTCGGAGGAGTTTGACAAAGTACAACGTGTCAGAATTGCCCAAAATGGCGACTAAATTCAAAATGGTGGACTTCCTGTCGAGTTGACCTAATGGTGCAATGTATCTTTTTTCTGCGTCGAGGTGTGATACACGTGTCCACCGGATTTGGTGAATTTAGGTAAATGTGGCCGCCGGGGCATCTCTTTAGGGGGCGCTCTCGAGCCATTTGGCCACGCCCACTCGCGACTCCACGAGAATACAAAATTTTAGACGGGAGACATATGTTTATCGACTTTCATGAGTCTTTGAATATGATAAAGCCTCCAAAAAGGAAAATCACTTTACGTAAGAAGAAGAACGTCCAAGAACAGCTTTACGAAAAACAACACGGCTGTCGCACCGATTCTCGGTGCTCCGGCCCTAATTAATATTTACAGTGCTGGAAGCTGCAAATCCAACAAGTGCTAAAGGTGAAGGAAGGATGAAGAGAAAGGCTGCCCCCTGGTGGACAGATGAGTGTTGGAGAGCAGCGACAGAAAGAAACAAAGCTCTCTTAGGTTATGAAGAAAAATCACATCACTTCCAGAATTTAATACAATACGAACAAGAAGAAACGAGGGTTCATAAAAAATCATTCTGAAAGCAAAGAGTGAAATCTGGAAGAGTTATTGGATCAGATTTGGGGGATGATTAGAAGCAGGAGAGGAATTAGTAGAGTACGGCAGATTAGTTAAGATTATAAGATTATGGAAATAATGATTACAGACAGATTCAGATTTTCTCCGTCGGGATCTGCGCCTGTCTCTGTTTGTCGTTCCCTCCGTTTCCCCCGATCTCCCTTTTCCTGGTGTTTCCTGTCTCCCCTGTTTGTTTCTGTCCTCCAGGTGTTTCTATGTTCTGGTCTGCGTCTGGAGGGTTTGGATTCATTGGTCAGCGCCTCGAGTCACCTCCCACTACCACACCTCTTTCAGCTGGCACAGCTGCTTCTCATCCCGGTAATCACCACCTGGCAGCACGTGAACCCCGGACCTGGACTCCGCCTGCGTCCGTCCGTCCGTCCGATCGTCTCACCTGGTACCACGTTGCAAGTTCTGTAAGTCCGGTTCTGACCCCCCTTGTCTGTCTCCCGCCTGCCGCGGTCCTGCCTGTCTGTCTGCTACCAGGTGGTACGTACCTGCCGTCCTCCGTCGGTTCCTCGGAGACCACCGGGTGTCCGGCCCCCTGCTCGGCGTCGGTTCCTCGGAGACCACCTTGCTGCCCGGTGTGGAGCGCGGGGACCGGTGTCCATTGTCTGAGGCTATTAGAAGACGGTTTGTAACTTTCACCAGTCCTGTTTCTGTGCTGTGATGAACTCTAAAGCCCGACTGAACATCTTCAAACAGACCGTTCCTCTGGAAATGATCACAAAGTTGATTTGCAACAACTTTTTCAAGGATTTTAGAAACAAACGGCAGGTTGGTAACTGGTCTGTAAGTTTTCCTGAAACAGCTGATCAAGAGTCGGCTTTTTAAGTACAGTTTTGATTACAGACACTTTAAAAGCTTGTGGTACATAAACGGTTCCATGAGAAAGGTTTGATCTGATCTAATATAGAAGTACTAATTAAAGGGAAGACTTCCTCGAGGAGTTTAGTTGGGATGAGATCCAAGAGACCGGTAGATGATCCAGATGAGAAAATAATTGAAGTTAGCTCAGAGATCTCAACAGGAGAGAAATGTTCAATTTGGGTGTAACAGACTAAAAGTCTGACTTTTTAAAGGAGTTACCACAAAGTTTAGGTCTGGGGTTAATTGATAAGCTCGAGTGGAAGATTACTGCCAGAATCTGGAGGAATATGATAATATGGGAGGAGTTGTTTCATATCTTTGTCCACTTTTATATAAAGTCTGAGGGCACAACACAGGACAACATTTTGGAGAATAAAAAACTGGAGTGCAAATTGTGAACACAGAATCAAATAAGAATCTAGAATTTAAAAACTTGAGGTGACGAGTGTTTTAAACAGGAAATGATTGAAAAGGAGGCTTGAATACAAAGTGCTTCTCTCCTCTTCCTGGAAGTGAAACTCACACAGTCACTGCTGCTGAGAGGTGAAATGGAGCAGAAAGGAGTTCAGCTGGACCGAGAAACCTTCTCTTGTTCCATCTGTCTGGATCTACTGAAGGATCCTGTGACTCTTCCATGTGGGGACAGCTACTGCATGGAGTGTATTAAAGTCCACTGGGACGGACAGGACGGGACAGGAGTCTACAGCTGTCCTCAGTGCATGAAGAGGTTCATACCGAGGCCTGTCCTGGTGAAAAGTACCATGTTGGCAGCTTTAGTGGAGGAGCTGAAGAAGACTGGACTCCAAGCTGCTCCTGCTGATCACTGCTATGCTGGACCTGAAGATGTGGCCTGTGATGTCTGCACTGGGAGAAAACTGAAAGCTGTCAAGTCCTGTTTAGTCTGTCTGGCTTCTTATTGTGAGAAACACCTTCAGCCTCATTATGATGCCGCTCCATTAAAGAAACACAAGCTGGTGAACCCCTCCAAGAAGATCCAGGAGAACATTTGCTCTCTTCACGACAAGGTGATGAAGATGTTCTGCCGCACCGATCGTCAGATTATCTGTTATCTCTGCTCTGTGGATGAACATAAAGACCACGACACCGTCTCAGCTGCAGCAGAAAGGACCGAGAAGCAGAGAGAGCTCGAGGGGAGTCGAGGAAACGTCCAGCAGAAAATCCAGGACAGACAGAAAGATGTGAAGCTGCTTCAGCAGGAGGTAGAGGACATCAATCAGTCTGCTGAGAAAACACTGGAGGGCAGCGAGAAGCTCTTCATCCAGCTGATGAGTCTCCTCCAGGAAAGAAGCCGCGATGTGAAGCAGGAGGTCAGATCCCAGCAGGAAACCCAAGTGAGTCGAGTCAAAGAGCTTCAGGAGAAGCTGGAGCAGGAGATCGCTGAGCTGAAGAGGAAAGACGCCGAGCTGGAGCAGCTCTCACACACAGAGGATCACAACGAGTTCCTGCACAACTACCCCTCAGTGTCAGCACTCAGTGAGCCTACAGACTCATCCAGCATCCATATCCGTCCTCTCACCTACTTTCAGGATGTGACAGCAGCTGTGTCAGAGGTCAGAGATAAACTACAGCAAGTTCTGGATGAAGAATGGAAGAAGATCTCAGTGTCAGTGAAGGAAGTGGACGTTTTACTGTCACAACCAGGACCAAAGACCAGAGCTGGATTCTTAAGATATTCAAGAGAAATCACACTGGATCCAAACACAGCACACAGACAGATGTTATTATCTGATGGGAACAGAAAAGTAACAGTAATGGATCAGAATCAGTCTTATTCTGATCATCCAGACAGATTCAGTGGATATTGGCAGGTCCTGAGTAGAGAGAGTCTGACTGGACGTTGTTACTTTGAGGTGGAGTGGAGAGGAAGAGGAGGAGTTGATGTAGCAGTCGCATACAAGAATATCAACAGAACAGGGAGCTGGAAGGAAAGTGGATTTGGACGTAATAACAAATCTTGGTCATTAGATTGTTACAATAACAGTCTTTGTTTCAACAACATCAAAACTCCCGTCTCAGGTCCTCCATCCTCCAGAGTGGGGGTGTACCTGGATCACAGTGCAGGTACTCTGTCCTTCTACAGCGTCTCTGAGACCATGACTCTCCTCCACAGAGTCCAGACCACGTTCACTCAGCCGCTCCACGTTGGGTTAGGGTTAGTCTTCGCTGGAAACTCTGCTGAGTTTTGTAAACTAAAATAAACTGAAGTCTTTCAGGTTTCAGTTGGTTTAAACCTGCATTTTCATTTTCCATTTCATTTTCTCTCCATCATTGAGGCGTTTCTGCTCTGAACAAAGATCTGCTGTCAATCAAGCATTATGGGCGTCACCTGGACGTCTTCTTGATAGTTGTTATCTTCATGTTAATATGTTTTATTATTGTTTTTAAGCTGTTTTCACACCGTTCCTGTAGTGAAAACCACGTATCTCTAAATGTGGTGAAGTTGAATTAGATTATTTTCTGATAATTTAAAGTGATTTAAATGTTCTTTTATGGACTGAGATGATTCTCCTGCTAAATTAACTATTTTAAAAACTTGACAAAACTGAAAAGGTGTTTATTTCTTAGATACGTGGTTCTCACAGGACAGCAACGCTCCAAATATGTGATGATCTGGTTCAATATGACGCTTTACAAATCAACAATATATAAAGTAGTTGAAATGAGCAAAACCTTCAGTGACTATGACGGTAAAATTCACTTTAATCCAGCAGCAATATGAATCTACAAACATCATATATATAATAGTAAAACACCAACAGGGAACATTTTCTGCTTCGTGTGTACTTTTACTTTTTGTGTTTTCAGTGTATTTTTGCTGACGATACTTTTACTTCAACAAGGTTTTGAATGCAGGACTTCTAGTATTTTCAGTCTGGTATCAGAACTTTTTCTGAAATAAAGGAGCTGAATTCTTTCACTGCTTCATATATAGTAATATAGATTATTCAGAGGGAACAAAGCAGCACTTTTACTTTAATACTTTCACTAAATGTTGCTGCTAACGCTTCTGTACTTTTACCTGAGTAAGCTGTTTAATTAAGGACTTTGACTTGTAATGGAGTATCTTTGTTTTATTTGCTGTATTTGTACTTTTACTTCAATAAATGTTCTGAATACTTCATCCACCACTTCTCTGAGTTGAATTAGACAACATGATGCTGCTGTTTCACAAACTGACCACCAGAGGGAGCACTCTGCCCACTGACAGCGCTGGTTGCCGCTGAAGACTCTCAAAGGTCATGAAATGTCATCTTCCAGCCTTTGGTGCAGATCCCTGTGAGAGAGGAACGCCCCTCAGCTTCATCAATATGTTCAGGCTGAGAAAGTTTCTTCCTGAAATGACTTCCATGATAAATCAAATCCCGGCTCTGTGCTGAGCACGGTCACCTCAGAGCAGAAAGCTTCTCCGTGTGGACGTTGGACGGTCTCACGTTGTCTGCTTGGTTTTCTCCAGCTGCTCTGTTTTCCTGCCAGTTTAGATACTTGCAGGTCGGTTAACTGGTAAATCTGCTAGCTGTGAATGTGTTGGTCAGTTAACAGCTTGTCCCGGCTGTATTCTGCATCTCTGCAAAGTTTAGAAATGAATGCTGGTAATTGTAAAAGTCAGATAAAGTACATTGTGGTGTCGTCACATGCTGCATATGCTGACATATATGAACACGTCCAAAGGTTTTCTTGAATGAGAATTAACGGTTTGTTTCACTCAAATTCTCCCCAAAATCAAACAAACAGATGTTTTGCATTTCGATCTGGAGGTGTGCAGATATAGTTTGTATTCTCGACCTCAGAAAGAGGTTGTTTACCCCCAAAAGAAAAACCCAAGTTCGCTAAAGATTCTCTTACTTGTTTTTCCAGAAGCTTCTAAATGCATGTCGTGGTCTTTGTCAGTAAACTGTAATGTAGAAACACACCAAGTCATTCAAGGGTTCCTGAACTTTTGCCTTTTTTTCTACCCTGTAGAACAACACTGAAGACATTTAAAACTCATATCTATTTCCTTTGAAATGTATTTTTCAGCTGTATGGCTCTCCACTTCTAGAAATAAGTAGTGCTCACCACAAATCCATTTAAAAATCCCTTCTGCTGGTACTTTTAATCCTTTGATCCAGATTGAATTTGTATGGTACGTACTGCTTCCAAGAAACAGCTGTAAGCACAGACTCTAAATTCAGACTCTGAAAATGTCTCCTGACTTCTCCCTCCTCCTTGATTTGATGTTTTACCAAACCATCCATATAAATGGAAACAGTCGGACCTCAAATCACGTTGAAAACGAGCTTTTTCATCCCGACCGTCTTTTGAGCTCGATCACGTTACATTTGAATCACGACACAATCAGACTTCTTTTGTCGTCTCTCCTCAAACATTGAAGCGCTGAGGTTTAGATGATGAGGAGAGAGAAAGTTCTTCAGGACATGAGAATCCAGAGTTGTGCTGCCGGTACAGACCTGTACTGAGCCGGCTAAAGCAGAGGAAACAAGCACGGGACAATTCTTTTACTTTTGATATCAGTGTTACTCACCTTCGACCACCGACATGAAACGGGAGGTCCAATTCATATTCTATCTTCAGGATCCCTCTGCAGGTCACTCACATGGTTGAAGAGAATCTCTTTTCAATAAGTGACCTTTTCAAACGACAAAACCAAACACAGACCTCGTCCATCTTTATGGAATCAGATCAAATGTAGTAACGGCTGAAAAAGGCTGCTTAAATCTGAAATGAAGATGTTTCCAGTGAGCACAGAAACAGAAGTGAACCTTCAACCTGCTTCTCGTCTCGCTCGTCACGTCTCCGCTTCTCAACAACGTTGGACTTTGTTCTTCTTTCAACCTGAACGTCTCCTCGTCGGCTCGTTGCAGGTCTCCGCGTTCTGTTTCCGGTTTCCTGTCTCAGCTCGCTTTGGGACAGACGGGCTAAAAAGACGTAGCGGACGGTGAGGACGTCCTGTTCAATGTTTCCTTTAGTCACTAGATTTCTAATCCAAATGAAGAAGCAGCAGCAGCCGGCCAGGCAGCATGTGTTTCCTTCATGTTAGCGGTGACAGAGTGCTGCACCTGTTACCTGTTCTTCTGATCTTTTAGCTTTCTGCTGAAGAGGTTTCATCTTTGTGACCGTTGTCCATCGTGGAAGACGAACAGCTGAGCAACAGCAATATTTAAAGAGACTCTGATACTAAACATAGTGTTCTTCTTCTGGAGTGACAACAAAGTGATGAAAGAAGACTTGTTTAAAAAACAAAAGGGATATTTTTCTTCGTGACATATAGAGATTGCTGGATTTGATCCTATTTGCTCCGAGCTAATCAACAAGGTCATATGTTATCGTGACGTTGTGAATTGTATAGATTGTCACTAAATGTTCACGTGTACGATGATTTAAGCCTTTGTAATGTTTTACAGGAGTTATTTGAACTATTTTAGCGCCTCCATCTGAGGCAGCGTTCTCCGTATCCAAGTGAAATTAGAACAAATAACTGGCCTTTATTGTGTGAATGCTGATTCAGCATTTACACTGTTGACATCCTGTTTCTGACTTCTTCCACGCGGTTTGTTTTGGTCGCTCACTACTTCTGCATACTCACCGAGTTCAACCATTCACATTTGAAATTGTTCAACTCTTTCAGGACATTTACGCCGACATTCATCTTTTTTCAAACATTTATCATTTTTTTGAACATATTTGTAACATTTGAGTGAATGAGGAGATTCTTCAACTCCTCTCAAACTTTCTGTCGTTGTCACAACAGCAGTCAGACATCATCTGTTAGAAAAATGACTCCGAGGCTGAATTCAAAATCAAACACATCGGACATTTATTCTTGCAAGAAGGAGCAAATACATGTTCACTCAAAGAAAGGTGTCCAGCATTGCTCGAAGTCTCTCCTCCGTAGTTCAGCTTTTACACAGCGTGACAAACAGTTGACAGTCATCCCCACTTCCTCTGTAGATCTGATTTTGTAGATAGTACTGAGTGAGGTCGTAGGTCACCAGATAAAGGTACAGAGACGTTGTAACTGAGACTAGAGAACCATGTTGTGCAGATAAATGGGTTCATCTTTCCTGAGACAACAGGAACATGTTATGCAACAGATAGACAAACATTTGACAAGTATGATGAGCTCATTATTTCCCATCATCATCTCTCTCAGATTCCTCACGTTTCCCGTGTTTCTTTGTCTGACTGATTATTTGTGGAACGTGTCCGAGCCGTCCTCTCCTGAGTCGCAGCTCCGCCTCACCTGCTCCTGATCACAAGTGACAAAACTGCACTCAGTGAACTCATCAGCTTCTCCTGCTGAAATTATCTGGTCCTTCAACTACTCTGTGCCAAATGAAGTCACGCCAGGTGGTAGTTTCAGTCTCTGTGTAACTTGTTTAACTTGTTTTTTGTTGTTGCTTCCTGGATTGCAGCCTGTTCAGTCATCAGCTCCTGTCTGCCTCGCCCCGTATGCGTCTTTTGGTTAAGTTTGATTATAAAATGCGTTTCTTTTTGTTAAATCCCTGATGTGCTCCGTCTTTGCTGCGGCCAAGAACCGGGCCAGAACACAAAATATACAAAAATAATATAAAATGCTGGTTTATTAAGGATTTTGACTTGTAATGAAGTATCTTTGTTTTCTTTGCTGTATTTGTACTTTTACTTCAATAAATGTTCTGAATACTTCATCCACCATTTGTCTGAGTTGAATTTGAAACTAGATTAGATGTTCACACGGGGAACACGTCTGCACTACATTTAACTATAGTATGGAGGAATCTAGCAGGGATGTGTAAGTGGGATGTAGAAGATGAAACATCGGTGTGTGGTGGCCATTTTCCAATATGTTGTAAAATATCTTTACAAAGGAGGAAGCAGGAGATATAGTGGGTAAGTGGGTCTTTAAAATATATATATGTGAGAGAGAAATGGATCAAATAGATTTAAATGAAGATATTGAAGAGATTGATAGAAAATTAATATTTACAGTGCTGGAAGCTGCAAATCCAACAAGTGTTAAAGGTGAAGGAAGGATGAAGAGAAAGGCTGCCCCCTGGTGGACAGATGAGTGTTGGAGAGCAGCGACAGAAAGAAACAAAGCTCTCTTAGGTTATGAAGAAAAATCACATCACTTCCAGAATTTAATACAATACGAACAAGCAGAAATGAGGGTTCATAAAAAAAAAATCATTGGTAAACAGCAGTGTCGGATGGGGAGAGGGCAGAGATGACGGCAGAAGCACCAACAGAAATCCACAACTCTGCCAAGCTGACAGTAGAAGGTGAGAGAGGAAGAGAAAGGACACGATCAGCTCATCCTGCTGTTCTTGAAAGAAGAGACAATACTAACAGTCCAACTGATTCCCCCGTTTTACTTTAGAGGAGCTGAGAAGAGAAAGAGGAGGACTTACATCTCCAGGGAAGGATGGACATTTGTTACACAACGTGAAAGCGTTTCGGTAGTTCAGCAACGATGAAATTGTTTTTATAATCAGGTTTGGGAAGTGGGGAGACGACCTCGTTGTTTGGAAGGAAGCTGTGATCATCCCGATCGGGAAACCGGGCAAAGACTCATCAAATCCAACCAATTACAGACCGACTAACATCTCACGTAGGTATGAGGTTACGGAAATAATGATTCCACACAGATTCAGATTTTCTCCGTCGGGATCTGCGCCTGTCTCTGTTTGTCGTTCCCTCCGTTTCCCCCGATCTCCCTTTTCCTGGTGTTTCCTGTCTCCCCTGTTTGTTTCTGTCCTCCAGGTGTTTCTATGTTCTGGTCTGCGTCTGGAGGGTTTGGATTCATTGGTCAGCGCCTCCAGTCACCTCCCACTACCACACCTCTTTCAGCTGGCACAGCTGCTTCTCATCCCGGTAATCACCACC
Organism: Embiotoca jacksoni; assembly: GCF_022577435.1. Lineage (NCBI taxonomy): Eukaryota > Metazoa > Chordata > Actinopteri > Embiotocidae > Embiotoca > Embiotoca jacksoni. The sequence continues at coordinate 115,730 of NW_027185401.1, forward strand.
TGGCAGCACGTGAACCCCGGACCTGGACTCCACCTGCGTCCGTCCGTCCGTCCGATCGTCTCACCTGGTACCACGTTGCAAGTTCTGTAAGTCCGGTTCTGACCCCCCTTGTCTGTCTCCCGCCTGCCGCGGTCCTGCCTGTCTGTCTGCTACCAGGTGGTACGTACCCGCCGTCCTCCGTCGGTTCCTCGGAGACCACCGGGTGTCCGGCCCCCTGCTCGGCGTCGGTTCCTCGGAGACCACCTTGCTGCCCGGTGTGGAGCGCGGGGACCGGTGTCCATTGTCTGAGGCTATTAGAAGACGGTTTGTAACTTTCACCAGTCCTGTTTCTGTGCTGTGATGAACTCTAAAGCCCGACTGAACATCTTCAAACAGACCGTTCCTCTGGAAATGATCACAAAGTTGATTTGCAACAACTTTTTCAAGGATTTTAGAAACAAACGGCAGGTTGGTAACTGGTCTGTAAGTTTTCCTGAAACAGCTGATCAAGAGTCGGCTTTCTAAGTACAGTTTTGATTACAGACACTTTAAAAGCTTGTGGTACATAAACGGTTCCATGAGAAAGGTTTGATCTGATCTAATATAGAAGTACTAATTAAAGGGAAGACTTCCTCGAGGAGTTTAGTTGGGATGAGATCCAAGAGACCGGTAGATGATCCAGATGAGAAAATAATTGAAGTTAGCTTGGAGATCTCAACAGGAGAGAAATGTTCAATTTGGGTGTAACAGACTAAAAGTCTGACTTTTTAAAGGAGTTACCACAAAGTTTAGGTCTGGGGTTAATTGATAAGCTCGAGTGGAAGATTACTGCCAGAATCTGGAGGAATATGATAATATGGGAGGAGTTGTTTCATATCTTTGTCCACTTTTATATAAAGTCTGAGGGCACAACACAGGACAACATTTTGGAGAACAGAAAACTGGAGTGCAAATTGTGAACACAGAATCAAAGAAGGATCTAGAATTTAAAAACTTGAGGTGACGAGTGTTTTAAACAGGAAATGATTGAAAAGGAGGCTTGACTACAAAGTGCTTCTCTCCTCTTCCTGGAAGTGAAACTCACACAGTCACTGCTGCTGAGAGGTGAAATGGAGCAGAAAGGAGTTCAGCTGGACCGAGAAACCTTCTCTTGTTCCATCTGTCTGGATCTACTGAAGGATCTGGTGACTCTTCCATGTGGACACAACTACTGCATGGAGTGTATTAAAGTCCACTGGGACGGACAGGACGGGACAGGAGTCTACAGCTGTCCTCGGTGCAGGCAGGACTTCATACCGAGGCCTGTCCTGGACAAAAACACCATGTTGGCAGCTTTAGTGGAGGAGCTGAAGAAGACTGGACTCCAAGCTGCTCCTGCTGATCACTGCTATGCTGGACCTGAAGATGTGGCCTGTGATGTCTGCACTGGGAGAAAACTGAAAGCTGTCAAGTCCTGTTTATTCTGTCTTGTTTCTTATTGTGAGAAACACCTTCAGCCTCATTATGATGTCGCTCCATTAAAGAAACACAAGCTGGTGAACCCCTCCAAGAAGCTCCAGGAGAACATCTGCTCTCTTCACGACGAGGTGATGAAGATGTTCTGCCGCACCGATCGTCAGATTATCTGTTCTCTCTGCTCTGTGGAGGAACATAAAGACCACGACACCGTCTCAGCTGCAGCAGAAAGGACCGAGAGGCAGAGAGAGCTCGAGGGGAGTCGAGGAAACGTCCAGCAGAAAATCCAGGACAGACAGAAAGATGTGAAGCTGCTTCAGCAGGAGGTGGAGGACATCAATCAGTCTGCTGAGAAAACACTGGAGGGCAGCGAGAAGCTCTTCACCCAGCTGATGAGTCTCCTCCAGGAAAGAAGCCGCGATGTGAAGCAGGAGGTCAGATCCCAGCAGGAAACCCAAGTGAGTCGAGTCAAAGAGCTTCAGGAGAAGCTGGAGCAGGAGATCGCTGAGCTGAAGAGGAAAGACGCCAAGCTGGAGCAGCTCTCACACACAGAGGATCACAACGACTTCCTGCACAACTACCCCTCAGTGTCAGCACTCAGTGAGCCTACAGACTCATCCAGCATCCATATCCGTCCTCTCACCTACTTTCAGGATGTGACAGCAGCTGTGTCAGAGGCCAGAGATAAACTACAGCAAGTTCTGGATGAAGAATGGAAGAAGATCTCAGTGTCAGTGAAGGAAGTGGACGATTTACTGTCACACCCAAAGACCAGAGCTGGATTCTTAAGATATTCACAAGAAATCACACTGGATCCAAACACAGCATACAGACAGATGTTATTATCTGATGGGAACCGAAAAGTAACACGAATGGATCAGAATCAGTCTTATTCTGATCATCCAGACAGATTCATTGGATGTTGTCAGGTCCTGAGTAGAGAGAGTCTGACTGGACGTTGTTACTTTGAGGTGGAGATGAGAGGAAGAGGAGGAGTTGATGTAGCAGTCGCATACAAGAATATCAACAGAACAGGGAGCGTGATGGAAAGTGTGTTTGGACGTAATAACAAATCTTGGTCATTAGATTGTTCCAATAACAGTCTTTGGTACAACAACATTGAAACTCCCGTCTCAGGTCCTCCACCCTCCAGAGTGGGGGTGTACCTGGATCACAGTGCAGGTACTCTGTCCTTCTACAGCGTCTCTGAGACCATGACTCTCCTCCACAGAGTCCAGACCACGTTCACTCAGCCGCTCCACGCTGGGTTTTTGTCTGCTTTCGTTGGAGACTCTGCTGAGTTTTGTAAACTGAAATAAACTGAAGTCTTTCAGGTTTCAGTGGGTTTAAACCTGCATTTTCATTTTCCATTTCATTTTCTCTCCATCATTGAGGCGTTTCTGCTCTGAACAAAGATCTGCTGTCAATCAAGCATTATGGGCGGCCCCCGGACGTCTTCTTGATAGTTGTTATCTTCATGTTAATATGTTTTATTATTGTTTTTAAGCTCTTTTCACACCGTTCCTGTAGTGAAAACCACGTATCTCTAAATGTGGTGAAGTTGAATTAGATTATTTTCTGATAATTTAAAGAGATTTAAATGTTCTTTTATGGACTGAGATGATTCTCCTGCTAAATTAACTATTTTAAAAAACGTGACAAAGCTGAAAAGGTGTTTATTTCTTAGATACGTGGTTCTCACAGGACAGCAACGCTCCAAATATGTGATGATCTGGTTCAATATGACGCTTTACAAATCAACAATATATAAAGTAGTTGAAATGAGCAAAACCTTCAGTGACTATGATGGTAAAATTCACTTTAATCCAGCAGCAATATGAATCTAAAAACATCACATATATAATAGGAAAACACTAACAGGGAACGTTTTCTGCTTCGTGTGTACTTTTACTTTTTGTGTTTTCAGTGTATTTTTGCTGACGATACTTTTACTCCAACAAGGTTTTGAATGCAGGACTTCTAGTATTTTCAGTCTGGTATCAGAACTTTTTCTGAAATAAAGGAGCTGAATTCTTTCACTGCTTCATATATAGTAATATAGATTATTCAGAGGGAACAAAGCAGCACTTTTAATTTAATACTTTCACTAAATGTTGCTGCTAACGCTTCTGTACTTTTACCTGATTAAGCTGTTTAATTAAGGACTTTGACTTGTAATGGAGTATCTTTGTTTTCTTTGCTGTATTTGTACTTTTACTTCAATAAATGTTCTGAATACTTCATCCACCATTTGTCTGAGTTGAATTTGAAACTAGATTAGATGTTCACACGGGGAACACGTCTGCACTACATTTAACTATAGTATGGAGGAATCTAGCAGGGATGTGTGAGTGGGATGTAGAAGATGAAATATCGGTGGGTGGTGGCCATTTTCCAATATGCTGTAAAGTATCATTACAAAGGAGGAAGCAGGAGATATAGTGGGTAAGTGGGTCTTTAATATATATATATATATATATATATGAGAGAGAAATGGATCAAATAGATTGAAATGAAGATATTGAAGAGATTAATAGAAAATTAATATTTACAGTGCTGGAAGCTGCAAATCCAACAAGTGTTAAAGGTGAAGGAAGGATGAAGAGAAAGGCTGCCCCCTGGTGGACAGATGAGTGTTGGAGAGCAGCGACAGAAAGAAACAAAGCTCTCTTAGGTTATGAAGAAAAATCACATCACTTCCAGAATTTAATACAATACGAACAAGCAGAAACGAGAGTTCATAAAAAAAATCATTCTGAAAGCAAAGAGGGAAATCTGGAAGAGTTATTGGATCAGATTTGGGGGATGATTAGAAGCAGGAGAGGAATTAGAAGAGTACGGCAGGTTAGTTAAGATTATAAGATTATGGAAATAATGATTCCACACAGATTCAGATTTTCTCCGTCGGGATCTGCGCCTGTCTCTGTTTGTCGTTCCCTCCGTTTCCCCCGATCTCCCTTTTCCTGGTGTTTCCTGTCTCCCCTGTTTGTTTCTGTCCTCCAGGTGTTTCTATGTTCTGGTCTGCGTCTGGAGGGTTTGGATTCATTGGTCAGCGCCTCCAGTCACCTCCCACTACCACACCTCTTTCAGCTGGCACAGCTGCTTCTCATCCCGGTAATCACCACCTGGCAGCACGTGAACCCCGGACCTGGACTCCACCTGCGTCCGTCCGTCCGTCCGATCGTCTCACCTGGTACCACGTTGCAAGTTCGGTAAGTCCGGTTCTGACCCCCCTTGTCTGTCTCCCGCCTGCCGCGGTCCTGCCTGTCTGTCTGCTACCAGGTGGTACGTACCCGCCGTCCTCCGTCGGTTCCTCGGAGACCACCGGGTGTCCGGCCCCCTGCTCGGCGTCGGTTCCTCGGAGACCACCTTGCTGCCCGGTGTGGAGCGCGGGGACCGGTGTCCATTGTCTGAGGCTATTAGAAGACGGTTTGTAACTTTCACCAGTCCTGTTTCTGTGCTGTGATGAACTCTAAAGCCCGACTGAACATCTTCAAACAGACCGTTCCTCTGGAAATGATCACAAAGTTGATTTGCAACAACTTTTTCAAGGATTTTAGAAACAAACGGCAGGTTGGTAACTGGTCTGTAAGTTTTCCTGAAACAGCTGATCAAGAGTCGGCTTTCTAAGTACAGTTTTGATTACAGACACTTTAAAAGCTTGTGGTACATAAACGGTTCCATGAGAAAGGTTTGATCTGATCTAATATAGAAGTACTAATTAAAGGGAAGACTTCCTCGAGGAGTTTAGTTGGGATGAGATCCAAGAGACCGGTAGATGATCCAGATGAGAAAATAATTGAAGTTAGCTTGGAGATCTCAACAGGAGAGAAATGTTCAATTTGGGTGTAACAGACTAAAAGTCTGACTTTTTAAAGGAGTTACCACAAAGTTTAGGTCTGGGGTTAATTGATAAGCTCGAGTGGAAGATTACTGCCAGAATCTGGAGGAATATGATAATATGGGAGGAGTTGTTTCATATCTTTGTCCACTTTTATATAAAGTCTGAGGGCACAACACAGGACAACATTTTGGAGAACAGAAAACTGGAGTGCAAATTGTGAACACAGAATCAAAGAAGGATCTAGAATTTAAAAACTTGAGGTGACGAGTGTTTTAAACAGGAAATGATTGAAAAGGAGGCTTGACTACAAAGTGCTTCTCTCCTCTTCCTGGAAGTGAAACTCACACAGTCACTGCTGCTGAGAGGTGAAATGGAGCAGAAAGGAGTTCAGCTGGACCGAGAAACCTTCTCTTGTTCCATCTGTCTGGATCTACTGAAGGATCCGGTGACTCTTCCATGTGGACACAACTACTGCATGGAGTGTATTAAAGTCCACTGGGACGGACAGGACGGGACAGGAGTCTACAGCTGTCCTCGGTGCAGGCAGGACTTCATACCGAGGCCTGTCCTGGACAAAAACACCATGTTGGCAGCTTTAGTGGAGGAGCTGAAGAAGACTAGACTCCAAGCTGCTCCTGCTGATCACTGCTATGCTGGACCTGAAGATGTGGCCTGTGATGTCTGCACTGGGAGAAAACTGAAAGCTGTCAAGTCCTGTTTATTCTGTCTTGTTTCTTATTGTGAGAAACACCTTCAGCCTCATTATGATGTCGCTCCATTAAAGAAACACAAGCTGGTGAACCCCTCCAAGAAGCTCCAGGAGAACATCTGCTCTCTTCACGACGAGGTGATGAAGATGTTCTGCCGCACCGATCGTCAGATTATCTGTTCTCTCTGCTCTGTGGAGGAACATAAAGACCACGACACCGTCTCAGCTGCAGCAGAAAGGACCGAGAGGCAGAGAGAGCTCGAGGGGAGTCGAGGAAACGTCCAGCAGAAAATCCAGGACAGACAGAAAGATGTGAAGCTGCTTCAGCAGGAGGTGGAGGACATCAATCAGTCTGCTGAGAAAACACTGGAGGGCAGCGAGAAGCTCTTCACCCAGCTGATGAGTCTCCTCCAGGAAAGAAGCCGCGATGTGAAGCAGGAGGTCAGATCCCAGCAGGAAACCCAAGTGAGTCGAGTCAAAGAGCTTCAGGAGAAGCTGGAGCAGGAGATCGCTGAGCTGAAGAGGAAAGACGCCGAGCTGGAGCAGCTCTCACACACAGAGGATCACAACGAGTTCCTGCACAACTACCCCTCAGTGTCAGCACTCAGTGAGCCTACAGACTCATCCAGCATCCATATCCGTCCTCTCACCTACTTTCAGGATGTGACAGCAGCTGTGTCAGAGGTCAGAGATAAACTACAGCAAGTTCTGGGTGAAGAATGGAAGAAGATCTCAGTGTCAGTGAAGGAAGTGGACGATTTACTGTCACACCCAAAGACCAGAGCTGGATTCTTAAGATATTCACAAGAAATCACACTGGATCCAAACACAGCATACAGACAGATGTTATTATCTGATGGGAACAGAAAAGTAACACGAATGGATCAGAATCAGTCTTATTCTGATCATCCAGACAGATTCATTGGATGTTGTCAGGTCCTGAGTAGAGAGAGTCTGACTGGACGTTGTTACTTTGAGGTGGAGATGAGAGGAAGAGGAGGAGTTGATGTAGCAGTCGCATACAAGAATATCAACAGAACAGGGAGCGTGATGGAAAGTGTGTTTGGACGTAATAACAAATCTTGGTCATTAGATTGTTCCAATAACAGTCTTTGGTACAACAACATTGAAACTCCCGTCTCAGGTCCTCCACCCTCCAGAGTGGGGGTGTACCTGGATCACAGTGCAGGTACTCTGTCCTTCTACAGCGTCTCTGAGACCATGACTCTCCTCCACAGAGTCCAGACCACGTTCACTCAGCCGCTCCACGCTGGGTTTTTGTCTGCTTTCGTTGGAGACTCTGCTGAGTTTTGTAAACTGAAATAAACTGAAGTCTTTCAGGTTTCAGTGGGTTTAAACCTGCATTTTCATTTTCCATTTCATTTTCTCTCCATCATTGAGGCGTTTCTGCTCTGAACAAAGATCTGCTGTCAATCAAGCATTATGGGCGGCCCCCGGACGTCTTCTTGATAGTTGTTATCTTCATGTTAATATGTTTTATTATTGTTTTTAAGCTCTTTTCACACCGTTCCTGTAGTGAAAACCACGTATCTCTAAATGTGGTGAAGTTGAATTAGATTATTTTCTGATAATTTAAAGTGATTTAAATGTTCTTTTATGGACTGAGATGATTCTCCTGCTAAATTAACTATTTTAAAAAACGTGACAAAGCTGAAAAGGTGTTTATTTCTTAGATACGTGGTTCTCACAGGACAGCAACGCTCCAAATATGTGATGATCTGGTTCAATATGACGCTTTACAAATCAACAATATATAAAGTAGTTGAAATGAGCAAAACCTTCAGTGACTATGATGGTAAAATTCACTTTAATCCAGCAGCAATATGAATCTAAAAACATCACATATATAATAGGAAAACACTAACAGGGAACGTTTTCTGCTTCGTGTGTACTTTTACTTTTTGTGTTTTCAGTGTATTTTTGCTGACGATACTTTTACTCCAACAAGGTTTTGAATGCAGGACTTCTAGTATTTTCAGTCTGGTATCAGAACTTTTTCTGAAATAAAGGAGCTGAATTCTTTCACTGCTTCATATATAGTAATATAGATTATTCAGAGGGAACAAAGCAGCACTTTTACTTTAATACTTTCACTAAATGTTGCTGCTAACGCTTCTGTACTTTTACCTGATTAAGCTGTTTAATTAAGGACTTTGACTTGTAATGGAGTATCTTTGTTTTCTTTGCTGTATTTGTACTTTTACTTCAATAAATGTTCTGAATACTTCATCCACCATTTGTCTGAGTTGAATTTGAAACTAGATTAGATGTTCACACGGGGAACACGTCTGCACTACATTTAACTATAGTATGGAGGAATCTAGCAGGGATGTGTGAGTGGGATGTAGAAGATGAAATATCGGTGGGTGGTGGCCATTTTCCAATATGCTGTAAAGTATCATTACAAAGGAGGAAGCAGGAGATATAGTGGGTAAGTGGGTCTTTAATATATATATATATATATATATATATATATATATATATATATATATATGAGAGAGAAATGGATCAAATAGATTGAAATGAAGATATTGAAGAGATTAATAGAAAATTAATATTTACAGTGCTGGAAGCTGCAAATCCAACAAGTGTTAAAGGTGAAGGAAGGATGAAGAGAAAGGCTGCCCCCTGGTGGACAGATGAGTGTTGGAGAGCAGCGACAGAAAGAAACAAAGCTCTCTTAGGTTATGAAGAAAAATCACATCACTTCCAGAATTTAATACAATACGAACAAGCAGAAACGAGAGTTCATAAAAAAAATCATTCTGAAAGCAAAGAGGGAAATCTGGAAGAGTTATTGGATCAGATTTGGGGGATGATTAGAAGCAGGAGAGGAATTAGAAGAGTACGGCAGGTTAGTTAAGATTATAAGATTATGGAAATAATGATTCCACACAGATTCAGATTTTCTCCGTCGGGATCTGCGCCTGTCTCTGTTTGTCGTTCCCTCCGTTTCCCCCGATCTCCCTTTTCCTGGTGTTTCCTGTCTCCCCTGTTTGTTTCTGTCCTCCAGGTGTTTCTATGTTCTGGTCTGCGTCTGGAGGGTTTGGATTCATTGGTCAGCGCCTCCAGTCACCTCCCACTACCACACCTCTTTCAGCTGGCACAGCTGCTTCTCATCCCGGTAATCACCACCTGGCAGCACGTGAACCCCGGACCTGGACTCCACCTGCGTCCGTCCGTCCGTCCGATCGTCTCACCTGGTACCACGTTGCAAGTTCGGTAAGTCCGGTTCTGACCCCCCTTGTCTGTCTCCCGCCTGCCGCGGTCCTGCCTGTCTGTCTGCTACCAGGTGGTACGTACCCGCCGTCCTCCGTCGGTTCCTCGGAGACCACCGGGTGTCCGGCCCCCTGCTCGGCGTCGGTTCCTCGGAGACCACCTTGCTGCCCGGTGTGGAGCGCGGGGACCGGTGTCCATTGTCTGAGGCTATTAGAAGACGGTTTGTAACTTTCACCAGTCCTGTTTCTGTGCTGTGATGAACTCTAAAGCCCGACTGAACATCTTCAAACAGACCGTTCCTCTGGAAATGATCACAAAGTTGATTTGCAACAACTTTTTCAAGGATTTTAGAAACAAACGGCAGGTTGGTAACTGGTCTGTAAGTTTTCCTGAAACAGCTGATCAAGAGTCGGCTTTCTAAGTACAGTTTTGATTACAGACACTTTAAAAGCTTGTGGTACATAAACGGTTCCATGAGAAAGGTTTGATCTGATCTAATATAGAAGTACTAATTAAAGGGAAGACTTCCTCGAGGAGTTTAGTTGGGATGAGATCCAAGAGACCGGTAGATGATCCAGATGAGAAAATAATTGAAGTTAGCTTGGAGATCTCAACAGGAGAGAAATGTTCAATTTGGGTGTAACAGACTAAAAGTCTGACTTTTTAAAGGAGTTACCACAAAGTTTAGGTCTGGGGTTAATTGATAAGCTCGAGTGGAAGATTACTGCCAGAATCTGGAGGAATATGATAATATGGGAGGAGTTGTTTCATATCTTTGTCCACTTTTATATAAAGTCTGAGGGCACAACACAGGACAACATTTTGGAGAACAGAAAACTGGAGTGCAAATTGTGAACACAGAATCAAAGAAGGATCTAGAATTTAAAAACTTGAGGTGACGAGTGTTTTAAACAGGAAATGATTGAAAAGGAGGCTTGACTACAAAGTGCTTCTCTCCTCTTCCTGGAAGTGAAACTCACACAGTCACTGCTGCTGAGAGGTGAAATGGAGCAGAAAGGAGTTCAGCTGGACCGAGAAACCTTCTCTTGTTCCATCTGTCTGGATCTACTGAAGGATCCGGTGACTCTTCCATGTGGACACAACTACTGCATGGAGTGTATTAAAGTCCACTGGGACGGACAGGACGGGACAGGAGTCTACAGCTGTCCTCGGTGCAGGCAGGACTTCATACCGAGGCCTGTCCTGGACAAAAACACCATGTTGGCAGCTTTAGTGGAGGAGCTGAAGAAGACTAGACTCCAAGCTGCTCCTGCTGATCACTGCTATGCTGGACCTGAAGATGTGGCCTGTGATGTCTGCACTGGGAGAAAACTGAAAGCTGTCAAGTCCTGTTTATTCTGTCTTGTTTCTTATTGTGAGAAACACCTTCAGCCTCATTATGATGTCGCTCCATTAAAGAAACACAAGCTGGTGAACCCCTCCAAGAAGCTCCAGGAGAACATCTGCTCTCTTCACGACGAGGTGATGAAGATGTTCTGCCGCACCGATCGTCAGATTATCTGTTCTCTCTGCTCTGTGGAGGAACATAAAGACCACGACACCGTCTCAGCTGCAGCAGAAAGGACCGAGAGGCAGAGAGAGCTCGAGGGGAGTCGAGGAAACGTCCAGCAGAAAATCCAGGACAGACAGAAAGATGTGAAGCTGCTTCAGCAGGAGGTGGAGGACATCAATCAGTCTGCTGAGAAAACACTGGAGGGCAGCGAGAAGCTCTTCACCCAGCTGATGAGTCTCCTCCAGGAAAGAAGCCGCGATGTGAAGCAGGAGGTCAGATCCCAGCAGGAAACCCAAGTGAGTCGAGTCAAAGAGCTTCAGGAGAAGCTGGAGCAGGAGATCGCTGAGCTGAAGAGGAAAGACGCCGAGCTGGAGCAGCTCTCACACACAGAGGATCACAACGAGTTCCTGCACAACTACCCCTCAGTGTCAGCACTCAGTGAGCCTACAGACTCATCCAGCATCCATATCCGTCCTCTCACCTACTTTCAGGATGTGACAGCAGCTGTGTCAGAGGTCAGAGATAAACTACAGCAAGTTCTGGGTGAAGAATGGAAGAAGATCTCAGTGTCAGTGAAGGAAGTGGACGATTTACTGTCACACCCAAAGACCAGAGCTGGATTCTTAAGATATTCACAAGAAATCACACTGGATCCAAACACAGCATACAGACAGATGTTATTATCTGATGGGAACAGAAAAGTAACACGAATGGATCAGAATCAGTCTTATTCTGATCATCCAGACAGATTCATTGGATGTTGTCAGGTCCTGAGTAGAGAGAGTCTGACTGGACGTTGTTACTTTGAGGTGGAGATGAGAGGAAGAGGAGGAGTTGATGTAGCAGTCGCATACAAGAATATCAACAGAACAGGGAGCGTGATGGAAAGTGTGTTTGGACGTAATAACAAATCTTGGTCATTAGATTGTTCCAATAACAGTCTTTGGTACAACAACATTGAAACTCCCGTCTCAGGTCCTCCATCCTCCAGAGTGGGGGTGTACCTGGATCACAGTGCAGGTACTCTGTCCTTCTACAGCGTCTCTGAGACCATGACTCTCCTCCACAGAGTCCAGACCACGTTCACTCAGCCGCTCCACGCTGGGTTTTGGTCTGCTTTCGTTGGAGACTCTGCTGAGTTTTGTAAACTGAAATAAACTGAAGTCTTTCAGGTTTCAGTGGGTTTAAACCTGCATTTTCATTTTCCATTTCATTTTCTCTCCATCATTGAGGCGTTTCTGCTCTGAACAAAGATCTGCTGTCAATCAAGCATTATGGGCGGCCCCCGGACGTCTTCTTGATAGTTGTTATCTTCATGTTAATATGTTTTATTATTGTTTTTAAGCTCTTTTCACACCGTTCCTGTAGTGAAAACCACGTATCTCTAAATGTGGTGAAGTTGAATTAGATTATTTTCTGATAATTTAAAGTGATTTAAATGTTCTTTTATGGACTGAGATGATTCTCCTGCTAAATTAACTATTTTAAAAAACGTGACAAAGCTGAAAAGGTGTTTATTTCTTAGATACGTGGTTCTCACAGGACAGCAACGCTCCAAATATGTGATGATCTGGTTCAATATGACGCTTTACAAATCAACAATATATAAAGTAGTTGAAATGAGCAAAACCTTCAGTGACTATGATGGTAAAATTCACTTTAATCCAGCAGCAATATGAATCTAAAAACATCACATATATAATAGGAAAACACTAACAGGGAACGTTTTCTGCTTCGTGTGTACTTTTACTTTTTGTGTTTTCAGTGTATTTTTGCTGACGATACTTTTACTCCAACAAGGTTTTGAATGCAGGACTTCTAGTATTTTCAGTCTGGTATCAGAACTTTTTCTGAAATAAAGGAGCTGAATTCTTTCACTGCTTCATATATAGTAATATAGATTATTCAGAGGGAACAAAGCAGCACTTTTACTTTAATACTTTCACTAAATGTTGCTGCTAACGCTTCTGTACTTTTACCTGATTAAGCTGTTTAATTAAGGACTTTGACTTGTAATGGAGTATCTTTGTTTTCTTTGCTGTATTTGTACTTTTACTTCAATAAATGTTCTGAATACTTCATCCACCATTTGTCTGAGTTGAATTTGAAACTAGATTAGATGTTCACACGGGGAACACGTCTGCACTACATTTAACTATAGTATGGAGGAATCTAGCAGGGATGTGTGAGTGGGATGTAGAAGATGAAATATCGGTGGGTGGTGGCCATTTTCCAATATGCTGTAAAGTATCATTACAAAGGAGGAAGCAGGAGATATAGTGGGTAAGTGGGTCTTTAATATATATATATATATATATATATATATATATATATATATATATATATGAGAGAGAAATGGATCAAATAGATTGAAATGAAGATATTGAAGAGATTAATAGAAAATTAATATTTACAGTGCTGGAAGCTGCAAATCCAACAAGTGTTAAAGGTGAAGGAAGGATGAAGAGAAAGGCTGCCCCCTGGTGGACAGATGAGTGTTGGAGAGCAGCGACAGAAAGAAACAAAGCTCTCTTAGGTTATGAAGAAAAATCACATCACTTCCAGAATTTAATACAATACGAACAAGCAGAAACGAGAGTTCATAAAAAAAATCATTCTGAAAGCAAAGAGGGAAATCTGGAAGAGTTATTGGATCAGATTTGGGGGATGATTAGAAGCAGGAGAGGAATTAGAAGAGTACGGCAGGTTAGTTAAGATTATAAGATTATGGAAATAATGATTCCACACAGATTCAGATTTTCTCCGTCGGGATCTGCGCCTGTCTCTGTTTGTCGTTCCCTCCGTTTCCCCCGATCTCCCTTTTCCTGGTGTTTCCTGTCTCCCCTGTTTGTTTCTGTCCTCCAGGTGTTTCTATGTTCTGGTCTGCGTCTGGAGGGTTTGGATTCATTGGTCAGCGCCTCCAGTCACCTCCCACTACCACACCTCTTTCAGCTGGCACAGCTGCTTCTCATCCCGGTAATCACCACCTGGCAGCACGTGAACCCCGGACCTGGACTCCACCTGCGTCCGTCCGTCCGTCCGATCGTCTCACCTGGTACCACGTTGCAAGTTCGGTAAGTCCGGTTCTGACCCCCCTTGTCTGTCTCCCGCCTGCCGCGGTCCTGCCTGTCTGTCTGCTACCAGGTGGTACGTACCCGCCGTCCTCCGTCGGTTCCTCGGAGACCACCGGGTGTCCGGCCCCCTGCTCGGCGTCGGTTCCTCGGAGACCACCTTGCTGCCCGGTGTGGAGCGCGGGGACCGGTGTCCATTGTCTGAGGCTATTAGAAGACGGTTTGTAACTTTCACCAGTCCTGTTTCTGTGCTGTGATGAACTCTAAAGCCCGACTGAACATCTTCAAACAGACCGTTCCTCTGGAAATGATCACAAAGTTGATTTGCAACAACTTTTTCAAGGATTTTAGAAACAAACGGCAGGTTGGTAACTGGTCTGTAAGTTTTCCTGAAACAGCTGATCAAGAGTCGGCTTTCTAAGTACAGTTTTGATTACAGACACTTTAAAAGCTTGTGGTACATAAACGGTTCCATGAGAAAGGTTTGATCTGATCTAATATAGAAGTACTAATTAAAGGGAAGACTTCCTCGAGGAGTTTAGTTGGGATGAGATCCAAGAGACCGGTAGATGATCCAGATGAGAAAATAATTGAAGTTAGCTTGGAGATCTCAACAGGAGAGAAATGTTCAATTTGGGTGTAACAGACTAAAAGTCTGACTTTTTAAAGGAGTTACCACAAAGTTTAGGTCTGGGGTTAATTGATAAGCTCGAGTGGAAGATTACTGCCAGAATCTGGAGGAATATGATAATATGGGAGGAGTTGTTTCATATCTTTGTCCACTTTTATATAAAGTCTGAGGGCACAACACAGGACAACATTTTGGAGAACAGAAAACTGGAGTGCAAATTGTGAACACAGAATCAAAGAAGGATCTAGAATTTAAAAACTTGAGGTGACGAGTGTTTTAAACAGGAAATGATTGAAAAGGAGGCTTGACTACAAAGTGCTTCTCTCCTCTTCCTGGAAGTGAAACTCACACAGTCACTGCTGCTGAGAGGTGAAATGGAGCAGAAAGGAGTTCAGCTGGACCGAGAAACCTTCTCTTGTTCCATCTGTCTGGATCTACTGAAGGATCCGGTGACTCTTCCATGTGGACACAACTACTGCATGGAGTGTATTAAAGTCCACTGGGACGGACAGGACGGGACAGGAGTCTACAGCTGTCCTCGGTGCAGGCAGGACTTCATACCGAGGCCTGTCCTGGACAAAAACACCATGTTGGCAGCTTTAGTGGAGGAGCTGAAAAAGACTAGACTCCAAGCTGCTCCTGCTGATCACTGCTATGCTGGACCTGAAGATGTGGCCTGTGATGTCTGCACTGGGAGAAAACTGAAAGCTGTCAAGTCCTGTTTATTCTGTCTTGTTTCTTATTGTGAGAAACACCTTCAGCCTCATTATGATGTCGCTCCATTAAAGAAACACAAGCTGGTGAACCCCTCCAAGAAGCTCCAGGAGAACATCTGCTCTCTTCACGACGAGGTGATGAAGATGTTCTGCCGCACCGATCGTCAGATTATCTGTTCTCTCTGCTCTGTGGAGGAACATAAAGACCACGACACCGTCTCAGCTGCAGCAGAAAGGACCGAGAGGCAGAGAGAGCTCGAGGGGAGTCGAGGAAACGTCCAGCAGAAAATCCAGGACAGACAGAAAGATGTGAAGCTGCTTCAGCAGGAGGTGGAGGACATCAATCAGTCTGCTGAGAAAACACTGGAGGGCAGCGAGAAGCTCTTCACCCAGCTGATGAGTCTCCTCCAGGAAAGAAGCCGCGATGTGAAGCAGGAGGTCAGATCCCAGCAGGAAACCCAAGTGAGTCGAGTCAAAGAGCTTCAGGAGAAGCTGGAGCAGGAGATCGCTGAGCTGAAGAGGAAAGACGCCGAGCTGGAGCAGCTCTCACACACAGAGGATCACAACGAGTTCCTGCACAACTACCCCTCAGTGTCAGCACTCAGTGAGCCTACAGACTCATCCAGCATCCATATCCGTCCTCTCACCTACTTTCAGGATGTGACAGCAGCTGTGTCAGAGGTCAGAGATAAACTACAGCAAGTTCTGGATGAAGAATGGAAGAAGATCTCAGTGTCAGTGAATGAAGTGGACGTTTTACTGCTGAGTTTTGTAAACTGAAATAAACTGAAGTCTTTCAGGTTTCAGTGGGTTTAAACCTGCATTTTCATTTTCCATTTCATTGTCTCTCCATCATTGAGGCGTTTCTGCTCTGAACAAAGATCTGCTGTCAATCAAGCATTATGGGCGTCACCTGGACGTCTTCTTGATAGTTGTTATCTTCATGTTAATATGTTTTATTATTGTTTTTAAGCTCTTTTCACACCATTCCTGTAGTGAAATCCACGCATCTCTAAATTTGGTGACGTTGAATTTTGAATTATTTTCTGTTAAACTAAAGTGATTTAAATGTTCTTTTATGGACTGAGATGATTCTCCTGCTAAATTAACTATTTAAAAAAAAACCTGACAAAGCTGAAAAGGTGTTTATTTCTTAGATACGTGGTTCTCACAGGACAGCAACGCTCCAAATATGTGATGATCTGGTTCAATATGACGCTTTACAAATCAACAATATATAAAGTAGTTGAAATGAGCAAAACCTTCAGTGACTATGACGGTAAAATTCACTTTAATCCAGCAGCAATATGAATCTACAAACATCAGATATATAATAGTAAAACACTAACAGGGAACATTTTCTGCTTCGTGTGTTCTTTTACTTTTTGTGTTTTCAGTGTATTTTTGCTGACGATACTTTTACTTCAACAAGGTTTTGAATGCAGGACTTCTAGTATTTTCAGTCTGGTATCAGAACTTTTTCTGAAATAAAGGAGCTGAATTCTTTCACTGCTTCATATATAGTAATATAGATTATTCAGAGGGAACAAAGCAGCACTTTTACTTTAATACTTTCACTAAATGTTGCTGCTAACGCTTCTGTACTTTTACCTGAGTAAGCTGTTTAATTAAGGACTTTGACTTGTAATGGAGTATCTTTGTTTTCTTTGCTGTATTTGTACTTTTACTTCAATAAATGTTCTGAATACTTCATCCACCATTTGTCTGAGTTGAATTTGAAACTAGATTAGATGTTCACACGGGGAACACGTCTGCATTACATTTAACTATAGTATGGAGGAATCTAGCAGGGATGTGTGAGTGGGATGTAGAAGATGAAACATCGGTGGGTGGTGGCCATTTTCCAATATGCTGTAAAGTATCATTACAAAGGAGGAAGCAGGCGATATAGTGGGTAAGTGGGTCTTTAAAATATATATATATATAAGAGCGAAATGGATCAAATAGATTTTAATGAAGATATTGAAGAGATTAATAGAAAATTAATATTTACAGTGCTGGAAGCTGCAAATCCAACAAGTGTTAAAGGTGAAGGAAGGATGAAGAGAAAGGCTGCCCCCTGGTGGACAGATGAGTGTTGGAGAGCAGCGACAGAAAGAAACAAAGCTCTCTTAGGTTATGAAGAAAAATCACATCACTTCCAGAATTTAATACAATACGAACAAGCAGAAACGAGGGTTCATAAAAAATCATTCTGAAAGCAAAGAGGGAAATCTGGAAGAGTTATTGGATCAGATTTGGGGGATGATTAGAAGCAGGAGAGGAATTAGAAGAGTACGGCAGGTTAGTTAAGATTATAAGATTATGGAAATAATGATTACAGACAGATTCACATTTTATTTTGAAACCAGGGAGAATGATACCAACTCATCAAAGTGGATTTCAGAAAGGTAGAGGAACTATGGACCCAGTTATTTGTTTAGATCAGAAATTTAAAAAGAGTTCAAGTGAATAAGGAGTCAGTGATGTGTTTTTTGATGTGGAAAAGGCATCATGATTTGGTTTGGAAGGAGGGATTGTTGATGAAATTAAATATGATAGGAATATGTGTCAGAACATGTCATCGGATTAAAGAGATAAATGATGTTTCCTCTCAAGTTCAGGGTGATGTTGGACGATCCCTTTTTGCTGATGATGGATCAGAAATGAATGCTACCTACATATCATCCTTTTAACCAGGCCACATAAAACAGTGTTGTTCACCAGGAAGAGAGGAGTTGATGCTCAGATAAAGATTCATGGACAAAACATCATGACGGTAAGATTCACTTTAATCCAGCAGCAATATGAATCTACAAACATCATATATATAATAGGAAAACACCAACAGGGAACATTTTCTGCTTCGTGTGTACTTTTACTTTTTGTGTTTTCAGTGTATTTTTGCTGACGATACTTTTACTTCAACAAGGTTTTGAATGCAGGACTTCTAGTATTTTCAGTCTGGTATCAGAACTTTTTCTGAAATAAAGGAGGTGAATTCTTTCACTGCTTCATATATAGTAATATAGATTATTCAGAGGGAACAAAGCAGCACTTTTACTTTAATACTTTCACTAAATGTTGCTGCTAACGCTTCTGTACTTTTACCTGAGTAAGCTGTTTAATTAAGGACTTTGACTTGTAATGGAGTATCTTTGTTTTCTTTGCTGTATTTGTACTTTTACTTCAATAAATGTTCTGAATACTTCATCCACCATTTGTCTGAGTTGAATTAGACAACATGATGCTGCTTGTTTCCAGAATGGCCACCAGAGGGAGCACTCTGCCCACTGACAGCGCTGGTTGCCTCTGAAGACTACATATCCCAGAATGCCTCGCGTTCAGTCTTCCTTCCCAGGAAGAGAGGAGCATGGTGAATTTTCTATAGTTGGATGGTGAAAACTTCCCAGATTGAGGATATTCTCGAGGCTAAAGTTTGGAAAGATGGAAACCTGTTGATTGTGTGTAGAAATGCAGAACAAAGAGAGCGAGCGGACGGGATTAAAGAAACATGTCGTTTTAAAGTAGTGAATAGTAGTGACGTCACGAGGTGTGCCGACGCTTCGAAGCGCGTGTCGAGGCTTGCTTCATTTAGGGGAGGAGCCACAAATGATGACGTCTGAAGCCTCGCTGCCCTGCTGTACCACGTGACTGTTTCAGGAAGTGGTTCAGATTTTGCCTGGAGGTTTGACAGCAATATAAACTCTTCAGGCTCCATTCAAAATGTGGGTTGTTGGTGGAGAGTTGAGGTCAGTTGAGAGTTTGGATAGTTTGGAGAAGTTAGAGAGAGAGAGATAGTTTGGAGATTTCGGAGAGTGAGGAGAGAAGGAGGTGATAAGATGGAGCCAGCTAGGAAGAGGAGGATTTCCCCTGTGGGAACACTTTGATTTGATAACTCCTAATAAGCTAAATCTAACTCTATTTCAGACACATTAGGTTTGCTTATCAAGAACTGTATTTTTCACAGTTTCTTATTTTATTCAAAGGTGTGGTGTTTATTGTGCTCCAAGGAGTTGGGGTACAATAACAACACCTCATCCATGCTGAGGCGTTACCGTGCCTTGCATGAGAATAAGGAGGAAACTGGAGCTTCACCCAGCCAAGGTAAGTCATTACAATATTACAAATGCACCATCACAATTTTTCCCTGTTCACTTTTGTTTATTGTGCAAATAAAGACAGGTAACAGACACTGTATTTATTCTCTTTTAACCAGCCACCAGAAAACAAGAGCTGGATGAAGCCCTCGTCTCCATGATAGTGAAGGACACACAGCCCTTCAGTATTGTGGATGATGTTGGATTCAGGGCATTTGTGTCCAAACTGGATCCTAATTATGTTCTCCCTACAAGGCAGGTATGTATGGCTGCATGCATGAAACAAATGAGTACTTTATTGTGTCTCACAGTTCAGCACTATATATTTTTTCCTTGAGGCTCTGAAGGCCATGGTGGAGGCCAAGTATGAGTCAGCTAAGGAGAAGGAGAAGGCTAAAGTGGAAAAGGTGGCTGCTGTTAGCCTTACTTCTGACATGTGGACATCCACAAAACCAAAAACTGTTGAGAAACTGTTATTTCTGAATAAAAATGAATAAAATGTCCCCTGTCCTGTACATCATTGTCCAAGTTACACAAGCATATTCAGTCCCCTCTTCCTAGTTCCACAAGCACTTCCACTGTCCTCTGCCTGCTTAAGCCCATGACATTTTACTAAAGTGACAGAAAAACATGATTACACAACCTGCCATATCATATGATACGACCATTTTGGGAAAATTTACACACAGAATACATTCAAAAAATATTTTATTATGCACATATGTGATCATTTATGTACAGAAATGATTTGGTCATACATTTTTGTAATTCATAGTCATTCCCAACAGCCATAACAGACACAAAAATTCAATGCATCACATGATGTGGTTCAGATACAGCTGCCTGTGATTATACACTTGGCCAGCAGGTGGTTTCGTGTTCACGTGAAGCTTCGAGAAATGAACCCTTTCTGGAACCAATTGGCTGAAGTGGTTCGATGCCTCATGAGGGTTCATCTCACCATCACAAGTGAATAGAAACCGTATCCAAAAAGAAAGTAAGTGGAGTAATGATTGAGAAAGGGGAGAGGGAAATACAGCAGGTGAAGGTGCAGAATAAAACCACCTCTGCAGAGGCAGTGAAGAGGTTCAGCCAGAGTGGAGGAGCCGATGGAAGAAGTAAAGCCGTCAAAACGAGCCACAGCAGTCCTCCATCAGACAAAACGAGGGGGAAACAACGGTCGACTTACAAAACACAAACAAAGCTGGTCACTTTCACAGCAGGGGGTAGTAAATGCTACGATGGATGTCGAATCCAAACCAGAGAGGATTCAGATCATTGTTAAAGCAGCAGTCCACCACGTAGATATCAGCGGACTAACACGGGAGGACGTCAGAAATGATCTCAGTATTCAGGCAAGTCCGGAGCAAATATGATCTGAGAGTTTTTAAATACACATCGCACTGGAGCGAGGCCCAAAACATCACCTCCATCCAGGGCTCAGTTTGATGTTATCCACCACAGAAACAAACACATGAGGAACACAGCTCCAACGCTCACTCCACCGCTGGAACTCTCCCTGCACAACAGGTATGAGCTGCTGACTCATGAAGTGTGTGATGACACTAAGTCTGTGGAAACTGGTCATTACATCACCAGAAACAAGGCTGATGGAAGCACGAGAAACAGCCTCAAAACCACTGCTAGATCAAGAGCCAGAAGAGACACAGTTCAGGTCCCTCAGACACCAGGCGGTATTTTGATGGAGGACGCCATCACCAAGCACGTTAAAATGGCTGAAAATCTGTGTTTGGATACCACCAGTGTGAAGGAGTTAACGGAGCTCCTCCCAGTTATCCTCTGGACTCGTCCAAGAAGTCTGAGGGTTCTGATCCACACGGGTTCTTCTGACATCCTGCAAAAGAGAACGGGCTCTGAGACTCTGGAAAAAGATTTCACACTGCTGCTGAAAACCCTGAGTGACCATCGATCACAAGACGCGTTTATTTCCGGACCGATTCCGACGCGCAAGAAAGGAAGTGAATCGTTCAGTGGACTCCTGATCCTGAAAACATGGCTGACGTCAACACGCCTCAAACATGGGATACGTTTGATTGACAGTTTTAACCCTTTGTGGAACCGTGAGGAGCGTTTCAACCTGATGGAGTTCATCTGAACTTCACTGGATCCAGACTTCTCGGCGCCGACCTACAACCTAAATTACTATCTTACTAGACGGCGATCTCAAAATTGTCAAAGTTCATCCACAACCAGCCTCCTCTCCAGTCTGAGAGTCCCTGCAGCTGAAATTGCCTTTTTTTTATCGTCGGATCTTTGACCGATAAATCTTTTCTGGTTAATGATCTCATCATCGATAAGACTTTGTACTTTCTGTTCCTGGTTGAAACGTGGCTTAACAACACGACTGGTGAAGCAACTCTGATAGAGGCTTGTCCTCCTCACTATAAATGTTATCAGTCAGTTACACAGAACAAGAGAGGAGGAGGGATCGCAGTGATCTTCACCACAGTTTGGGTGTAATGACATCGACCTCGCTGATTTTACATCATTTGAATATGTTGCTCTGCAGCTGAAAGGTAAATCAACAGTACTGATCATCACAGTTTACCGGCCACCGACGTACTCGGCACTATTTCTGCAGGAACTCTCAGAGTCGATCTCACCAGGTATCACCAGATATGACAGGTTCATTCTGAACGGACACTTTAATATTCATGTAAATAACAAGAACGACCACAAAGCTCCAGAGCTGATGGATTTACTGGACAGCTTTGAAGTGACCCAACATGTAAAGGAAGCCGCCCACCAGCAGGGTAACACCCTGGACTTGGTGATAACAAGAGGGTTACACGTGGATCAGGTTTCAGGACGTGAATTATCTTTCTCTGACCATCGCTGTATACTTTATGATGTGATTGTAACCATGGCAACGACTAAAGGGCAAATTCTGGTTCAAAAGACACTCCTTGAACCATATAATCATGAGAGCTCTTTAAATGAGGTGGTTGAACACTTCAACAACTCTGTCGTCTGTTCTAAATACTGTTGTAATGTTTCTGAATACTTCATCCACCATTTGTCTGAGTTGAATTAGACTAAATGGTGCTGCTTGTTTCCAGAATGGCCACCAGAGGGAGCACTCTGCCCACTGACAGCGCTCGTTGCCCCTGGAGACTAATAAGTGAACTTATCAGAGGTAAAACAAAGATCCTCAAATCTTTGTTTCATGTTACAGCAGCAGAAACAGAGGGCGTCTCAGTTTGTGGGGGAAACTTCAACTTAGTCATGAATCACAGCCGAGACGACGAGTTTGAGGAGGAATAAAAAAAACTGCTCTCAAACTCAGCAGCTGCAGTCTGTCACGTTTCCTTGTTCCCTCCATCAGATCTGCAGCTGGGAGATGGGCGGAGCCAACATGGGTGGAGTCTAAGAGCTGATGTCCTCATTGGCTGCAGAGTCACATGATATTTAAATCAGCTGAAACTATTTTGATCTTTCAGTAAGTGAAACTCACACAGTCACTGCTGCTGAGAGGTGAAATGGAGCAGAAAGGAGTTCAGTTGGACCGAGAAACCTTCTCTTGTTCCATCTGTCTGGATCCACTGAAGGATCCGGTGACTCTTCCATGTGGACATAACTACTGCATGGAGTGTATTAAAGTCCACTGGGATGGACAGGACGGGATGGGAGTCTACAGCTGTCCTCTGTGCATGAAGAAGTTCATACAGAGGCCTGTCCTGGTGAAAAACACCATGTTGGCAGATTTAGTGGAGGAGCTGAAGAAGACTGGACTCCAAGCTGCTCCTGCTGATCACTGCTATGCTGGACCTGAAGATGTGGCCTGTGATGTCTGCACTGGGAGAAAACTGAAAGCTGTCAAGTCCTGTTTATTCTGTCTGGCTTCTTATTGTGAGAAACACCTTCAGCCTCATTATGATGTCGCTCCATTAAAGAAACACAAGCTGGTGAACCCCTCCAAGAAGCTCCAGGAGAACATCTGCTCTCTTCACGACGAGGTGATGAAGATGTTCTGCCGCACCGATCGTCAGAGTATCTGTTATCTCTGCTCTGTGGATGAACATAAAGACCACGACACCGTCTCAGCTGCAGCAGAAAGGACCGAGAGGCAGAGAGAGCTCGAGGGGAGTAGAGGAAACGTCCAGCAGAAAATCCAGGACAGACAGAAAGATGTGAAGCTGCTTCAGCAGGAGGTGGAGGACATCAATCAGTCTGCTGAGAAAACACTGGAGGGCAGCGAGAAGCTCTTCACCCAGCTGATGCGTCACCTCCAGGAAAGAAGCCGCGATGTGAAGCAGGAGGTCAGATCCCAGCAGGAAACCCAAGTGAGTCGAGTCAAAGAGCTTCAGGAGAAGCTGGAGCAGGAGATCGCTGAGCTGAAGAGGAAAGACGCCGAGCTGGAGCAGCTCTCACACACAGAGGATCACAACGAGTTCCTGCACAACTACCCCTCAGTGTCAGCACTCAGTGAGCCTACAGACTCATCCAGCATCCATATCCGTCCTCTCACCTACTTTCAGGATGTGACAGCAGCTGTGTCAGAGGTCAGAGATAAACTACAGCAAGTTCTGGATGAAGAATGGAAGAAGATCTCAGTGTCAGTGAATGAAGTGGACGTTTTACTGTCACAACCAGGACCAAAGACCAGAGCTGGATTCTTAAGATATTCACAAGAAATCACACTGGATCCAAACACAGCAAACAGACAGATGTTATTATCTGATGGGAACAGAAAAGTAACACGAATGGATCAGAATCAGTCTTATTCTGATCATCCAGACAGATTCATTGGATGTTGTCAGGTCCTGAGTAGAGAGAGTCTGACTGGACGTTGTTACTTTGAGGTGGAGAGGAGAGGAAGAGGAAGAGTTGAAGTAGCAGTCGCATACAAGAATATCAACAGAACAGGGAGCTGGAAGGAAAGTAGATTTGCACATAATGACAAATCTTGGTCATTAGATTGTTCCAATAACAGTTTTCAGTACAACAACATCAAAACTCCCGTCTCAGGTCCTCCATCCTCCAGAGTGGGGGTGTACCTGGATCACAGTGCAGGTACTCTGTCCTTCTACAGCGTCTCTGAGACCATGACTCTCCTCCACAGAGTCCAGACCACGTTCACTCAGCCGCTCCATGCTGGACTTTGGATTTACATCGTTGGAAACTCTGCTGAGTTTTGTAAACTGAAATAAACTGAAGTCTTTCAGGTTTCAGTGGGTTTAAACCTGCATTTTCATTTTCCATTTCATTTTCTCTCCATCATTGAGGCGTTTCTGCTCTGAACAAAGATCTGCTGTCAATCAAGCATTATGGGCGGCCCCCGGACGTCTTCTTGATAGTTGTTATCTTCATGTTAATATGTTTTATTATTGTTTTTAAGCTCTTTTCACACCGTTCCTGTAGTGAAAACCACGTATCTCTAAATGTGGTGAAGTTGAATTAGATTATTTTCTGATAATTTAAAGTGATTTAAATGTTCTTTTATGGACTGAGATGATTCTCCTGCTAAATTAACTATTTTAAAAAACGTGACAAAGCTGAAAAGGTGTTTATTTCTTAGATACGTGGTTCTCACAGGACAGCAACGCTCCAAATATGTGATGATCTGGTTCAATATGACGCTTTACAAATCAACAATATATAAAGTAGTTGAAATGAGCAAAACCTTCAGTGACTATGACGGTAAAATTCACTTTAATCCAGCAGCAATATGAATCTAAAAACATCACATATATAATAGGAAAACACTAACAGGGAACATTTTCTGCTTCGTGTGTACTTTTACTTTTTGTGTTTTCAGTGTATTTTTGCTGACGATACTTTAACTTCAACAAGGTTTTGAATGCAGGACTTCTAGTATTTTCAGTCTGGTATCAGAACTTTTTCTGAAATAAAGGAGCTGAATTCTTTCACTGCTTCATATATAGTAATATAGATTATTCAGAGGGAACAAAGCAGCACTTTTACTTTAATACTTTCACTAAATGTTGCTGCTAACGCTTCTGTACTTTTACCTGAGTAAGCTGTTTAATTAAGGACTTTGACTTGTAATGGAGTATCTTTGTTTTCTTTGCTGTATTTGTACTTTTACTTCAATAAATGTTCTGAATACTTCATCCACCATTTGTCTGAGTTGAATTAGACTAAATGGTGCTGCTTGTTTCCAGAATGGCCACCAGAGGGAGCACTCTGCCCACTGACAGCGCTCGTTGCCCCTGGAGACTAATAAGTGAACTTTTCAGAGGTAAAACAAAGATCCTCAAATCTTTGTTTCATGTTACAGCAGCAGAAACAGAGGGCGTCTCAGTTTGTGGGGGAAACTTCAACTTAGTCATGAATCACAGCCGAGACGACGAGTTTGAGGAGGAATAAAAAAAACTGCTCTCAAACTCAGCAGCTGCAGTCTGTCACGTTTCCTTGTTCCCTCCATCAGATCTGCAGCTGGAAGATGGGCGGAGCCAACATGGGTGGAGTCTAAGAGCTGATGTCCTCATTGGCTGCAGAGTCACATGATATTTAAATCAGCTGAAACTGGTTTTATCTTTGAGGAGGTGAAACTCACACAGTCACTGCTGCTGAGAGGTGAAATGGAGCAGAAAGGAGTTCAGCTGGACCGAGAAACCTTCTCTTGTTCCATCTGTCTGGATCTACTGAAGGATCCGGTGACTCTTCCATGTGGACACAACTACTGCATGGAGTGTATTAAAGTCCACTGGGACGGACAGGACAGGACAGGAGTCTACAGCTGTCCTCAGTGCAGGAAGAGGTTCACACTGAGGCCTGTCCTGGTGAAAAACACCATGTTGGCAGCTTTAGTGGAGGAGCTGAAGAAGACTGGACTCCAAGCTGCTCCTGCTGATCACTGCTATGCTGGACCTGAAGATGTGGCCTGTGATGTCTGCACTGGGAGAAAACTGAAAGCTGTCAAGTCCTGTTTATTCTGTCTGGCTTCTTATTGTGAGAAACACCTTCAGCCTCATTATGATGTTGCTCCATTCAAGAAACACAAGCTGGTGAACCCCTCCAAGAAGCTCCAGGAGAACATCTGCTCTCTTCACGACGAGGTGATGAAGATGTTCTGCCGCACCGATCGTCAGATTATCTGTTCTCTCTGCTCTGTGGATGAACATAAAGACCACGACACAGTCTCAGCTGCAGCAGAAAGGACCGAGAGGCAGAGAGAGCTCGAGGGGAGTCGAGGAAACGTCCAGCAGAAAATCCAGGACAGACAGAAAGATGTGAAGCTGCTTCAGCAGGAGGTGGAGGACATCAATCAGTCTGCTGAGAAAACACTGGAGGGCAACGAGAAGCTCTTCACCCAGCTGATGAGTCTCCTCCAGGAAAGAAGCCGCGATGTGAAGCAGGAGGTCAGATCCCAGCAGGAAACCCAAGTGAGTCGAGTCAAAGAGCTTCAGGAGAAGCTGGAGCAGGAGATCGCTGAGCTGAAGAGGAAAGACGCCGAGCTGGAGCAGCTCTCACACACAGAGGATCACAACGAGTTCCTGCACAACTACCCCTCAGTGTCAGCACTCAGTGAGCCTACAGACTCATCCAGCATCCATATCCGTCCTCTCACCTACTTTCAGGATGTGACAGCAGCTGTGTCAGAGGTCAGAGATAAACTACAGCAAGTTCTGGATGAAGAATGGAAGAAGATCTCAGTGTCAGTGAAGGAAGTGGACGTTTTACTGTCACAACCAGAACCAAAGACCAGAGCTGGATTCTTAAGATATTCAAGAGAAATCACACTGGATCCAAACACAGTAAACGGACGGATGTTATTATCTGATGGGAACAGAAAAGTAACAGTAATGGATCAGAATCAGTCTTATTCTGATCATCCAGACAGATTCAGTGAATGGTTTCAGGTCCTGAGTAGACAGAGTCTGACTGGACGTTGTTACTTTGAGGTGGGGAGGAGTGGAGGAGTTGATGTAGCAGTGGCATACAAGAATATCAACAGAACAGGGAGCTGGAAGGAAAGTGGATTTGGATGTAATAACAAATCTTGGTCATTAGATTGTTCCAATAACAGTTTTCAGTACAACAACATCAAAACTCCCGTCTCAGGTCCTCCACCCTCCAGAGTGGGGGTGTACCTGGATCACAGTGCAGGTACTCTGTCCTTCTACAGCGTCTCTGAGACCATGACTCTCCTCCACAGAGTCCACACCACGTTCACTCAGCCGTTCCACGTTGGGTTCGGGTTTGACTTCGTTGGAAACTCTGCTGAGTTTTGTAAACTGAAATAAACTGAAGTCTTTCAGGTTTCAGTGGGTTTAAACCTGCATTTTCATTTTCCATTTCATTTTCTCTTCATCATTGAGGCGTTTCTGCTCTGAACAAAGATCTGCTGTCAATCAAGCATTATGGGCGTCACCTGGACGTCTTCTTGATAGTTGTTGTCTTCATGTTAATATGTTTTATTCTTGTTTTTAAGCTCTTTTCACACCGTTCCTGTAGTGAAAACCACGTATCTCCAAATTTGGTGGAGTTGAATTAGATTATTTTCTGATAATTTAAAGAGATTTAAATGTTCTTTTATGGACTGAGATGATTCTCCTGCTAAATTAACTATTTTAAAAAACCTGACAAAGCTGAAAAGGTGTTTATTTCTTAGATACGTGGTTCTCACAGGACAGCAACGCTCCAAATATGTGATGATCTGGTTCAATATGACGCTTTACAAATCAACAATATATAAAGTAGTTGAAATGAGCAAAACCTTCAGTGACTATGACGGTAAAATTCACTTTAATCCAGCAGCAATATGAATCTACAAACATCAGATATATAATAGTAAAACACTAACAGGGAACATTTTCTGCTTCGTGTGTACTTTTACTTTTTGTGTTTTCAGTGTATTTTTGCTGATGATACTTTTACTTCAACAAGGTTTTGAATGCAGGACTTCTAGTATTTTCAGCCTGGTATCAGAACTTTTTCTGAAATAAAGGAGCTGAATTCTTTCACTGCTTCATATATAGTAATATAGATTATTCAGAGGGAACAAAGCAGCACTTTTACTTTAATACTTTCACTAAATGTTGCTGCTAACGCTTCTGTACTTTTACCTGAGTAAGCTGTTTAATTAAGGACTTTGACTTGTAATGGAGTATCTTTGTTTTCTTTGCTGTATTTGTACTTTTACTTCAATAAATGTTCTGAATACTTCATCCACCATTTGTCTGAGTTGAATTAGACAACATGATGCTGCTGTTTCAGAAACTGACCACCTGAGGGAGCACTCTGCCCACTGACAGCGCTGGTTGCAGCTGAAGACTCTCAAAGGTCATGAAATGTCATCTTCCTGCCTTTGGTGCAGATCCCTGTGAGAGAGGAACGCCCCTCAGCTTCATCAATATGTTCAGGCTGAGAAAGTTTCTTCCTGAAATGACTTCCATGATAAATCAAATCCCGGCTCTGTGCTGAGCACGGTCACCTCAGAGCAGAAAGCTTCTCCGTGTGGACGTTGGACGGTCTCACGTTGTCTGCTTGGTTTTCTCCAGCTGCTCTGTTTTCCTGCCAGTTTAGATACTTGCAGGTCGGTTAACTGGTAAATCTGCTAGCTGTGAATGTGTTGGTCAGTTAACAGCTTGTCCCGGCTGTATTCTGTATCTCTGCAAAGTTTAGAAATGAATGCTGGTAATTGTAAAAGTCAGATAAAGTACATTGTGGTGTCGTCACATGCTGCATATGCTGACATTTATGAACACGTCCAAAGGTTTTCTTGAATGAGAATTAACGGTTTGTTTCACTCAAATTCTCCCCAAAATCAAACAAACAGATGTTTTGCATTTAGATCTGGAGGTGTGCAGATATAGTTTGTATTCTCGACCTCAGAAAGAGGTTGTTTACCCCAAAAAGAAAAACCCAAGTTCGCTAAAGATTCTCTTACTTGGTGTGAACGCAGCATAACGGTACGGTGGCTTGTGTCGCCCAAAAATCACGGAGAAAGCTAAAACTGAAGGTGCGTTCAGGCCGAACGGGGCGCTCGGTGTGAACGCACCTTCAGGAATAGACGGTCATTAATTTGTAAATCGACGGCTCACTTGACCGCAGTAAGACACACGCAGTACAGCCCGGTTCACACCAGCAATGTCGGCCGTTTTTGTCAGCTGTCAAAACATTTTCTTCAGACAATTTGGCAACACGCAATTTTTTTCAAAATAAATTCAGCCCACGTATTATTGGTGACGTCATGCTGCGCTTGGCCATCATTGGCTGCAGCTGATCACGCCACATTGCGCTCTGTCGTTGTTCGCCATTTGTGATTTTCAATCCCTTCATACTAACATGTGGAGCAAAAAAAGAAAGCGGTTGAACGAATACGTCCGACATGGATTCACGTGTAAAGAGGAACGTGATGGGAGTCATGATGGGAAACACAAGAACACAACGCTCGCTGAATTCAAGGTGAAGAGAGCCAGACTCCATGAAAAGGCGACTCTGCCTGTTCTCGGCTTCGTACCCATCGACAAACCGATCCTCTCAGCATCGGACCAAGTTGCGTCCCTGATCGCAAATCATTCATTGACTTATGTTTTTGTGTGAAATTCATGTTTTGTTGGTTTTGTTCTTTGCACACAATGATTTTGTGTGCAACTGATGCGTGGTTCATTTTGTGCACTAATAAAATATATACCGATGTTTTGAAGAAATCATATTTTATTTTTTATTAGAGGAGAGAGAGAGGAGGGAGAGGAGGGAGAGGAGAGAGAGGGGGGAGAGGAGCGAGAGAGGAGGGAGAGGAGGGAGAGGAGAGAGAGGAGGGGGAGAGGAGGAGGAGAGAAGGGAGAGAGGAGGAGGAGAGGAAGAAGAGAGGAGGGAGAGAGGAGGGGGAGAGGAGGAGGAGGGAGAGAGGAGGAAGAGAGGAGGGAGAGAGGAGGGGGAGAGGAGGAAGAGAGGAGGGAGAGAGGAGGGGGGTGAGGAGAAAGAGGAGGGAGAGAGGAGAAAGAGAGGAGGAAGAGAGGAGGGGAAGAGGAGGAAGAGGAGGGAGAGGAGGAGGAGAGGAGGAAGAGAGGAGGGAGAGAGGAGAGGGAGAGGAGGAGGAGAGGAAGAAGAGAGGAGGGAGAGAGGAGGGGGAGAGGAGGAGGAGGGAGAGAGGAGGAAGAGAGGAGGGAGAGAGGGAGGAGAGAGGAGGGGGAGAGGAGGGGGAGAGAAGGGGGAAAGGGGGAGAGAGGGAGGAGAGAGGAGGCCAGAGAGGATGCCAGAGAGGAGGCCAGAGAGGAGGGAGAGAGGGAGGAGAGAGGAGGCCAGAGAGGAGACCAGAGAGGAGGGAGAGAGGAGGGAGAGAGGGAGTGAATGTTGTGACTGACAGGTCCAGAGTCTGTTGATGTGGTCAGGTTGTCAGTTTGAGAGAGTCAGAGATAAAGAAGTGGTCGGAGACATGAAGTGGAGTTACAGTGAGGTTAGATGTGGAGCAGTTTCTGGTGAAATATAGTCCAGGTGGTTTCTGGCTTTGTGAGGAGGAGAGGAAGGACTGAGGGAGACAGCAAAGGAAGACAGTAGAAGGAAAAGGTCAGATGACTTCTCTGTCTGGATGTTAAAGTCACCCAGAAGGACAAGTGGAGGACCATTTTCTGGGAAGTTTGACAGGAGGACGTCTAATTCGTCCAATAAATCTCCCAAAGGACCTGGAGGACGGTAGAGGACAACAATGTTTCATTGGACCGGATGAGAAACTGTCACAGCATGAAACTCAAAAGACAGTGAGGTAGGAAGTGGAAGTGGGTAAAGAGAAAACCTCCATTTGGGGGAGATGAGTAGACCTGTACCCCCCCACCACCACCACCACCACCACCCTCCCTCCCTCCACCCCCTACCAGTGGGTCTGAGAGCAGCAGGGTGGATGTGTTGTCCGGTGTGATCCAAGGAAGTCCAGCGATTGCTGGATAGCAAAGCCAGAGATGAAGTCTGTCTTGCAGCTGACTGACAGTTCCAGAGTCCTCCGGTGACGAGGTGTTGGGTATGAGTGGAACGGGTGGACTAGATAACACAGGGAAGGTTACAGTGTTGGTGTGAACGAGTGTGAGGCCTGTAATATCTACGAGTAGATATACGCACAGGCACGGAAAGTAAACACATATTTAGATAGCAGTAGTTATACTCAGTGACCCCCGAAGACTCCAACGAAAGACTCCTTTATTAAAGGGAAAAGTCCAAGAGGTTGTGAACGTGGTAGAAAGATGGTCTTATTCATGGAGATTCAAGATTTCTGTGGAATAAAACAACTAAAACAGTCATGTTTACCAGAAAGAGAGGAGTTGATGCTCACGTGGACGGGCAGATACCAGTCTAGCACTAGGACCCAGGCAGGAGCGGAAGAGAGAGGCTATAAAGGGAGGCAGGACGCTCACCTGGGCCTCTTTCCTGCACACCTGAGCTCCAGCTGAGGCCCCGCCTTCATTTGGTGGTGATTTTGGTAGGCTCCCTTTGTTTTAAAAGATTTGTTGAAAAAGACGGTGTTAGTAGTGAACAAATATAAAGATGAACTGTGTCTTTTAGTTTTTAAGACCAAATAAAAGATGCATTAATCAATTGTTCTTTTTAACACATTAACGTGGCCTTTTTGTTTTATAAATAGTCTCCAGGCACCTGCATGTTTCCAGCTGAGGGGAAGGGCTTCGTTTCAGGCCTGGAAGGTATTTTGCTTTTGTTTCCACTCTGCATATAGTTTGTCAAATGTTGTCTTAACGCTTCTTTTGTATATTTATTTGTTTGTTTGTTTCCTTTAGTTTTTTTTACCAGATACTTCTAAGAGAAGCCGGCTACTGTTCTTTTCCCACCGTTTGTTAGGTTTTAGTTTGTTTTAATATGAA
The DNA here is from genome assembly GCF_022577435.1 of Embiotoca jacksoni. Taxonomy (NCBI): domain Eukaryota; kingdom Metazoa; phylum Chordata; class Actinopteri; family Embiotocidae; genus Embiotoca; species Embiotoca jacksoni. Next base: position 147,788 of record NW_027185401.1, read on the forward strand.
ATAGTTTGGGCTGTTTTCCTGTTTAATTTCCTTCCAGTGTGGCTGCCAGGGAGAACAAAATGGTAGCGGTCTTTATGCATGTTTTGTTTGAGTGTCTTTAAGTTTCAGCATATTGTAGTGCTGTTAAATAGGTTGGTTTAGCTCCAATCAGTTTGTTTGCAGTGGTGTTTAATTGTTGTCCACCTTACTTTCCACCAGCCTCCCTGACAGAGCAGTTTGGACCCACGTTCTTTATTTCTTTGGTTATTAATTTATGGTTGATTTGATTTTTGTATTAAACATAGTTATTTCAACCCCTTCATTATTCCCTGTGTTTAGTTGGATTATCCAGTCGACTGGAGATACGTTTTATTTTCTACAATGTAATAAAGTTCACATCTTTGTCTACGTCGGTCTCAAGTTCCAGTTTATTCTGTCTCCTGAGTTTTATCACCTGGTCACACTCGGATAAAGATTCATGGATGAAAGATCAAACAAGTGAAAGTTTTTTGTTTTTTTAGGTGTTTGTTAAATGATAAATTAACATGGAGTGATCATATTCAGAGGATACTTGTCAAACATCAACAGATTTTACAGTTGATACTTATTTTTTGGAACAAACCCAAGTACTTAACGATCTTGGTAATATTGCAGGAGTGGTGGCGGATCGACTACAGACGACATATCAGTCATTTACCTCAGCACACACGGACGGATCTAAAGATCCTAATACAGGTAGAACTGGGTTGTTGTTGTTGTTGTTGTTGCGGTCACCATGCGCAGTCAAAAGAAGGACGTCAGACCATCTGTCTGTTTATACAGTGGAGACGTCGGCCATGTTAACAGCACTGCAGCAGTTGGAGGAGGTTCAGATCAGAAAGGTCAACATCTGTTCAGATTCCAGTTCAACATTATTGTCATTACAATCATTCACATCTCACAACAGATACGATTTAATCAACGAAATATAGGAAATGCTGTTCCCACTTAAAAATATGGGTATATTTGCATCACTTATGTGGGTGCTGGCTCACAGAGGGATGAAGGGAAAACGATACAGAGCAGATAAATGATCAAAACGAGCTCTGGAACAATCCACTGCAGCGAGCCTAAACGACTTCCGTCCTGTTGCACTTACCCCCATCATCATGAAGTGCTTCGAGAGGCTGGTCCTGGCTCATCTCAAAACCTGCCTACCACCCACACTGGACCCCCTCCAATTCACCTACCGCCAGAACAGGTGTACAGAGGACGCCATCTCCACAGCACTTCACTCCGCCCTCTCCCACCTGGACAACAACAACACCTATGTGAGAATGCTGTTCATCGATTTCAGTTCAGCATTCAACACCATCATCCTGTCCAAACTGAATACCAAACAGGGTGACCTTAGCATCAACACCTCCCTCTGGAGCTGGATACTGGATTTCCTAACCAACAGACCCCAGTATGTTAGATTAGGCAATCACACCTCCTCCACCCTCACCCTGAACACTGGCGTTCCACAGGGCTGTGTACTGAGTCCTCTCCTCTACTCCCTGTTCACCTATGACTGCACGCCTGTACATGGTTCCAATACCATTATCAAGTTTGCAGACGACACGACGGTGGTGGGCCTCATCAACAACAATGATGAGTCGGCCTACAGGGAGGAGGTCCGGCACCTGGCGGTGTGGCGCGCCAACAACAACCTTGCCCTCAACACCAACCAATACCAACCCCTCCCCTCCCACACACACCAGACACCTTCCTCCAATGACTATACACTGACTGTTTATACTATATATATATACATGACTGTATTTATCTGTCCATACTGTTGAAACTTTTTATACTTCATTCATCTAACACACTGCACTTTTACTGCTTTCTTTTGCACTTCTGGTCAGATACTAAAACTGATTTTTGTTGTCCAAGTACTTGTACACTGTGCAATGACAATAAAGTTTAATCTGAATCTGGAGTGTCAGCACAGTACAGAGATTTTATTCAGTGAAGCGGAAGCTAAATTAATAGAGAAGAAACATGGTGAAGGAGCGGCAGCACAGTTTGGAGACACAGGAAGACGCCTTCATGCTATTCAGAGAGAAGTTGGCAAAGGGAGGACGTCCGGAGGACAACACATGAACCAGACTGAGGGTCGGACACACAAGGCTGAACAAAACAATGCAGTTAATGAATAAAACACCCGACGGGATTATGTGAGTGCTGCAAAATACCAGAATCTGTAGATCATATCATTTGTTATTGACAGAAATTCACACGAGAGCAAGACGAGTTTAAAGAAGAAGCTGGAAGTTGAGGAGCTACAGAGATGAAATAAACCTGAAGGGGAAGGAAGTGTCATTACAATACTTGAAAGAAACAGGATTGAGGAAAATAATTTATTTCACTGAATTGGTAAAACCTATATTTTATATTTTAGTTTGATTTTTATTTTCATTTATTTATTTATCTGTCACATTTCCTTGTTCCCTCCTTCAGATCTGCAGCTTGAAGATTAGCGGAGCCAACATGGGGTGGAGTCTAAGAGCTGATGTCCTCATTGGCTGCAGAGTCACATGATATTTAAGTCAGAGCTGAAACTAGTTTTATCTTTGAGGAAGTGAAACTCACACAGTCACTGCTGCTGAGAGGTGAAATGGCGCAGAAAGGAGTTCCGTTGGACCGAGAAACCTTCTCTTGTTCCATCTGTCTGGATCTACTGAAGGATCCAGTGACTCTTCTATGTGGACACAACTACTGCATGGAGTGTATTAAAGTCCACTGGGACGGACAGGAATGGAAAGGAGTCTACAGCTGTCCTCAGTGTAGGCAGGACTTCATACCGAGGCCTGTCCTGGTGAAAAACACCATGTTAGCAGCTTTAGTGGAGGAGCTGAAGAAGACTGGACTCCAAGCTGCTCCTGCTGATCACTGCTATGCTGGACCTGAAGATGTGGCCTGTGATGTCTGCACTGGGAGAAAACTGAAAGCTGTCAAGTCCTGTTTAGTCTGTCTGGCTTCTTATTGTGAGAAACACCTTCAGCCTCATTATGATGTCGCTCCATTAAAGAAACACAAGCTGGTGAACCCCTCCAAGAAGCTCCAGGAGAACATCTGCTCTCTTCACGACGAGGTGATGAAGATGTTCTGCCGCACCGATCGTCAGATTATCTGTTATCTCTGCTCTGTGGATGAACATAAAGACCACGACACCGTCTCAGCTGCAGCAGAAAGGACCGAGAGGCAGAGAGAGCTCGAGGGGAGTCGAGGAAACGTCCAGCAGAAAATCCAGGACAGACAGAAAGATGTGAAGCTGCTTCAGCAGGAGGTGGAGGACATCAATCAGTCTGCTGAGAAAACACTGGAGGGCAACGAGAAGCTCTTCACCCAGCTGATGAGTCTCCTCAAGAAAAGAAGCCGCGATGTGAAGCAGGAGGTCAGATCCCAGCAGGAAACCCAAGTGAGTCGAGTCAAAGAGCTTCAGGAGAAGCTGGAGCAGGAGATCGCTGAGCTGAAGAGGAAAGACGCCGAGCTGGAGCAGCTCTCACACACAGAGGATCACAACGAGTTCCTGCACAACTACCCCTCAGTGTCAGCACTCAGTGAGCCTACAGACTCATCCAGCATCCATATCCGTCCTCTCACCTACTTTCAGGATGTGACAGCAGCTGTGTCAGAGGTCAGAGATAAACTACAGCAAGTTTTGGGTGAAGAATGGAAGAAGATCTCAGTGTCAGTGAATGAAGTGGACGTTTTACTGTCACAACCAGAACCAAAGACCAGAGCTGGATTCTTAAGATATTCACAAGAAATCACACTGGATCCAAACACAGCATACAGACAGATGTTATTATCTGATGAGAACAGAAAAGTAACATTAATGGATCATGATCAGTCTTATTCTGATCATCCAGACAGATTCAGTATATATTGTCAGGTCCTGAGTAGAGAGAGTCTGACTGGACATTGTTACTTTGAGGTGGAGATGAGAGGAAGAGTTCTTGTAGCAGTCGCATACAAGAATATCAACAGACAAAGTAGATTTGGACGTAATAACAAATCTTGGTCATTAGATTGTCCCAATAACAGTCTTTGGTACAACAACATTGAAACTCCCGTCTCAGGTCCTCCATCCTCCAGAGTGGGGGTGTACCTGGATCACAGTGCAGGTACTCTGTCCTTCTACAGCGTCTCTGAGACCATGACTCTCCTCCACAGAGTCCAGACCACGTTCACTCAGCCGCTCCACGTTGGACTTTGGTCTGCCTTCGTTGGAAACTCTGCTGAGTTTTGTAAACTGAAATAAACTGAAGTCTTTCAGGTTTCAGTGGGTTTAAACCTGCGTTTTCATTTTCCATTTCATTTTCTCTCCATCATTGAGGCGTTTCTGCTCTGAACAAAGATCTGCTGTCAATCAAGCATTATGGGCGTCACCTGGACGTCTTCTTGATAGTTGTTATCTTCATGTTAATAAATTTTATTATTGTTTTTAAGCTCTTTTCACACCGTTCCTGTAGTGAAAACCACGTATCTCTAAATTTGGTGAAGTTGAATTTTGAATTATTTTCTGATAAACTAAAGAGATTTAAACGTTCTTTTATGGACTGAGATGATTCTCCTGCTAAATTAACTATTTTATAAATCCTGACAAAGCTGAAAAGGTGTTTATTTCTTAGATACGTGGTTCTCACAGGACAGCAACGCTCCAAATATGTGATGATCTGGTTCAATATGACGCTTTACAAATCAACAATATATAAAGTAGTTGAAATGAGCAAAACCTTCAGTGACTATGACGGTAAGATTCACTTTAATCCAGCAGCAATATGAATCTAAAAACATCATATATATAATAGTAAAACACCAACAGGGAACATTTTCTGGTTCGTGTGTACTTTTACTATTTGTGTTTTCAGTGTATTTTTGCTGACGATACTTTTACTTCAACAAGGTTTTGAATGCAGGGCTTCTAGTATTTTCAGTCTGGTATCAGAACTTTTTCTGAAATAAAGGAGCTGAATTCTTTCACTGCTTCATATATAGTAATATAGATTATTCAGAGGGAACAAAGCAGCACTTTTACTTTAATACTTTCACTAAATGTTGCTGCTAACGCTTCTGTACTTTTACCTGAGTAAGCTGTTTAATTAAGGACTTTGACTTGTAATGGAGTATCTTTGTTTTCTTTGCTGTATTTGTACTTTTACTTCAATAAATGTTCTGAATACTTCATCCACCACTTGTCTGAGTTGAATTTGAAACTAGATTAGATGTTCACACGGGGAACACGTCTGCACTACATTTAACTATAGTATGGAGGAATCTAGCAGGGATGTGTGAGTGGGATGTAGAAGATGAAACATCTGTGGGTGGTGGCCATTTTCCAATATGTTGTAAAGTATCTTTACAAAGGAGGAAGCAGGAGATATAGTGGGTAAGTGGGTCTTTAAAATATATATATATATATGAGCGAGAAATGGATCAAATAGATTGAAATGAAGATATTGAACAGATTAATAGAAAATTAATATTTACAGTGCTGGAAGCTGCAAATCCAACATGTGCTAAAGGTGAAGGAAGGATGAAGAGAAAGGCTGCCCCCTGGTGGACAGATGAGTGTTGGAGAGCAGCGACAGAAAGAAACAAAGCTCTCTTAGGTTAAGAAGAAAAATCACATCACTTCCAGAATTTAATACAATACGAACAATCAGAAACGAGGGTTCATAAAAAATCATTCTGAAAGCAAAGAGGGAATTCTGGAAGAGTTATTGGATCAGATTTGGGGGATGATTTGAAGCAGGAGAGGAATTAGAAGAGTACGGCAGGATAGTTAAGATTATAAGATTAAGGAAATAATGATTACAGACAGATTCACATTTTATTTTGAAACCAGGGATTATGATACCAACTCATCAAAGTGGATTTCAGAAAGGTAGAGGGACTATGGACCCAGTTATTTGTTTAGAAACAGAAATTTAATTAAAACTGCAAGCAGTGATGTACTGGCCCTCCCACTCCCAAGGACAGTCTCCCTGAAGTGCAGCACGCCAGGGACCCAGTATCCCTGTGTAAAGTTGCTATTTTTGTCTCGTTTCCTATCTCCAGCAGGGGGCGCTGGCCAGCCGTTTTGCTACGCCCACTTGCAAAACACATCAAATGTATCATCTCACCACGCCGGATGTATGTGACACGTTTCGTGAGGTTTCAAGCATCCTTTGACCTTAAACATCAACTTCCTTTGCCAGGGCAAGTCATCCAACTTTGCCGCATCGTCACGGCGACGCCCATTGACAAAGTCGAACGAATGTCTCAATAAATCATCAACTACATGTTTAGGTTATTGTGACCCGACTTTAGGTTCATGTGATCAACCAGCTCGATGTAGAATGCGAAAGTATGAAAAGTGTCATTTCCAGTGGCCAACAGGGGGCGCTATGACTATGAGCGAATATTACCGCACAGGGGTCTTCAGGGCGGGGCTGTTATCATACCTGTGATGTTTGGAGAAGGTCAGTCCATGGACATAATATTTAAAGCAACTCGTAGTTTCATGGCGAGACGCTCAAAATGGCCGCCACGCTACGGGCACACACATCGACGAAAACGAATTATTTTGATAACTTTTAATCCCAAACATGTTTTCTATCCAGAGAACCTAAATTCAAGTCGGGGCGACAAAATCCCTCGGACGAGTTCGACAAAGTACAACATGTCAGAATCACCCAAAATGGCGACTAAATTCAAAATGGTGGAATTCCTGTCGAGTTGACATAAAGGTGCAATGTAACTTTTTTCTGATACACTTGTCCACCGGATTTTGTGAATTTAGGTAAATGTGGCCGCCGGGGCATCTCTTTAGGGGGCGCTCTCGAGCCATTTGGCCACGCCCACTCGCAACAACACTGGAATACCAAATTTTTCGCCGGGAGACAAATGTTTGTCCACTTTCATGAGTCTTTGAATATGATAAAGCTTCCAAAAAGGAAAATCACTTTACACAAGAATAATAAGGAAAGAGAAAAATAATTCCTTGAAAAACAACAGGGCTTCTCACCCTGAAAACCAGACTGGCCTGTCAGACCACGTTCCTTCACGACAGGCCCGCCTCCTGTTTTACCTCATGAACGTGAACGCATCACAGAGATGAAGTTCAGGTGGTGTCTTTGAGGGAAGCTGAGAGAAGGAGGTGAAAGAGGAGGTGAAAGAGGAAGGCTCGTTTCACACACACACATTTCCCTTTTAACAGCATTGTGTCAGTGTGTGATCAGTGTGTGTCGCAGCAGCACCTCCTCCTCCTCCTCCTCATCATCATCATCATCATCACCAACACCTGCAGCATCTCCGGCCGCCCGGCAACACCGTGAGTTTTATTTTAAATATTCCGACTGACACTTCTGATGTTTTTACTTTCATCTCCAAGTATTTGTTTCTCTCTGTGACTGTTTTTTTTTTTTTTTATAAATGTTTGGATACTCCGGTTTTCAGCAGTAGTTTGTGTTTTTCAGTCGTAGACGGAGTCTGTGGTAACTCGTCCGATTCATCAGATAAGATGAGGTGCATTCCTTTAAACACGTTCCCTTCGATCTATTTTTAAATCACAAAATGTTTTATTCATTACTTAAACATCAACTTCCTGTGTCAGGGCAAGTGAGCCGTTTGGCCACGCCCACTTTCAAAACACATCACATGTATCATCTCACCACGCCGGATGTATGTCACACGTTTCATGAGGTTTCAAGCATCCTTTGACCTTAAACATCAACTTCCTGTGTCACGGCGAGACATCCAACTTTGCCGCATCGTCACGGCGACGCCCATTGACAAAGTCGAACGAATGTCTCAATATATCATCAACGACATGTTTCGGTTATTGTGACCCAACTTTAGGTTCATGGGATCAACCAGTTGGACGTAGAAAGTGAAAGTATGAAAAGTGTCATTTCCAGTGGCCAACAGGGGGCGCTATGACTATGAGCGAATATTACCCCACAGGGGTCTTCAGGGCGGGGCTGTTATCATACCTGTGATGTTTGGAGAAGGTCGATCAATGTACATAAGATTTAAAGCAACTCGTAGTTTCATGGCGAGACACTCAAAATGGCCGCCACGCTACAGGCACACACATCGATGAAAACGAATTATTTTGATAACTTTTAATCCCAAATATGTTTTCTATCCAGAGAACCTAAATTCAAGTCGGGGCGACAAAATCCCTCGGACGAGTTCGACAAAGTACAACATGTCAGAATCACCCAAAATGGCGACTAAATTCAAAATGGTGGACTTCCTGTCGAGTTGACATAAAGGTGCAATGTAACTTTTTTCTGATACACTTGTCCACCGGATTTCGTGAATTTAGGTAAATGTGGCCGCCGGGGCATCTCTTTAGGGGGCGCTCTCGAGCCATTTGGCCACGCCCACTCGCAACAACACTGGAATACCAAATTTTTCGCCGGGAGACAAATGTTTGTCCACTTTCATGAGTCTTTGAATATGATAAAGCTTCCAAAAAGGAAAATCACTTTACATAAGAATAATAAGGAAAGAGAAAAATAATTCCTTGAAAAACAACAGGGCTTCTCACCCTGAAAACCAGACTGGCCTGTCAGACCACGTTCCTTCGCGACAGGCCCGCCTCCTGTTTGACCTCATGAACGTGAACGCATCACAGAGATGAAGTTCAGGTGGTGTCTTTGAGGGAAGCTGAGAGAAGGAGGTGAAAGAGGAGGTGAAAGAGGAAGGCTCGTTTCACACACACACATTTCCCTTTTAACAGCATTGTGTCAGTGTGTGATCAGTGTGTGTCGCAGCAGCACCTCCTCCTCCTCCTACTCATCATCATCATCATCATCACCAACACCTGCAGCATCTCCGGCCGCCCGGCAACACCGTGAGTTTTATTTTAAATATTCCGACTGACACTTCTGATGTTTTTACTTTCATCTCCAAGTATTTGTTTCTGTCTGTGACTGTTTTTTTTTTTTTTTTAAATGTTTGGATACTCCGGTTTTCAGCAGTAGTTTGTGTTTTTCAGTCGTAGACGGAGTCTGTGGTAACTCGTCCGATTCATCAGATAAGATAAGGCGCATTCCTTTAAACACATTCCCTTCGATCTATTTTTAAATCACAAAATGTTTTATTCATTACTTAAACATCAACTTCCTGTGTCAGGGCAAGTGAGCCGTTTGGCCACGCCCACTTGCAAAACACATCACATGTATCATCTCACCACGCCGGATGTATGTCACACGTTTCATGAGGTTTCAAGCATCCTTTGACCTTAAACATCAACTTCCTGTGTCACGGCGAGACATCCAACTTTGCAGCATCGTCACGGCGACGCCCATTGACAAAGTCGAACGAATGTCTCAATATATCATCAAGGACATGTTTAGGTTATTGTGACCCAACTTTAGGTTCATGGGATCAACCAGTTGGACGTAGAAAGTGAAAGTATGAAAAGTGTCATTTCCAGTGGCCAACAGGGGGCGCTATGACTATGAGCGAATGTTACCCCACAGAGGTCTTCAGGGCGGGGCTGTTATCATACCTGTGATGTTTGGAGAAGGTCGGTCCATGTACATAAGATTTAAAGCAACTCGTAGTTTCATGGCGAGACGCTCAAAATGGCCGCCACGCTACAGGCACACACATCGATGAAAACGAATTATTTTGATAACTTTTAATCCCAAACATGTTTTCTATCCAGAGAACCTAAATTCAAGTCGGGGCGACAAAATCCCTCGGAGGAGTTCGACAAAGTACAACGTGTTAGAATCACCCAAAATGGCGACTAAATTCAAAATGGTGGACTTCCTGTCGAGTTGACATAAAGTTGCAATGTAACTTTTTTCTGCTTCTCCATGTGATACACATGTCCACCGGATTTGGTGAATTTAGGTAAATATGGCCGCCGAGGCATCTCTTTAGGGGGCGCTCTTGAGCCATTTGGCCACGCCCACTTGCGACTCCAGGGGAATACGACATTTTTCGCCGGGATACAAATGTTTATCCACTTTCATGAGTCTTTGAATATGATAAAGCCTCCAAAAAGGAAAATCACTTTACGTAAGAACGACTAACGACCAACATCTTTCCTAAATACAGTCGGGCTTCAGCAGCGATTCTCGGTTTCTTTGTCTGACTGATTATTTGTGGAACGTGTCCGAGCCGTCCTCTCCTGAGTCGCAGCTCCGCCTCACCTGCTCCTGATCACAAGTGACAAAACTGCACTCAGTGAACTCATCAGCTTCTCCTGCTGAAATTATCTGGTCCTTCAACTACTCTGTGCCAAATGAAGTCACGCCAGGTGGTAGTTTCAGTCTCTGTGTAACTTGTTTAACTTGTTTTTTTGTTGTTGCTTCCTGGATTGCAGCCTGTTCAGTCATCAGCTCCTGTCTGCCTCGCCCCGTATGCGTCTTTTGGTTAAGTTTGATTATGAAATGCGTTTCTTTTTGTTAAATCCCTGATGTGCTCCGTCTTTGCTGCGGCCAAGAACCGGGCCGGAACACAAAATATACAAAAATAATATAAAATGCTGGTCAAAACATTTCAGCATTTTAGTTTTTGTCATAAAGAGCAACAGAATTCTTCATAATGCTTGTAGGTAAGATTGGAGGGATATAATTTAGAGGAAGGGATTTCATTTCCAAAACTTCTTTATCATTTGGACTATCAGTAGTTGTAAAGCTAATCCTTTCCTTCCAGTGTCCTTTTTACCGTTAGTCACAGGTTGGTGTTGAAGTGACTTTACATCACACTTTGCAGAACGCTTCCCCAAACCAGCGTCTGTGGACACGATCTAAACTCTCCTGTTTCCCAGAGAGTGATTTATCTTCCCTCTATCTCACAAGGCCTTGAGTGAAGGGATGGACCACAATCTTTGATTAGATTGTTTGGCGGTCTTGCTGTCGTTTTATTGGAGTAAAACAACAAAGTGTAAAAATGTATTAGAAAATGTAAAAATGACACAAAAAACGTTCCTTCGAATCTCATGAAATACAAAAGAGAGAAAAACAAATCTTTGATTAGATGTTTTGCGATCTTATTTTTTGGAGACCTGGTAGCAGTAATTGGAAGCACATGGGTGTGTGGGTTATTGTATATGTGACCAGGTGAGAAAACACAGGAGACAGAATAAACTGGAACTTGAGACCGACGGAGACAAAGATGTGAACTTTATTACATTATAGAAAATAAAACGTATCTCCAGTCGACTGGATAATCCAACTAAACACAGGGAATAATGAAGGGGTTGAAATAACTATGTTTAATACAAAAATCAAATCAACCATAAATTAACAGCCAAAGAAATAAAGAACGTGGGTCCAAACTGCTCTGTCAGGGAATTATCAAAACAAGCTCTGGAGTGTCAGCACAGTACAGAGATTTTATTCAGCGAAGCAGAAGCTAAATTAATAGAGAAGAAACATGGTGAAGGAGCGGCAGCACAGTTTGGAGACACGGGAAGACGCCTTCATGCTATTCAGAGAGAAGTTGGCAAAGGGAGGACGTCCGGAGGAAAACACATGAACCAGACTGAGGGTCGGACACACAAGGCTGAACAAAACAATGCAGTTAATGAATAAAACACCCGACGGGATTATGTGAGTGCTGCAAAATACCAGAATCTGTAGATCATATCATTTGTTATTGACAGAAATTCACACGAGAGCGAGACGAGTTTAAAGAAGAAGCTGGAAGTTGAGGAGCTAAAGAGATGCAATAAACCTGAAGGGGAAGGAAGTGTTATTACAATACTTGAAAGAAACAGGATTGAGGAAAAGAATTTAGTTCACTGAATTGGTAAAACCTATATTTTATATTTTAGGTTGATTTTGATATTTATTTATTTATTTATCTGTCCACATTTCCTTGTTCCCTCCTTCAGATCTGCAGCTGGAAGATGGGCGGAACCAACATGGGTGGAGTCTAAGAGCTGATGTCCTCATTGGCTGCAGAGTCACATGATGTTTAAATCAGCGCTGAAACTAGTTTACTATATATGTTTTACTATATAATAGTAAAACACCAACAGGGAACATTTTCTGGTTCGTGTGTACTTTTACTTTTTGTGTTTTCAGTGTATTTTTGCTGACGATACTTTTACTTCAACAAGTTTTGAATGCAGGGCTTCTAGTATTTTCAGTCTGGTATCAGAACTTTTTCTGAAATAAAGGAGCTGAATTTTTTCACTGCTTCATATATAGTAATATAGATTATTCAGAGGGAACAAAGCAGCACTTTTACTTTAATACTTTCACTAAATGTTGCTGCTAACGCTTCTGTACTTTTACCTGAGTAAGCTGTTTAATTAAGGACTTTGACTTGTAATGGAGTATCTTTGTTTTCTTTGCTGTATTTGTACTTTTACTTCAATAAATGTTCTGAATACTTCATCCACCACTTGTCTGAGTTGAATTAGACTAAATGGTGCTGCTTGTTTCCAGAATGGCCACCAGAGGGAGCACTCTGCCCACTGACAGCGCTCGTTGCCCCTGGAGACTAATAAGTGAACTTATCAGAGGTAAAACAAAGATCCTCAAATCTTTGTTTCATGTTACAGCAGCAGAAACAGAGGGCGTCTCAGTTTGTGGGGGAAACTTCAACTTAGTCATGAATCACAGCCGAGACGACGAGTTTGAGGAGGAATAAAAAAAACTGCTCTCAAACTCAGCAGCTGCAGTCTGTCACGTTTCCTTGTTCCCTCCATCAGATCTGCAGCTGGGAGATGGGCGGAGCCAACATGGGTGGAGTCTAAGAGCTGATGTCCTCATTGGCTGCAGAGTCACATGATATTTAAATCAGCTGAAACTATTTTGATCTTTCAGTAAGTGAAACTCACACAGTCACTGCTGCTGAGAGGTGAAATGGAGCAGAAAGGAGTTCAGTTGGACCGAGAAACCTTCTCTTGTTCCATCTGTCTGGATCTACTGAAGGATCCGGTGGGTCTTCCATGTGGACACAACTACTGCATGGAGTGTATTAAAGTCCACTGGGACGGACAGGACGGGACGGGAGTCTACAGCTGTCCTCTGTGCAGGAAGAGGTTCATACCGAGGCCTGTCCTGGACAAAAACACCATGTTGGCAGATTTAGTGGAGCAGCTGAAGAAGACTGGACTCCAAGCTGCTCCTGCTGATCACTGCTATGCTGGACCTGAAGATGTGGCCTGTGATGTCTGCACTGGGAGAAAACTGAAAGCTGTCAAGTCCTGTTTATTCTGTCTGGCTTCTTATTGTGAGAAACACCTTCAGCCTCATTATGATGCCGCAACATTCAAGAAACACAAGCTGGTGAACCCCTCCAAGAAGCTCCAGGAGAACATCTGCTCTCTTCACGACGAGGTGATGAAGATGTTCTGCCACACCGATCTTCAGATTATCTGTTCTCTCTGCTCTGTGGATGAACATAAAGACCACGACACCGTCTCAGCTGCAGCAGAAAGGACCGAGAGGCAGAGAGAGCTCGAGGGGAGTCGAGGAAACGTCCAGCAGAAAATCCAGGACAGACAGAAAGATGTGAAGCTGCTTCAGCAGGAGGTGGAGGACATCAATCAGTCTGCTGAGAAAACACTGGAGGGCAGCGAGAAGCTCTTCACCCAGCTGATGAGTCTCCTCAAGAAAAGAAGCCGCGATGTGGAGCAGGAGGTCAGATCCCAGCAGGAAACCCAAGTGAGTCGAGTCAAAGAGCTTCAGGAGAAGCTGGAGCAGGAGATCGCTGAGCTGAAGAGGAAAGACGCCGAGCTGGAGCAGCTCTCACACACAGAGGATCACAACGAGTTCCTGCACAACTACCCCTCAGTGTCAGCACTCAGTGAGCCTACAGACTCATCCAGCATCCATATCCGTCCTCTCACCTACTTTCAGGATGTGACAGCAGCTGTGTCAGAGGTCAGAGATAAACTACAGCAAGTTCTGGATGAAGAATGGAAGAAGATCTCAGTGTCAGTGAAGGAAGTGGACGTTTTACTGTCACAACCAGGACCAAAGACCAGAGCTGGATTCTTAAGATATTCACAAGAAATCACACTGGATCCAAACACAGCATACAGACAGATGTTATTATCTGATGGGAACAGAAAAGTAACTTTCATGAATCAGAATCAGTCTTATTCTGATCATCCAGACAGATTCAGTAGATGTTGTCAGGTCCTGAGTAGAGAGAGTCTGACTGGACGTTGTTACTTTGAGGTGGAGAGGAGAGGAAGAGGAGGAGTTCATGTAGCAGTCGCATACAAGAATATCAACAGAACAGGGAGCTGGATGGAAAGTGGATTTGGACATAATGACAAATCTTGGTCATTAGATTGTTCCAATAACAGTCTTTGGTACAACAACATTCAAATTCCCGTCTCAGGTCCTCCATCCTCCAGAGTGGGGGTGTACCTGGATCACAGTGCAGGTACTCTGTCCTTCTACAGCGTCTCTGAGACCATGACTCTCCTCCACAGAGTCCAGACCACGTTCACTCAGCCGCTCCACGTTGGGTTTTGGTCTGCGTTCGTTGGAAACTCTGCTGAGTTTTGTAAACTGAAATAAACTGAAGTCTTTCAGGTTTCAGTGGGTTTAAACCTGCATTTTCATTTTCCATTTCATTTTCTCTCCATCATTGAGGCGTTTCTGCTCTGAACAAAGATCTGCTGTCAATCAAGCATTATGGGCGTCACCTGGACGTCTTCTTGATAGTTGTTATCTTCATGTTAATATGTTTTATTCTTGTTTTTAAGCTCTTTTCACACCGTTCCTGTAGTGAAAACCACGTATCTCTAAATTTGGTGAAGTTGAATTTTGAATTATTTTCTGATAATTTAAAGAGATTTAAATGTTCTTTTATGGACTGAGATGATTCTCCTGCTAAATTAACTATTTTATAAAACCTGACAAAGCTGAAAAGGTGTTTATTTCTTAGATACGTGGTTCTCACAGGACAGCAACGCTCCAAATATGTGATGATCTGGTTCAATATGACGCTTTACAAATCAACAATATATAAAGTAGTTGAAATGAGCAAAACCTTCAGTGACTATGATGGTAAAATTCACTTTAATCCAGCAGCAATATGAATCTAAAAACATCATATATATAATAGGAAAACACTAACAGGGAACATTTTCTGCTTCGTGTGTACTTTTACTTTTTGTGTTTTCAGTGTATTTTTGCTGACGATACTTTTACTTCAACAAGGTTTTGAATGCAGGACTTCTAGTATTTTCAGTCTGGTATCAGAACTTTTTCTGAAATAAAGGAGCTGAATTCTTTCACTGCTTCATATATAGTAATATAGATTATTCAGAGGGAACAAAGCAGCACTTTTACTTTAATACTTTCACTAAATGTTGCTGCTAACGCTTCTGTACTTTTACCTGAGGAAGCTGTTTAATTAAGGACTTTGACTTGTAATGGCGTATCTTTGTTTTCTTTGCTGTATTTGTACTTTTACTTCAATAAATGTTCTGAATACTTCATCCACCATTTGTCTGAGTTTAATTAGACAACATGATGCTGCTTGTTTCCAGAATGGCCACCAGAGGGAGCACTCTGCCCACTGACAGCGCTCGTTGCCTCTGAAGACTACATATCCCAGAATGCCTCGCGTTCAGTCTTCGTTCCCTGGAAGTGAGGAGCGGGGTGAATTTTCTATAGTTGGATGGTGAAAACTTCCCAGATTGAGGATATTCTCGAGGCTAAAGTTTGGAAAGATGGAAACCTGTTGATTGTGTGTAGAAATGCAGAACAAAGAGAGCGAGCGGACGGGATTAAAGAAACATGTCGTTTTAAAGTAGTGAATAGTAGTGACGTCACGAGGTGTGCCGACGCTTCGAAGCGCGTGTCGAGGCTTGCTTCATTTAGGGGAGGAGCCACAAATGATGACGTCCGAAGCCTCGCTGCCCTGCTGTACCACGTGACTGCTTCAGGAAGTGGTTCAGATTTTGCCTGGAGGTTTGACAGCAATATAAACTCTTCAGGCTCCATTCAAAATGTGGGTTGTTGGTGGAGAGTTGAGGTCAGTTGAGAGTTTGGATAGTTTGGAGAAGTTAGAGAGAGAGAGATAGTTTGGAGATTTAGGAGAGTGAGGAGAGAAGGAGGTGATAAGATGGAGCCAGCTAGGAAGAGGAGGATTTCCCCTGTGGGAACACTTTGATTTGATAACTCCTAATAAGCTAAATCTAACTCTATTTCAGACACATTAGGTTTGCTTATCAAGAACTGTATTTTTAACAGTTTCTTATTTTATTCCAAGGTGAGGTGTTTATTGTGCTCCAAGGAGTTGGGGTACAATAACAACACCTCATCCATGCTGAGGCGTTACCGTGCCTTGCATGAGAATAAGGAGGAAACTGGAGCTTCACCCAGCCAAGGTAAGTCATTACAATATTACAAATGCACCATCACAATTTTTCCCTGTTCACGTTTGTTTATTGTGTAAATAAAGACAGGTAACAGACACTGTATTTATTCTCTTTTAACCAGCCACCAGAAAACAAGAGCTGGATGAAGCCCTCGTCTCCATGATAGTGAAGGACACACAGCCCTTCAGTATTGTGGATGATGTTGGATTCAGGGCATTTGTGTCCAAACTGGATCCTAATTATGTCCTCCCTACAAGGCAGGTATGTATGGCTGCATGCATGAAACAAATGAGTACTTTATTGTGTCTCACAGTTCAGCACTATGTATTTTTTCCTTGAGGCTCTGAAGGCCATGGTGGAGGCCAAGTATGAGTCAGCTAAGGAGAAGGAGAAGGCTAAAGTGGAAAAGGTGGCTGCTGTTAGCCTTACTTCTGACATGTGGACATCCACAAAACCAAAAACTGTTGAGAAACTGTTATTTCTGAATAAAAATGAATAAAATGTCCCCTGTCCTGTACATCATTGTCCAAGTTACACAAGCATATTCAGTCCCCTCTTCCTAGTTCCACAAACACTTCCACTGTCCTCTGCCTGCTTAAGCTCATGACATTTTCCTAAAGTGACAGAAAAACATGATTACACAACCTGCCATATCATATGATACGACCATTTTGGGGAAATTTACGCACAGAATACATTCAAAAAATATTTTATTATGCACATATGTGATAATTTATGTACAGAAATTATTTGGTCATACATTTTTGTAATTCATAGTCATTCCCAACAGCCATAACAGACACAAAAATTCAATGCATCACATGATGTGGTTCAGATACAGCTGCCTGTGATTATACACTTGGCCAGCAGGTGGTTTCGTGTTCACGTGAAGCTTCGAGAAATGAACCCTTTCTAGAACCAATTGGCTGAAGTGGTTCGATGCCTCATGAGGCTTCATCTCACCATCACTAGTGAATAGAAACCGTATCCAAAAAGAAAGTAAGTGGAGTAATGATTGAGAAAGGGGAGAGGGAAATACAGCAGGTGAAGGTGCAGAATAAAACCACCTCTGCAGAGGCAGTGAAGAGGTTCAGCCAGAGTGGAGGAGCCGATGGAAGAAGTAAAGCCGTCAAAACGAGCCACAGCAGTCCTCCATCAGACAAAACGAGGGGGAAACAACGGTCGACTTACAAAACACAAACAAAGCTGGTCACTTTCACAGCAGGGGGTAGTAAATGCTACGATGGAGGTCGAATCCAAACCAGAGAGGATTCAGATCATTGTTAAAGCAGCAGTCCACCACTTAGGTATCAGCGGACTAACACGGGAGGACGTCAGAAATGATCTCAGTATTCAGGCAAGTCCGGAGCAAATATGATCTGAGAGTTTTTAAATACACATCACACTGGAGCGAGGCCCAAAACATCACCTCCATCCAGGGCTCAGTTTGATGTTATCCACCACAGAAACAAACACATGAGGAACACAGCTCCAACGCTCACTCCACCGCTGGAACTCTCCCTGCACAACAGGTATGAGCTGCTGACTCATGAAGTGTGTGATGACACTAAGTCTGTGGAAACTGGTCATTACATCACCAGAAACAAGGCTGATGGAAGCACGAGAAACAGCCTCAAAACCACTGCTAGATCAAGAGCCAGAAGAGACACAGTTCAGGTCCCTCAGACACCAGGCGGTATTTTGATGGAGGACGCCATCACCAAGCACGTTAAAATGGCTGAAAATCTGTGTTTGGATACCACCAGTGTGAAGGAGTTAACGGAGCTCCTCCCAGTTATCCTCTGGACTCGTCCAAGAAGTCTGAGGGTTCTGATCCACACGGGTTCTTCTGACATCCTGCAAAAGAGAACGGGCTCTGAGACTCTGGAAAAAGATTTCACACTGCTGCTGAAAACCCTGAGTGACCATCGATCACAAGACGCGTTTATTTCCGGACCGATTCCGACGCGCAAGAAAGGAAGTGAATCGTTCAGTGAACTCCTGATCCTGAAAGCATGGCTGACGTCAACACGCCTCAAACATGGGATACGTTTGATTGACAGTTTTAACCCTTTGTGGAACCGTGAGGAGCGTTTCAACCTGATGGAGTTCATCTGAACTTCACTGGATCCAGACTTCTGGGCGCCGACCTACAACCTAAATTACTATCTTACTAGACGGCGATCTCAAAATTGTCAAAGTTCATCCACAACCAGCCTCCTCTCCAGTCTGAGAGTCCCTGCAGCTGAAATTGCCTTTTTTTATCGTCGGATCTTTGACCGATAAATCTTTTCTGGTTAATGATCTCATCATCGATAAGACTTTGTACTTTCTGCTCCTAGTTGAAACGTGGCTTAACAACACGACTGGTGAAGCAACTCTGATAGAGGCTTGTCCTCCTCACTATAAATGTTATCAGTCAGTTACACAGAACAAGAGAGGAGGAGGGATCGCAGTGATCTTCACCACAGTTTGGGTGTAATGACATCGACCTCGCTGATTTTACATCATTTGAATATGTTGCTCTGCAGCTGAAAGGTAAATAAACAGTACTGATCATCACAGTTTACCGGCCACCGACGTACTCGGCACTATTTCTGCAGGAACTCTCAGAGTCGATCTCACCAGGTATCACCAGATATGACAGGTTCATTCTGAACGGAGACTTTAATATTCATGTAAATAACAAGAACGACCACAAAGCTCCAGAGCTGATGGATTTACTGGACAGCTTTGAAGTGACCCAACATGTAAAGGAAGCCGCCCACCAGCAGGGTAACACCCTGGACTTGGTGATAACAAGAGGGTTACATGTGGATCAGGTTTCAGGACGTGAATTATCTTTCTCTGACCATTGCTGTATACTTTATGATGTGATTGTAACCATGGCAACGACTAAAGGGCAAATTGTGGTTCAAAAGACACTCCTTGAACCATATAATCATGAGTGCTCTTTAAATGAGGTGGTTGAACACTTCAACAACTCTGTCGTCTGTTCTAAATACTGTTGTAATGTTTCTGAATACTTCATCCACCATTTGTCTGAGTTGAATTAGACTAAATGGTGCTGCTTGTTTCCAGAATGGCCACCAGAGGGAGCACTCTGCCCACTGACAGCGCTCGTTGCCCCTGGAGACTAATAAGTGAACTTATCAGAGGTAAAACAAAGATCCTCAAATCTTTGTTTCATGTTACAGCAGCAGAAACAGAGGGCGTCTCAGTTTGTGGGGGAAACTTCAACTTAGTCATGAATCACAGCCGAAACGACGAGTTTGTAGAGGAATAAAAAAACTGCTCTCAAACTCAGCAGCTGCAGTCTGTCACGTTTCCTTGTTCCCTCCATCAGATCTGCAGCTGGAAGATGGGCGGAGCCAACATGGGTGGAGTCTAAGAGCTGATGTCCTCATTGGCTGCAGAGTCACATGATATTTAAATCAGCTGAAACCAGTTTTATCTTTGAGGAAGTGAAACTCACACAGTCACTGCTGCTGAGAGGTGAAATGGAGCAGAAAGGAGTTCAACTGGACCGAGAAACCATCTCTTGTTGCATCTGTCTGGATCTACTGAAGGATCCAGTGGCTCTTCCATGTGGACACAACTACTGCATGGAGTGTATTAAAGTCCACTGGGATGGACAGGACCGGACAGGAGTCTACAGCTGTCCTCTGTGCATGAAGAGGTTCATACCTAGGCCTGTCCTGGACAAAAACACCATGTTGGCAGCTTTAGTGGAGGAGCTGAAGAAGACTGGACTCCAAGCTGCTCCTGCTGATCACTGCTATGCTGGACCTGAAGAAGTGGCCTGTGATTTCTGCACTGGGAGAAAACTGAAAGCTGTCAAGTCCTGTTTATTCTGTCTGGCTTCTTATTGTGAGAAACACCTTCAGCCTCATTATGATGTCGCTCCATTAAAGAAACACAAGCTGGTGAACCCCTCCAAGAAGCTCCAGGAGAACATCTGCTCTCTTCACGACGAGGTGATGAAGATGTTCTGCCGCACCGATCATCAGATTATCTGTTATCTCTGCTCTGTGGAGGAACATAAAGACCACGACACCGTCTCAGCTGCAGCAGAAAGGACCGAGAGGCAGAGAGAGCTCGAGGGGAGTCGAGGAAACGTCCAGCAGAAAATCCAGGACAGACAGAAAGATGTGAAGCTGCTTCAGCAGGAGGTGGAGGACATCAATCAGTCTGCTGAGAAAACACTGGAGGGCAGCGAGAAGCTCTTCACCCAGCTGATGAGTCTCCTCCAGGAAAGAAGCCGCGATGTGAAGCAGGAGGTCAGATCCCAGCAGGAAACCCAAGTGAGTCGAGTCAAAGAGCTTCAGGAGAAGCTGGAGCAGGAGATCGCTGAGCTGACGAGGAAAGACGCCGAGCTGGAGCAGCTCTCACACACAGAGGATCACAACGAGTTCCTGCACAACTACCCCTCAGTGTCAGCACTCAGTGAGCCTACAGACTCATCCAGCATCCATATCCGTCCTCTCACCTACTTTCAGGATGTGACAGCAGCTGTGTCAGAGGTCAGAGATAAACTACAGCAAGTTCTGGATGAAGAATGGAAGAAGATCTCAGTGTCAGTGAATGAAGTGAACGTTTTACTGTCACAACCAGAACCAAAGACCAGAGCTGGATTCTTAAGATATTCACAAGAAATCACACTGGATCCAAACACAGCACACAGACAGATGTTATTATCTGATGGGAACAGAAAAGTAACAGTAATGGATCAGAATCAGTCTTATTCTGATCATCCAGACAGATTCAGTAGATGTTATCAGGTCCTGAGTAGAGAGAGTCTGACTGGACGTTGTTACTTTGAGGTGGAGAGGAGAGGAAGAGGAAGAGTTGAAGTAGCAGTCGCATACAAGAATATCAACAGAAAGAGCGGGAAGGAAAGTGGATTTGGAGGTAATAACAAATCTTGGTCATTAGATTGTTCCAATAACAGTCTTTGGTACAACAACATCAAAACTCCCGTCTCAGGTCCTCCATCCTCCAGAGTGGGGGTGTACCTGGATCACAGTGCAGGTACTCTGTCCTTCTACAGCGTCTCTGAGACCATGACTCTCCTCCACAGAGTCCAGACCACGTTCACTCAGCCGCTCCACGTTGGGTTAGGGTTATTCATCGTTGGAAGCACTGCTGAGTTTTGTAAAATAAAATAAACTGAAGTCTTTCAGGTTTCAGTGGGTTTAAACCTGCATTTTCATTTTCCATTTCATTTTCTCTCCATCATTGAGGCGTTTCTGCTCTGAACAAAGATCTGCTGTCAATCAACCATTATGGGCGTCACCTGGATGTCTTCTTGATAGTTGTTATCTTCATGTTATTATGTTTTATTCTTGTTTTTAAGCTCTTTTCACACCGTTCCTGTAGTGAAAACCACGTATCTCTAAATGTGGTGAAGTTGAATTAGATTATTTTCTGATAATTTAAAGTGATTTAAATGTTCTTTTATGGACTGAGATGATTCTCCTGCTAAATTAACTATTTTAAAAAACGTGACAAAGCTGAAAAGGTGTTTATTTCTTAGATACGTGGTTCTCACAGGACAGCAACGCTCCAAATATGTGATGATCTGGTTCAATATGACGCTTTACAAATCAACAATATATAAAGTAGTTGAAATGAGCAAAACCTTCAGTGACTATGATGGTAAAATTCACTTTAATCCAGCAGCAATATGAATCTAAAAACATCACATATATAATAGGAAAACACTAACAGGGAACGTTTTCTGCTTCGTGTGTACTTTTACTTTTTGTGTTTTCAGTGTATTTTTGCTGACGATACTTTTACTCCAACAAGGTTTTGAATGCAGGACTTCTAGTATTTTCAGTCTGGTATCAGAACTTTTTCTGAAATAAAGGAGCTGAATTCTTTCACTGCTTCATATATAGTAATATAGATTATTCAGAGGGAACAAAGCAGCACTTTTACTTTAATACTTTCACTAAATGTTGCTGCTAACGCTTCTGTACTTTTACCTGATTAAGCTGTTTAATTAAGGACTTTGACTTGTAATGGAGTATCTTTGTTTTCTTTGCTGTATTTGTACTTTTACTTCAATAAATGTTCTGAATACTTCATCCACCATTTGTCTGAGTTGAATTTGAAACTAGATTAGATGTTCACACGGGGAACACGTCTGCACTACATTTAACTATAGTATGGAGGAATCTAGCAGGGATGTGTGAGTGGGATGTAGAAGATGAAATATCGGTGGGTGGTGGCCATTTTCCAATATGCTGTAAAGTATCATTACAAAGGAGGAAGCAGGAGATATAGTGGGTAAGTGGGTCTTTAATATATATATATATATATATATATATATATATATATGAGAGAGAAATGGATCAAATAGATTGAAATGAAGATATTGAAGAGATTAATAGAAAATTAATATTTACAGTGCTGGAAGCTGCAAATCCAACAAGTGTTAAAGGTGAAGGAAGGATGAAGAGAAAGGCTGCCCCCTGGTGGACAGATGAGTGTTGGAGAGCAGCGACAGAAAGAAACAAAGCTCTCTTAGGTTATGAAGAAAAATCACATCACTTCCAGAATTTAATACAATACGAACAAGCAGAAACGAGAGTTCATAAAAAAAATCATTCTGAAAGCAAAGAGGGAAATCTGGAAGAGTTATTGGATCAGATTTGGGGGATGATTAGAAGCAGGAGAGGAATTAGAAGAGTACGGCAGGTTAGTTAAGATTATAAGATTATGGAAATAATGATTCCACACAGATTCAGATTTTCTCCGTCGGGATCTGCGCCTGTCTCTGTTTGTCGTTCCCTCCGTTTCCCCCGATCTCCCTTTTCCTGGTGTTTCCTGTCTCCCCTGTTTGTTTCTGTCCTCCAGGTGTTTCTATGTTCTGGTCTGCGTCTGGAGGGTTTGGATTCATTGGTCAGCGCCTCCAGTCACCTCCCACTACCACACCTCTTTCAGCTGGCACAGCTGCTTCTCATCCCGGTAATCACCACCTGGCAGCACGTGAACCCCGGACCTGGACTCCACCTGCGTCCGTCCGTCCGTCCGATCGTCTCACCTGGTACCACGTTGCAAGTTCGGTAAGTCCGGTTCTGACCCCCCTTGTCTGTCTCCCGCCTGCCGCGGTCCTGCCTGTCTGTCTGCTACCAGGTGGTACGTACCCGCCGTCCTCCGTCGGTTCCTCGGAGACCACCGGGTGTCCGGCCCCCTGCTCGGCGTCGGTTCCTCGGAGACCACCTTGCTGCCCGGTGTGGAGCGCGGGGACCGGTGTCCATTGTCTGAGGCTATTAGAAGACGGTTTGTAACTTTCACCAGTCCTGTTTCTGTGCTGTGATGAACTCTAAAGCCCGACTGAACATCTTCAAACAGACCGTTCCTCTGGAAATGATCACAAAGTTGATTTGCAACAACTTTTTCAAGGATTTTAGAAACAAACGGCAGGTTGGTAACTGGTCTGTAAGTTTTCCTGAAACAGCTGATCAAGAGTCGGCTTTTTAAGTACAGTTTTGATTACAGACACTTTAAAAGCTTGTGGTACATAAACGGTTCCATGAGAAAGGTTTGATCTGATCTAATATAGAAGTACTAATTAAAGGGAAGACTTCCTCGAGGAGTTTAGTTGGGATGAGATCCAAGAGACCGGTAGATGATCCAGATGAGAAAATAATTGAAGTTAGCTTGGAGATCTCAACAGGAGAGAAATGTTCAATTTGGGTGTAACAGACTAAAAGTCTGACTTTTTAAAGGAGTTACCACAAAGTTTAGGTCTGGGGTTAATTGATAAGCTCGAGTGGAAGATTACTGCCAGAATCTGGAGGAATATGATAATATGGGAGGAGTTGTTTCATATCTTTGTCCACTTTTATATAAAGTCTGAGGGCACAACACAGGACAACATTTTGGAGAACAGAAAACTGGAGTGCAAATTGTGAACACAGAATCAAAGAAGGATCTAGAATTTAAAAACTTGAGGTGACGAGTGTTTTAAACAGGAAATGATTGAAAAGGAGGCTTGACTACAAAGTGCTTCTCTCCTCTTCCTGGAAGTGAAACTCACACAGTCACTGCTGCTGAGAGGTGAAATGGAGCAGAAAGGAGTTCAGCTGGACCGAGAAACCTTCTCTTGTTCCATCTGTCTGGATCTACTGAAGGATCCGGTGACTCTTCCATGTGGACACAACTACTGCATGGAGTGTATTAAAGTCCACTGGGACGGACAGGACGGGACAGGAGTCTACAGCTGTCCTCGGTGCAGGCAGGACTTCATACCGAGGCCTGTCCTGGACAAAAACACCATGTTGGCAGCTTTAGTGGAGGAGCTGAAGAAGACTGGACTCCAAGCTGCTCCTGCTGATCACTGCTATGCTGGACCTGAAGATGTGGCCTGTGATGTCTGCACTGGGAGAAAACTGAAAGCTGTCAAGTCCTGTTTATTCTGTCTTGTTTCTTATTGTGAGAAACACCTTCAGCCTCATTATGATGTCGCTCCATTAAAGAAACACAAGCTGGTGAACCCCTCCAAGAAGCTCCAGGAGAACATCTGCTCTCTTCACGACGAGGTGATGAAGATGTTCTGCCGCACCGATCGTCAGATTATCTGTTCTCTCTGCTCTGTGGAGGAACATAAAGACCACGACACCGTCTCAGCTGCAGCAGAAAGGACCGAGAGGCAGAGAGAGCTCGAGGGGAGTCGAGGAAACGTCCAGCAGAAAATCCAGGACAGACCGAAAGATGTGAAGCTGCTTCAGCAGGAGGTGGAGGACATCAATCAGTCTGCTGAGAAAACACTGGAGGGCAGCGAGAAGCTCTTCACCCAGCTGATGAGTCTCCTCCAGGAAAGAAGCCGCGATGTGAAGCAGGAGGTCAGATCCCAGCAGGAAACCCAAGTGAGTCGAGTCAAAGAGCTTCAGGAGAAGCTGGAGCAGGAGATCGCTGAGCTGAAGAGGAAAGACGCCGAGCTGGAGCAGCTCTCACACACAGAGGATCACAACGAGTTCCTGCACAACTACCCCTCAGTGTCAGCACTCAGTGAGCCTACAGACTCATCCAGCATCCATATCCGTCCTCTCACCTACTTTCAGGATGTGACAGCAGCTGTGTCAGAGGCCAGAGATAAACTACAGCAAGTTCTGGATGAAGAATGGAAGAAGATCTCAGTGTCAGTGAAGGAAGTGGACGATTTACTGTCACACCCAAAGACCAGAGCTGGATTCTTAAGATATTCACAAGAAATCACACTGGATCCAAACACAGCATACAGACAGATGTTATTATCTGATGGGAACCGAAAAGTAACACGAATGGATCAGAATCAGTCTTATTCTGATCATCCAGACAGATTCATTGGATGTTGTCAGGTCCTGAGTAGAGAGAGTCTGACTGGACGTTGTTACTTTGAGGTGGAGATGAGAGGAAGAGGAGGAGTTGATGTAGCAGTCGCATACAAGAATATCAACAGAACAGAGAGCTGGATGGAAAGTGTGTTTGGACGTAATAACAAATCTTGGTCATTAGATTGTTCCAATAACAGTCTTTGGTACAACAACATTGAAACTCCCGTCTCAGGTCCTCCATCCTCCAGAGTGGGGGTGTACCTGGATCACAGTGCAGGTACTCTGTCCTTCTACAGCGTCTCTGAGACCATGACTCTCCTCCACAGAGTCCAGACCACGTTCACTCAGCCGCTCCACGCTGGGTTTTTGTCTGCTTTCGTTGGAGACTCTGCTGAGTTTTGTAAACTGAAATAAACTGAAGTCTTTCAGGTTTCAGTGGGTTTAAACCTGCATTTTCATTTTCCATTTCATTTTCTCTCCATCATTGAGGCGTTTCTGCTCTGAACAAAGATCTGCTGTCAATCAAGCATTATGGGCGGCCCCCGGACGTCTTCTTGATAGTTGTTATCTTCATGTTAATATGTTTTATTATTGTTTTTAAGCTCTTTTCACACCGTTCCTGTAGTGAAAACCACGTATCTCTAAATGTGGTGAAGTTGAATTAGATTATTTTCTGATAATTTAAAGTGATTTAAATGTTCTTTTATGGACTGAGATGATTCTCCTGCTAAATTAACTATTTTAAAAAACGTGACAAAGCTGAAAAGGTGTTTATTTCTTAGATACGTGGTTCTCACAGGACAGCAACGCTCCAAATATGTGATGATCTGGTTCAATATGACGCTTTACAAATCAACAATATATAAAGTAGTTGAAATGAGCAAAACCTTCAGTGACTATGACGGTAAAATTCACTTTAATCCAGCAGCAATATGAATCTACAAACATCACATATATAATAGTAAAACACCAACAGGGAACATTTTCTGCTTCGTGTGTACTTTTACTTTTTGTGTTTTCAGTGTATTTTTGCTGACGATACTTTTACTCCAACAAGGTTTTGAATGCAGGACTTCTAGTATTTTCAGTCTGGTATCAGAACTTTTTCTGAAATAAAGGAGCTGAATTCTTTCACTGCTTCATATATAGTAATATAGATTATTCAGAGGGAACAAAGCAGCACTTTTACTTGAATACTTTCACTAAATGTTGCTGCTAACGCTTCTGTACTTTTACCTGATTAAGCTGTTTAATTAAGGACTTTGACTTGTAATGGAGTATCTTTGTTTTCTTTGCTGTATTTGTACTTTTACTTCAATAAATGTTCTGAATACTTCATCCACCATTTGTCTGAGTTGAATTTGAAACTAGATTAGATGTTCACACGGGGAACACGTCTGCACTACATTTAACTATAGTATGGAGGAATCTAGCAGGGATGTGTGAGTGGGATGTAGAAGATGAAACATCGGTGGGTGGTGGCCATTTTCCAATATGCTGTAAAGTATCATTACAAAGGAGGAAGCAGGAGATATAGTGGGTAAGTGGGTCTTTAAAATATATATATATAAGAGCGAAATGGATCAAATAGATTTAAATGAAGATATTGAAGAGATTGATAGAAAATTAATATTTACAGTGCTGGAAGCTGCAAATCCAACAAGTGTTAAAGGTGAAGGAAGGATGAAGAGAAAGGCTGCCCCCTGGTGGACAGATGAGTGTTGGAGAGCAGCGACAGAAAGAAACAAAGCTCTCTTAGGTTATGAAGAAAAATCACATCACTTCCAGAATTTAATACAATACGAACAAGCAGAAACGAGGGTTCATAAAAAATTATTCTGAAAGCAAAGAGGGAAATCTGGAAGAGTTATTGGATCAGATTTGGGGGATGATTAGAAGCAGGAGAGGAATTAGAAGAGTACGGCAGGTTAGTTAAGATTATAAGATTATGGAAATAATGATTACAGACAGATTCACATTTTATTTTGAAACCAGGGAGAATGATACCAACTCATCAAAGTGGATTTCAGAAAGGTAGAGGAACTATCGACCCAGTTATTTGTTTAGAAACAGAAATTTAAAAAGAGCTCAAGTGAATAAGGACTCAGTGATGTGTTTTTTGATGTGGAAAAGGCATCATGATTTGGTTTGGAAGGAGGGATTGTTGATGAAATTAAATATGATAGGAATATGTGTCAGAACATGTCATCGGATTAAAGAGATAAATGATGTTTCCTCTCAAGTTCAGGGTGATGTTGAACGATCCCTTTTTGCTGATGATGGATCAGAAATGAATGCTACCTACATATCATCCTTTTAGCCAGGCCACATAAATCAGTGTTGTTCACCAGGAAGAGAGGAGTTGATGCTCAGATAAAGATTCATGGACAAAACATCATGACGGTAAGATTCACTTTAATCCAGCAGCAATATGAATCTAAAAACATCATGTATATAATAGTAAAACACCAACAGGGAGCATTTTCTGCTTCGTGTGTACTTTTACTTTTTGTGTTTTCAGTGTATTTTTGCTGACGATACTTTTACTTCAACAAGGTTTTGAATGCAGGACTTCTAGTATTTTCAGTCTGGTATCAGAACTTTTTCTGAAATAAAGGAGCTGAATTCTTTCACTGCTTCATATATAGTAATATAGATTATTCAGAGGGAACAAAGCAGCACTTTTACTTTAATACTTTCACTAAATGTTGCTGCTAACGCTTCTGTACTTTTACCTGAGTAAGCTGTTTAACTAAGGACTTTGACTTGTAATGAAGTATCTTTGTTTTCTTTGCTGTATTTGTACTTTTACTTCAATAAATGTTCTGAATACTTCATCCACCATTTGTCTGAGTTGAATTAGACTAAATGGTGCTGCTTGTTTCCAGAATGGCCACCAGAGGGAGCACTCTGCCACTGACAGCGCTCGTTGCCCCTGGAGACTAATAAGTGAACTTATCAGAGGTAAAACAAAGATCCTCAAATCTTTGTTTCATGTTACAGCAGCAGAAACAGAGGGCGTCTCAGTTTGTGGGGGAAACTTCAACTTAGTCATGAATCACAGCCGAGACGACGAGTTTGAGGAGGAATAAAAAAAACTGCTCTCAAACTCAGCAGCTGCAGTCTGTCACGTTTCCTTGTTCCCTCCATCAGATCTGCAGCTGGAAGATGGGCGGAGCCAACATGGGTGGAGTCTAAGAGCTGATGTCCTCATTGGCTGCAGAGTCACATGATATTTAAATCAGCTGAAACTATTTTGATCTTTCAGTAAGTGAAACTCACACAGTCACTGCTGCTGAGAGGTGAAATGGAGCAGAAAGGAGTTCAGTTGGACCGAGAAACCTTCTCTTGTTGCATCTGTCTGGATCTACTGAAGGATCCTGTGACTCTTCCATGTGGACACAACTACTGCATGGAGTGTATTAAAGTCCACTGGGACGGACAGGACGGGACGGGAGTCTACAGCTGTCCTCAGTGCAGTCAGGCCTTCACACCGAGGCCTGTCCTGGACAAAAACACCATGTTGGCAGCTTTAGTGGAGGAGCTGAAGAAGACTGGACTCCAAGCTGCTCCTGCTGATCACTGCTATGCTGGACCTGAAGATGTGGCCTGTGATGTCTGCACTGGGAGAAAACTGAAAGCTGTCAAGTCCTGTTTAGTCTGTCTGGTTTCTTATTGTGAGAAACACCTTCAGCCTCATTATGATGTCGCTCCATTAAAGAAACACAAGCTGGTGAACCCCTCCAAGAAGCTCCAGGAGAACATCTGCTCTCTTCACGACGAGGTGATGAAGATGTTCTGCCGCACCGATCGTCAGATTATCTGTTATCTCTGCTCTGTGGAGGAACATAAAGACCACGACACCGTCTCAGCTGCAGCAGAAAGGACCGAGAGGCAGAGAGAGCTCGAGGGGAGTCGAGGAAACGTCCAGCAGAAAATCCAGGACAGACAGAAAGATGTGAAGCTGCTTCAGCAGGAGGTGGAGGACATCAATCAGTCTGCTGAGAAAACACTGGAGGGCAACGAGAAGCTCTTCACCCAGCTGATGCGTCTCCTCAAGAAAAGAAGCCTCGATGTGAAGCAGGAGGTCAGATCCCAGCAGGAAACCCAAGTGAGTCGAGTCAAAGAGCTTCAGGAGAAGCTGGAGCAGGAGATCGCTGAGCTGAAGAGGAAAGACGCCGAGCTGGAGCAGCTCTCACACACAGAGGATCACAACGAGTTCCTGCACAACTACCCCTCAGTGTCAGCACTCAGTGAGCCTACAGACTCATCCAGCATCCATATCCGTCCTCTCACCTACTTTCAGGATGTGACAGCAGCTGTGTCAGAGGTCAGAGATAAACTACAGCAAGTTCTGGATGAAGAATGGAAGAAGATCTCAGTGTCAGTGAATGAAGTGGACGTTTTACTGTCACAACCAGGACCAAAGACCAGAGCTGGATTCTTAAGATATTCACAAGAAATCACACTGGATCCAAACACAGCAAACAGACAGATGTTATTATCTGATGGGAACAGAAAAGTAACAGGAATGGATCAGAATCAGTCTTATTCTGATCATCCAGACAGATTCAGTAGATGTTGTCAGGTCCTGAGTAGAGAGAGTCTGACTGGACGTTGTTACTTTGAGGTGGAGAGGAGAGGAGGAGGAGTTGATTTAGCAGTCGCATACAAGAATATCAACAGAACAGAGAGCTGGGAGGAAAGTAGATTTGGACGTAATGACAATTCTTGGTCATTAAATTGTTCCAAGAACAGTCTTTGGTACAACAACATTGAAACTCCCGTCTCAGGTCCTCCATCCTCCAGAGTGGGGGTGTACCTGGATCACAGTGCAGGTACTCTGTCCTTCTACAGCGTCTCTGAGACCAGGACTCTCCTCCACAGAGTCCAGACCACGTTCACTCAGCCGCTCCACGTTGGGTTAGGGTTCGGGTTCGGGTTTTTCTCCGTTGGAGACTCTGCTGAGTTTTGTAAACTGAAATGAATTGAAGTCTTTCAGGTTTCAGTGGGTTTAAACCTGCATTTTCATTTTCCATTTCATTTTCTCTCCATCATTGAGGCGTTTCTGCTCTGAACAAAGATCTGCTGTCAATCAAGCATTATGGGCGTCACCTGGATGTCTTCTTGATAGTTGTTATCTTCATGTTAATATGTTTTATTATTGTTTTTAAGCTCTTTTCACACCGTTCCTGTAGTGAAAACCACGTATCTCTAAATTTGGTGAAGTTGAATTTTGAATTATTTTCTGATAATTTAAAGAGATTTAAATGTTCTTTTATGGACTGAGATGATTCTCCTGCTAAATTAACTATTTTAAAAACCTAACAAAGCTGAAAAGGTGTTTATTTCTTAGATACGTGGTTCTCACAGGACAGCAACGCTCCAAATATGTGATGATCTGGTTCAATATGACGCTTTACAAATCAACAATATATAAAGTAGTTGAAATGAGCAAAACCTTCAGTGACTATGACGGTAAAATTCACTTTAATCCAGCAGCAATATGAATCTACAAACATCACATATATAATAGTAAAACACCAACAGGGAACATTTTCTGCTTCGTGTGTACTTTTACTTTTTGTGTTTTCAGTGTATTTTTGCTGACGATACTTTTACTTCAACAAGGTTTTGAATGCAGGACTTCTAGTATTTTCAGTCTGGTATCAGAACTTTTTCTGAAATAAAGGAGCTGAATTCTTTCACTGCTTCATATATAGTAATATAGATTATTCAGAGGGAACAAAGCAGCACTTTTACTTTAATACTTTCACTAAATGTTGCTGCTAACGCTTCTGTACTTTTACCTGAGTAAGCTGTTTAATTAAGGCCTTTGACTTGTAATGGAGTATCTTTGTTTTCTTTGCTGTATTTGTACTTTTACTTCAATAAATGTTCTGAATACTTCATCCACCACTTGTCTGAGTTGAATTTGAAACGAGATTAGATGTTCACACGGGGAACACGTCTGCACTACATTTAACTATAGTATGGAGGAATCTAGCAGGGATGTGTGAGTGGGATGTAGAAGATGAAACATTGGTCGGTGGTGGCCATTTTCCAATATGCTGTAAAGTATCATTACAAAGGAGGAAGCAGGAGATATAGTGGGTAAGTGGGTCTTTAATATATATATATATGAGAGAGAAATGGATCAAATAGATTTAAATGAAGATATTGAAGAGATTGATAGAAAATTAATATTTACAGTGCTGGAAGCTGCAAATCCAACAAGTGCTAAAGGTGAAGGAAGGATGAAGAGAAAGGCTGCCCCCTGGTGGACAGATGAGTGTTGGAGAGCAGCGACAGAAAGAAACAAAGCTCTCTTAGGTTACGAAGAAAAATCACATCACTTCCAGAATTTAATACAATACGAACAAGCAGAAACGAGGGTTCATAAAAAATCATTCTGAAAGCAAAGAGTGAAATCTGGAAGAGTTATTGGATCAGATTTGGGGGATGATTAGAAGCAGGAGAGGAATTAGTAGAGGACAGCAGGTTAGTTAAGATTATAAGATTATGGAAATAATGATTACAGACAGATTCACATTTTATTTTGAAACCAGGGAGAATGATACCAACTCATCAAAGTGGATTTCAGAAAGGTAGAGGAACTATGGACCCAGTTATTTGTTTAGAAACAGAAATTTAATTAAAACTGCAAGCAGTGATGTACTGGCCCTCCCACTCCCAAGGACAGTCTCCCTGAAGTGCAGCACACCAGGGACCCAGTATCCCTGTGTAAAGTTGCTATTTTTGTCTTGTTTCCTGTCTCCAGCAGGGGGCGCTGGCGAGCCGTTTAGCCACGCCCACTTGCAAAACACATCAAATGTATCATCTCACCACACCGGATGTATGTGACACGTTTCGTGAGGTTTCAAGCATCCTTTGACCTTAAACATCAACTTCCTGTGCCACGGCAAGTCATCCAACTTTGCCGCATCGTCACGGCGACGCCCATTGACAAAGTCGAACGAATGTCTCAATATATCATCAACTACATGTTTAGGTTATTGTGACCTGAGTTTAGGTTATTGTGACCTGCCTTTAGGTTCATGGGATCAACCAGCTCGATGTAGAATGTGAAAGTATGAAAAGTGTCATTTTCAGTGGCCAACAGGGGGCGCTATGACTATGAGCGAATATTACCCCACAGGGGCCTTCAGGGCAGGGCTGTTATCATATCTGTGATGTTTGGAGAAGGTCGGTCCATATACATAAGATTTAAAGCAACTGGTAGCTTCATGGAGAGACGCTCAAAATGGCCGCCACGCTACGGGCACACACATCGATGAAAACGAATTATTTTAAGAAGATTTAATCCCAAACATGTTTTCTATCCATAGAACCTAAATTCAAGTCGGGCGACAAAATCCCTCAGAGGAGTTCGACAAAGTAGGTGTCAGAATTGCCCAAAATGGCGACTAAATTCAAAATGGTGGACTTCCTGTCGAGTTGACATAATGGTGCAATATAACTTTTTTGTGCGTCCAGGTGTGATATGCGTGTCCACCGGATTTGGTGAATTTAGGTAAATGTGGCCACCGGGGCATTTCTTTAGGGGGCGCTCTCGAGCCGTTTGGCCACGCCCACTCGCAAAACCCATATCAGATGTATTGTCTCACTGCGGCGGATGTATGTCACACGTTCCGTGAGGTTTCAAGCATCCTTTGACCTTAAACATCAACTTCCTGTGTCACGGCGAGACATCCAACTTTGCCACATCGTCACGTCGACGGCCATTAACAAAGTCGAACAAATGTCTCAATATATCATCAACTACATGTTTAGGTTATTGTGACCCGACTTTAGGTTCATGTGATCAACCAGCTCGACATAGAATGTGAAAGTATGAAAAGTGTCATTTCCAGTGGCCAACAGGGGGCGCTATGACTATGAGCGAATATTACCCCACAGGGGTCTTCAGGGCGGGGCTGTTATCATACCTGTGATGTTTGGAGAAGGTCGGTCCATGTACATAAGATTTAAAGCAACTCGTAGTTTCATGGCGAGACGCTCAAAATGGCCACCTCTTCTGGGCACACACATCGACGAAAACTAATTATTTTGATAACTTTTAATCCCAAACATGTTTTCTATCCAGAGAACCTAAATTCAAGTCGGGGCGACAAAATCCCTCAGAGGAGTTCGACAAAGTACAACATGTCAGAATCACCCAAAATGGCGACTAAATTCAAAATGGTGGACTTCCTGTCGAGTTGACATAAAGGTGCAATGTAACATTTTTCTGATACACTTGTCCACCGGATTTCGTGAATTTAGGTAAATGTGGCCGCCGGGGCATCTCTTTAGGGGGCGCTCTCGAGCCATTTGGCCACGCCCACTCGCAACAACACTGGAATACCAAATTTTTCGCCGGGAGACGAATGTTTATCCACTTTCATGAGTTTTTGAATATGATAAAGCCTCCAAAAAGGAAAATCACTTTACGTAAGAATAATAAGGAAAGAGAAAAATAATTCCTTGAAAAACAACAGGGCTTCACACCCTGAAAACCAGACTGGCCTGTCAGACCACGTTCCTTCGCGACAGGCCCGCCTCCTGTTTCACCTCATGAACGTGAACGCATCACAGAGATGAAGTTCAGGTGGTGTCTTTGAGGGAAGCTGAGAGAAGGAGGTGAAAGAGGAGGTGAAAGAGGAAGGCTCGTTTCACACACACACATTTCCCTTTTAACAGCATTGTATCAGTGTGTGATCAGTGTGTGTCGCAGCAGCACCTCCTCCTCATCATCATCACCATCACCACCACCTGCAGCATCTCCGGCCGCCCGGCAACACCGTGAGTTTTATTTTAAATATTCTGACTAACACTTCTGATGTTTTTACTTTCATCTCCAAGTATTTGTTTCTCTCTGTGACTGTTTTTTTTATTTTTGTTTTTATAAATGTTTGGATACTCCGGTTTTCAGCAGTAGTTTGTGTTTTTCAGTCGTAGACGGAGTCTGTGGTAACTCGTCCGATTCATCAGACAAGATGAGATAAGATAAGGTGCATTCCTTTAAACATGTTCCCTTCTATCTATTTTTAAATCACAAAATGTTTTACTTCATTACTTAAACATCAACTTCCTGTGTCACAGCGAGACATCCAACTCTGCCGCATCGTCACGGCGACGCCCATTGACAAAGTCGAAGGAATGTCTCAATATATCATCAACTACATGTTTAGGTTATTTTGACGCGACTTTAGGTTCATGGGATCAACCAGCTCGATGTAGAATGTGAAAGTATGAAAAGTGTCATTTCCAGTGACCAACAGGGGGCGCTATGACTATGAGGGAATATTACCCCACAGGGGTCTTCAGGGCGGGGCTGTTATCATACCTGTGATGTTTGGAGAAGGTCGGTCCATGTACATAAGATTTAAAGCAACTCGTAGTTTCATGGCGAGACGCTAAAAATGGCCGCCACGCTACGGCACACACATCGATGAAAACGAATTATTTTGATAACTTTTAATCCCAAACATGTTTTCTATCCAGAGAACCTAAATTCAAGTCGGGGCGACAAAATCCCTCAGAGGAGTTTGACAAAGTACAACGTGTCAGAATTGCCCAAAATGGCGACTAAATTCAAAATGGTGGACTTCCTGTCGAGTTGACATAACAGTGCAATGTAACTTTTTTGTGTGTCTAGGTGTGATACACACCGGATTTCCGGAGGAAAACACATGAACCAGACTGAGGGTCTGACACACAAGGCTGAACAAAACAATACAGTTAATGAATAAAACACCCGACGGGATTATGTGAGTGCTGCAAAATACCAGAATCTGTAGATCATATCATTTGTTATTGACAGAAATTCACACGAGAGCGAGACAAGTTTAAAGAAGAAGCTAGAAGTTGAGTTAAAGAGATGAAATAAACCTGAATGGGAAGGAAGTGTTATTACAATACTTGAAAGAAACAGGTTTGAGGAAAATAATTTTGTTCACTGAATTGGTAAAACCTATATTTTATATTTTAGGTTGATTTTTATTTTCATTTATTTATTTATCTGTCACATTTCCTTGTTCCCTCCTTCAGATCTGCAGCTGGAAGATGGGCGGAGCCAACATGGGTGGAGTCTAAGAGCTGATGTCCTCATTGGCTGCAGAGTCACATGATGTTTAATTCAGAGCTGAAACCAGTTTTATCTTTGAGGAAGTGAAACTCACACAGTCACTGCTGCTGAGAGGTGAAATGGAGCAGAAAGGAGTTCAGTTGGACCGAGAAACCTTCTCTTGTTCCATCTGTCTGGATCTACTGAAGGATCCAGTGGGTCTTCCATGTGGACACAGCTACAGCATGGAGTGTATTAAAGTCCACTGGGACGGACAGGACGGGACAGGAGTCTACAGCTGTCCTCTGTGCATGAAGAAGTTCATACCAAGGCCTGTCCTGGACAAAAACACCATGTTGGCAGCTTTAGTGGAGGAGCTGAAGAAGACTGGACTCCAAGCTGCTCCTGCTGATCACTGCTATGCTGGACCTGAAGATGTGGCCTGTGATGTCTGCACTGGGAGAAAACTGAAAGCTGTCAAGTCCTGTTTAGTCTGTCTGGCTTCTTATTGTGAGAAACACCTTCAGCCTCATTATGATGTCGCTCCATTAAAGAAACACAAGCTGGTGAACCCCTCCAAGAAGCTCCAGGAGAACATCTGCTCTCTTCATGACGAGGTGATGAAGATGTTCTGCCGCACCGATCAGCAGATTATCTGTTATCTCTGCTCTGTGGAGGAACATAAAGACCACGACACCGTCTCAGCTGCAGCAGAAAGGACCGAGAGGCAGAGAGAGCTCGAGGGGAGTCGAGGAAAGGTCCAGCAGAAAATCCAGCATAGACAGAAAGATGTGAAGCTGCTTCAGCAGGAGGTGGAGGACATCAATCAGTCTGCTGAGAAAACATTGAAGGGCAGCGAGAAGCTCTTCACCCAGCTGATGAGTCTCCTCCTGGAAAGAAGCCGCGATGTGAAGCAGGAGGTCAGATCCCAGCAGGAAACCCAAGTGAGTCGAGTCAAAGAGCTTCAGGAGAAGCTGGAGCAGGAGATCGCTGAGCTGAAGAGGAAAGACGCCGAGATGGAGCAGCTCTCACACACAGAGGATCACAACGAGTTCCTGCACAACTACCCCTCAGTGTCAGCACTCAGTGAGCCTACAGACTCATCCAGCATCCATATCCGTCCTCTCACCTACTTTCAGGATGTGACAGCAGCTGTGTCAGAGGTCAGAGATAAACTACAGCAAGTTCTGGATGAAGAATGGAAGAAGATCTCAGTGTCAGTGAATGAAGTGGACGTTTTACTGTCACAACCAGGACCAAAGACCAGAGCTGGATTCTTAAGATATTCACAAGAAATCACACTGGATCCAAACACAGCAAACAGACAGATGTTATTATCTGATGGGAACAGAAAAGTAACAGGAATGGATCAGAATCAGTCTTATTCTGATCATCCAGACAGATTCAGTAGATGTTGTCAGGTCCTGAGTAGAGAGAGTCTGACTGGACGTTGTTACTTTGAGGTGGAGAGGAGAGGAGGAGGAGTTGATTTAGCAGTCGCATACAAGAATATCAACAGAACAGAGAGCTGGGAGGAAAGTAGATTTGGACGTAATGACAATTCTTGGTCATTAAATTGTTCCAAGAACAGTCTTTGGTACAACAACATTGAAACTCCCGTCTCAGGTCCTCCATCCTCCAGAGTGGGGGTGTACCTGGATCACAGTGCAGGTACTCTGTCCTTCTACAGCGTCTCTGAGACCAGGACTCTCCTCCACAGAGTCCAGACCACGTTCACTCAGCCGCTCCACGTTGGGTTAGGGTTCGGGTTCGGGTTTTTCTCCGTTGGAGACTCTGCTGAGTTTTGTAAACTGAAATGAATTGAAGTCTTTCAGGTTTCAGTGGGTTTAAACCTGCATTTTCATTTTCCATTTCATTTTCTCTCCATCATTGAGGCGTTTCTGCTCTGAACAAAGATCTGCTGTCAATCAAGCATTATGGGCGTCACCTGGATGTCTTCTTGATAGTTGTTATCTTCATGTTAATATGTTTTATTATTGTTTTTAAGCTCTTTTCACACCGTTCCTGTAGTGAAAACCACGTATCTCTAAATTTGGTGAAGTTGAATTTTGAATTATTTTCTGATAATTTAAAGAGATTTAAATGTTCTTTTATGGACTGAGATGATTCTCCTGCTAAATTAACTATTTTAAAAACCTAACAAAGCTGAAAAGGTGTTTATTTCTTAGATACGTGGTTCTCACAGGACAGCAACGCTCCAAATATGTGATGATCTGGTTCAATATGACGCTTTACAAATCAACAATATATAAAGTAGTTGAAATGAGCAAAACCTTCAGTGACTATGACGGTAAAATTCACTTTAATCCAGCAGCAATATGAATCTACAAACATCACATATATAATAGTAAAACACCAACAGGGAACATTTTCTGCTTCGTGTGTACTTTTACTTTTTGTGTTTTCAGTGTATTTTTGCTGACGATACTTTTACTTCAACAAGGTTTTGAATGCAGGACTTCTAGTATTTTCAGTCTGGTATCAGAACTTTTTCTGAAATAAAGGAGCTGAATTCTTTCACTGCTTCATATATAGTAATATAGATTATTCAGAGGGAACAAAGCAGCACTTTTACTTTAATACTTTCACTAAATGTTGCTGCTAACGCTTCTGTACTTTTACCTGAGTAAGCTGTTTAATTAAGGCCTTTGACTTGTAATGGAGTATCTTTGTTTTCTTTGCTGTATTTGTACTTTTACTTCAATAAATGTTCTGAATACTTCATCCACCACTTGTCTGAGTTGAATTTGAAACGAGATTAGATGTTCACACGGGGAACACGTCTGCACTACATTTAACTATAGTATGGAGGAATCTAGCAGGGATGTGTGAGTGGGATGTAGAAGATGAAACATTGGTCGGTGGTGGCCATTTTCCAATATGCTGTAAAGTATCATTACAAAGGAGGAAGCAGGAGATATAGTGGGTAAGTGGGTCTTTAATATATATATATATGAGAGAGAAATGGATCAAATAGATTTAAATGAAGATATTGAAGAGATTGATAGAAAATTAATATTTACAGTGCTGGAAGCTGCAAATCCAACAAGTGCTAAAGGTGAAGGAAGGATGAAGAGAAAGGCTGCCCCCTGGTGGACAGATGAGTGTTGGAGAGCAGCGACAGAAAGAAACAAAGCTCTCTTAGGTTACGAAGAAAAATCACATCACTTCCAGAATTTAATACAATACGAACAAGCAGAAACGAGGGTTCATAAAAAATCATTCTGAAAGCAAAGAGTGAAATCTGGAAGAGTTATTGGATCAGATTTGGGGGATGATTAGAAGCAGGAGAGGAATTAGTAGAGGACAGCAGGTTAGTTAAGATTATAAGATTATGGAAATAATGATTACAGACAGATTCACATTTTATTTTGAAACCAGGGAGAATGATACCAACTCATCAAAGTGGATTTCAGAAAGGTAGAGGAACTATGGACCCAGTTATTTGTTT
The DNA here is from genome assembly GCF_022577435.1 of Embiotoca jacksoni. NCBI lineage: Eukaryota > Metazoa > Chordata > Actinopteri > Embiotocidae > Embiotoca > Embiotoca jacksoni. The sequence goes on from NW_027185401.1 coordinate 186,970, forward strand.
AGAAACAGAAATTTAATTAAAACTGCAAGCAGTGATGTACTGGCCCTCCCACTCCCAAGGACAGTCTCCCTGAAGTGCAGCACACCAGGGACCCAGTATCCCTGTGTAAAGTTGCTATTTTTGTCTTGTTTCCTGTCTCCAGCAGGGGGCGCTGGCGAGCCGTTTAGCCACGCCCACTTGCAAAACACATCAAATGTATCATCTCACCACACCGGATGTATGTGACACGTTTCGTGAGGTTTCAAGCATCCTTTGACCTTAAACATCAACTTCCTGTGCCACGGCAAGTCATCCAACTTTGCCGCATCGTCACGGCGACGCCCATTGACAAAGTCGAACGAATGTCTCAATATATCATCAACTACATGTTTAGGTTATTGTGACCTGAGTTTAGGTTATTGTGACCTGCCTTTAGGTTCATGGGATCAACCAGCTCGATGTAGAATGTGAAAGTATGAAAAGTGTCATTTTCAGTGGCCAACAGGGGGCGCTATGACTATGAGCGAATATTACCCCACAGGGGCCTTCAGGGCAGGGCTGTTATCATATCTGTGATGTTTGGAGAAGGTCGGTCCATATACATAAGATTTAAAGCAACTGGTAGCTTCATGGAGAGACGCTCAAAATGGCCGCCACGCTACGGGCACACACATCGATGAAAACGAATTATTTTAAGAAGATTTAATCCCAAACATGTTTTCTATCCATAGAACCTAAATTCAAGTCGGGCGACAAAATCCCTCAGAGGAGTTCGACAAAGTAGGTGTCAGAATTGCCCAAAATGGCGACTAAATTCAAAATGGTGGACTTCCTGTCGAGTTGACATAATGGTGCAATATAACTTTTTTGTGCGTCCAGGTGTGATATGCGTGTCCACCGGATTTGGTGAATTTAGGTAAATGTGGCCACCGGGGCATTTCTTTAGGGGGCGCTCTCGAGCCGTTTGGCCACGCCCACTCGCAAAACCCATATCAGATGTATTGTCTCACTGCGGCGGATGTATGTCACACGTTCCGTGAGGTTTCAAGCATCCTTTGACCTTAAACATCAACTTCCTGTGTCACGGCGAGACATCCAACTTTGCCACATCGTCACGTCGACGGCCATTAACAAAGTCGAACAAATGTCTCAATATATCATCAACTACATGTTTAGGTTATTGTGACCCGACTTTAGGTTCATGTGATCAACCAGCTCGACATAGAATGTGAAAGTATGAAAAGTGTCATTTCCAGTGGCCAACAGGGGGCGCTATGACTATGAGCGAATATTACCCCACAGGGGTCTTCAGGGCGGGGCTGTTATCATACCTGTGATGTTTGGAGAAGGTCGGTCCATGTACATAAGATTTAAAGCAACTCGTAGTTTCATGGCGAGACGCTCAAAATGGCCACCTCTTCTGGGCACACACATCGACGAAAACTAATTATTTTGATAACTTTTAATCCCAAACATGTTTTCTATCCAGAGAACCTAAATTCAAGTCGGGGCGACAAAATCCCTCAGAGGAGTTCGACAAAGTACAACATGTCAGAATCACCCAAAATGGCGACTAAATTCAAAATGGTGGACTTCCTGTCGAGTTGACATAAAGGTGCAATGTAACATTTTTCTGATACACTTGTCCACCGGATTTCGTGAATTTAGGTAAATGTGGCCGCCGGGGCATCTCTTTAGGGGGCGCTCTCGAGCCATTTGGCCACGCCCACTCGCAACAACACTGGAATACCAAATTTTTCGCCGGGAGACGAATGTTTATCCACTTTCATGAGTTTTTGAATATGATAAAGCCTCCAAAAAGGAAAATCACTTTACGTAAGAATAATAAGGAAAGAGAAAAATAATTCCTTGAAAAACAACAGGGCTTCACACCCTGAAAACCAGACTGGCCTGTCAGACCACGTTCCTTCGCGACAGGCCCGCCTCCTGTTTCACCTCATGAACGTGAACGCATCACAGAGATGAAGTTCAGGTGGTGTCTTTGAGGGAAGCTGAGAGAAGGAGGTGAAAGAGGAGGTGAAAGAGGAAGGCTCGTTTCACACACACACATTTCCCTTTTAACAGCATTGTATCAGTGTGTGATCAGTGTGTGTCGCAGCAGCACCTCCTCCTCATCATCATCACCATCACCACCACCTGCAGCATCTCCGGCCGCCCGGCAACACCGTGAGTTTTATTTTAAATATTCTGACTAACACTTCTGATGTTTTTACTTTCATCTCCAAGTATTTGTTTCTCTCTGTGACTGTTTTTTTTATTTTTGTTTTTATAAATGTTTGGATACTCCGGTTTTCAGCAGTAGTTTGTGTTTTTCAGTCGTAGACGGAGTCTGTGGTAACTCGTCCGATTCATCAGACAAGATGAGATAAGATAAGGTGCATTCCTTTAAACATGTTCCCTTCTATCTATTTTTAAATCACAAAATGTTTTACTTCATTACTTAAACATCAACTTCCTGTGTCACAGCGAGACATCCAACTCTGCCGCATCGTCACGGCGACGCCCATTGACAAAGTCGAAGGAATGTCTCAATATATCATCAACTACATGTTTAGGTTATTTTGACGCGACTTTAGGTTCATGGGATCAACCAGCTCGATGTAGAATGTGAAAGTATGAAAAGTGTCATTTCCAGTGACCAACAGGGGGCGCTATGACTATGAGGGAATATTACCCCACAGGGGTCTTCAGGGCGGGGCTGTTATCATACCTGTGATGTTTGGAGAAGGTCGGTCCATGTACATAAGATTTAAAGCAACTCGTAGTTTCATGGCGAGACGCTAAAAATGGCCGCCACGCTACGGCACACACATCGATGAAAACGAATTATTTTGATAACTTTTAATCCCAAACATGTTTTCTATCCAGAGAACCTAAATTCAAGTCGGGGCGACAAAATCCCTCAGAGGAGTTTGACAAAGTACAACGTGTCAGAATTGCCCAAAATGGCGACTAAATTCAAAATGGTGGACTTCCTGTCGAGTTGACATAACAGTGCAATGTAACTTTTTTGTGTGTCTAGGTGTGATACACACCGGATTTCCGGAGGAAAACACATGAACCAGACTGAGGGTCTGACACACAAGGCTGAACAAAACAATACAGTTAATGAATAAAACACCCGACGGGATTATGTGAGTGCTGCAAAATACCAGAATCTGTAGATCATATCATTTGTTATTGACAGAAATTCACACGAGAGCGAGACAAGTTTAAAGAAGAAGCTAGAAGTTGAGTTAAAGAGATGAAATAAACCTGAATGGGAAGGAAGTGTTATTACAATACTTGAAAGAAACAGGTTTGAGGAAAATAATTTTGTTCACTGAATTGGTAAAACCTATATTTTATATTTTAGGTTGATTTTTATTTTCATTTATTTATTTATCTGTCACATTTCCTTGTTCCCTCCTTCAGATCTGCAGCTGGAAGATGGGCGGAGCCAACATGGGTGGAGTCTAAGAGCTGATGTCCTCATTGGCTGCAGAGTCACATGATGTTTAATTCAGAGCTGAAACCAGTTTTATCTTTGAGGAAGTGAAACTCACACAGTCACTGCTGCTGAGAGGTGAAATGGAGCAGAAAGGAGTTCAGTTGGACCGAGAAACCTTCTCTTGTTCCATCTGTCTGGATCTACTGAAGGATCCAGTGGGTCTTCCATGTGGACACAGCTACAGCATGGAGTGTATTAAAGTCCACTGGGACGGACAGGACGGGACAGGAGTCTACAGCTGTCCTCTGTGCATGAAGAAGTTCATACCAAGGCCTGTCCTGGACAAAAACACCATGTTGGCAGCTTTAGTGGAGGAGCTGAAGAAGACTGGACTCCAAGCTGCTCCTGCTGATCACTGCTATGCTGGACCTGAAGATGTGGCCTGTGATGTCTGCACTGGGAGAAAACTGAAAGCTGTCAAGTCCTGTTTAGTCTGTCTGGCTTCTTATTGTGAGAAACACCTTCAGCCTCATTATGATGTCGCTCCATTAAAGAAACACAAGCTGGTGAACCCCTCCAAGAAGCTCCAGGAGAACATCTGCTCTCTTCATGACGAGGTGATGAAGATGTTCTGCCGCACCGATCAGCAGATTATCTGTTATCTCTGCTCTGTGGAGGAACATAAAGACCACGACACCGTCTCAGCTGCAGCAGAAAGGACCGAGAGGCAGAGAGAGCTCGAGGGGAGTCGAGGAAAGGTCCAGCAGAAAATCCAGCATAGACAGAAAGATGTGAAGCTGCTTCAGCAGGAGGTGGAGGACATCAATCAGTCTGCTGAGAAAACATTGAAGGGCAGCGAGAAGCTCTTCACCCAGCTGATGAGTCTCCTCCTGGAAAGAAGCCGCGATGTGAAGCAGGAGGTCAGATCCCAGCAGGAAACCCAAGTGAGTCGAGTCAAAGAGCTTCAGGAGAAGCTGGAGCAGGAGATCGCTGAGCTGAAGAGGAAAGACGCCGAGATGGAGCAGCTCTCACACACAGAGGATCACAACGAGTTCCTGCACAACTACCCCTCAGTGTCAGCACTCAGTGAGCCTACAGACTCATCCAGCATCCATATCCGTCCTCTCACCTACTTTCAGGATGTGACAGCAGCTGTGTCAGAGGTCAGAGATAAACTACAGCAAGTTCTGGATGAAGAATGGAAGAAGATCTCAGTGTCAGTGAATTAAGTGGACGTTTTACTGTCACAACCAGAACCAAAGACCAGAGCTGGATTCTTAAGATATTCACAAGAAATCACACTGGATCCAAACACAGCAAACAGATACCTGTTATTATCTGATGGGAACAGAAAAGCAACTTTCATGATTCAGAATCAGTCTTATTCTGATCATCCAGACAGATTCAGTAGATATTGTCAGGTCCTGAGTAGAGAGAGTCTGACTGGACGTTGTTACTTTGAGGTAGAGATGAGAGAAAGAGGAGGAGTTGATGTAGCAGTCGCATACAAGAATATCAACAGAACAGGGAGCTGGATGGAAAGTGTGTTTGGACGTAATAACAAATCTTGGTCATTAAATTGTTCCAATAACAGTCTTTGGTTCAACAACATTGAAACTCCCGTCTCAGGTCCTCCATCCTCCAGAGTGGGGGTGTACCTGGATCACAGTGCAGGTACTCTGTCCTTCTACAGCGTCTCTGAGACCATGACTCTCCTCCACAGAGTCCAGACCACGTTCACTCAGCCGCTCCACGTTGGGTTAGGGTTCGGGTTTTGGTTAGGGTCTGTCTTCGTTGGAAGCACTGCTGAGTTTTGTAAACTGAAATAAACTGAAGTCTTTCAGGTTTCAGTGAGTTTAAACCTGCATTTTCATTTTCCATTTCATTTTCTCTCCATCATTGAGGCGTTTCTGCTCTGAACAAAGATCTGCTGTCAATCAAGCATTATGGGCGTCACCTGGACGTCTTCTTGATAGTTGTTATCTTCATGTTAATATGTTTTATTATTATTTTTAAGCTCTTTTCACACCGTTCCTGTAGTGAAAACCACGTATCTAAATTTGGTGAAGTTGAATTTTGAATTATTTTCTGTTAAACTAAAGAGATTTAAATGTTCTTTTATGGACTGAGATGATTCTCCTGCTAAATTAACTATTTTAAAAAACCTGACAAAGCTGAAAAGGTGTTTATTTCTTAGATACGTGGTTCTCACAGGACAGCAACGCTCCAAATATGTGATGATCTGGTTCAATATGACGCTTTACAAATCAACAATATATAAAGTAGTTGAAATGAGCAAAACCTTCAGTGACTATGACGGTAAAATTCACTTTAATCCAGCAACAATATGAATCTACAAACATCACATATATAATAGTAAAACACCAACAGGGAACATTTTCTGATTCGTGTGTACTTTTACTTTTTGTGTTTTCAGTGTATTTTTGCTGACGAAACTTTTACTTCAACAAGGTTTTGAATGCAGGGCTTCTAGTATTTTCAGTCTGGTATCAGAACTTTTTCTGAAATAAAGGAGCTGAATTCTTTCACTGCTTCATATATAGTAATGTAGATTATTCAGAGGGAACAAAGCAGCACTTTTACTTTAATACTTTCACTAAATGTTGCTGCTAACGCTTCTGTACTTTTACCTGAGTAAGCTGTTTAATTAAGGACTTTGACTTGTAATGGAGTATCTTTGTTTTCTTTGCTGTATTTGTACTTTTACTTCAATAAATGTTCTGAATACTTCATCCACCATTTGTCTGAGTTGAATTTGAAACTAGATTAGATGTTCACAAGGGGAACACGTCTGCACTACATTTAACTATAGTATGGAGGAATCTAGCAGGGATGTGTGAGTGGGATGTAGAAGATGAAACATCGGTGGGTGGTGGCCATTTTCCAATATGTTGTAAAGTATTATTACAAAGGAGGAAGCAGGAGATATAGTGGGTAAGTGGGTCTTTAAAATATATATATGTGAGAGAGAAATGGATCAAATAGATTTAAATGAAGATATTCAAGAGATTGATAGAAAATTAATATTTACAGTGCTGGAAGCTGCAAATCCAACATGTGCTGAAGGTGAAGGAAGGATGAAGAGAAAGGCTGCCCCCTGGTGGACAGATGAGTGTTGGAGAGCAGCGACAGAAAGAAACAAAGCTCTCTTAGGTTATGAAGAAAAATCACATCACTTCCAGAATTTAATACAATACGAACAAGCAGAAACGAGGGTTCATAAAAAATCATTCTGAAAGCAAAGAGGGAAATCTGGAAGAGTTATTGGATCAGATTTGGGGGATGATTAGAAGCAGGAGAGGAATTAGAAGAGTACGGCAGGTTAGTTAAGATTATAAGATTATGGAAATAATGATTACAGACAGATTCACATTTTATTTTGAAACCAGGGAGAATGATACCAACTCATCAAAGTGGATTTCAGAAAGGTAGAGGAACTATCGACCCAGTTATTTGTTTAGAAACAGAAATTTAAAAAGAGCTCAAGTGAATAAGGAGTCAGTGATGTGTTTTTTGATGTGGAAAAGGCATCATGATTTGGTTTGGAAGGAGGGATTGTTGATGAAATTCAATATGATAGGAATATGTGTCAGAACATGTCATCGGATTAAAGAGATAAATGATGTTTCCTCTCAAGTTCAGGGTGATGTTGGACGATCCCTTTTTGCTGATGATGGATCAGAAATGAATGCTACCTACATATCATCCTTTTAACCAGGCCACATAAAACAGTGTTGTTCACCAGGAAGAGAGGAGTTGATGCTCAGATAAAGATTCATGGACAAAACATCATGACGGTAAGATTCACTTTAATCCAGCAGCAATATGAATCTACAAACATCACATATATAATAGGAAAACACCAACAGGGAACATTTTCTGCTTCGTGTGTACTTTTACTTTTTGTGTTTTCAGTGTATTTTTGCTGACGATACTTTTACTTCAACAAGGTTTTGAATGCAGGACTTCTAGTATTTTCAGTCTGGTATCAGAACTTTTTCTGAAATAAAGGAGCTGAATTCTTTCACTGCTTCATATATAGTAATATAGATTATTCAGAGGGAACAAAGCAGCACTTTTACTTTAATACTTTCACTAAATGTTGCTGCTAACGCTTCTGTACTTTTACCTGAGTAAGCTGTTTAATTAAGGACTTTGACTTGTAATGGAGTATCTTTGTTTTCTTTGCTGTATTTGTACTTTTAATTCAATAAATGTTCTGAATACTTCATCCACCATTTGTCTGAGTTGAATTAGACTAAATGGTGCTGCTTGTTTCCAGAATGGCCACCAGAGGGAGCACTCTGCCCACTGACATCGCTCGTTGCCCCTGGAGACTAATAAGTGAACTTATCAGAGGTAAAACAAACATCCTCAAATCTTTGTTTCATGTTACAGCAGCAGAAACAGAGGGCGTCTCAGTTTGTGGGGGAAACTTCAACTTAGTCATGAATCACAGCCGAGACGACGAGTTTGAGGAGGAATAAAAAAAACTGCTCTCAAACTCAGCAGCTGCAGTCTGTCACGTTTCCTTGTTCCCTCCATCAGATCTGCATCTGGAAGATGGGCGGAGCCAACATGGGTGGAGTCTTAGAGCTGAAGTCCTCATTGGCTGCAGAGTCACATGATATTTAAATCAGCTGAAACTGGTTTTATCTTTGAGGAAATGAAACTCACACAGTCACTGCTGCTGAGAGGTGAAATGGAGCAGAAAGGAGTTCAGCTGGACCGAGAAACCTTCTCTTGTTCCATCTGTCTGGATCCACTGAAGGATCCGGTGACTCTTCCATGTGGACACAGCTACTGCATGGAGTGTATTAAAGTCCACTGGGACAGACAGGACGGGACAGGAGTCTACAGCTGTCCTCTGTGCATGAAGAGGTTCATACCAAGGCCTGTCCTGGTGAAAAACACCATGTTGGCAGCTTTAGTGGAGGAGCTGAAGAAGACTGGACTCCAAGCTGCTCCTGCTGATCACTGCTATGCTGGACCTGAAGATGTGGCCTGTGATGTCTGCACTGGGAGAAAACTGAAAGCTGTCAAGTCCTGTTTAGTCTGTCTGGCTTCTTATTGTGAGAAACACCTTCAGCCTCATTATGATGCCACAACATTCAAGAAACACAAGCTGGTGAACCCCTCCAAGAAGCTCCAGGAGAACATCTGCTCTCTTCATGAGGAGGTGATGAAGATGTTCTGCCGCACAGATCGGCAGAGTATCTGTTCTCTCTGCTCTGTGGATGAACATAAAGACCACGACACCGTCTCAGCTGCAGCAGAAAGGACCGAGAGGCAGAGAGAGCTCGAGGGGAGTCGAGGAAACGTCCAGCAGAAAATCCAGGACAGACAGAAAGATGTGAAGCTGCTTCAGCAGGAGGTGGAGGACATCAATCAGTCTGCTGAGAAAACACTGGAGGGCAACGAGAAGCTCTTCACCCAGCTGATGAGTCTCCTCCAGGAAAGAAGCCGCGATGTGAAGCAGGAGGTCAGATCCCAGCAGGAAACCCAAGTGAGTCGAGTCAAAGAGCTTCAGGAGAAGCTGGAGCAGGAGATCGCTGAGCTGAAGAGGAAAGACGCCGAGCTGGAGCAGCTCTCACACACAGAGGATCACAACGAGTTCCTGCACAACTACCCCTCAGTGTCAGCACTCAGTGAGCCTACAGACTCATCCAGCATCCATATCCGTCCTCTCACCTACTTTCAGGATGTGACAGCAGCTGTGTCAGAGGTCAGAGATAAACTACAGCAAGTTCTGGATGAAGAATGGAAGAAGATCTCAGTGTCAGTGAATGAAGTGGACGTTTTACTGTCACAACCAGGACCAAAGACCAGAGCTGGATTCTTAAGATATTCACAAGAAATCACACTGGATCCAAACACAGCATTCAGTTACCTGTTATTATCTGATGGGAACAGAAAAGTAACAGTAATAAATCAGAATCAGTCTTATTCTGATCATCCAGACAGATTCAGTAGATGTTTTCAGGTCCTGAGTAGAGAGAGTCTGACTGGACGTTGTTACTTTGAGGTGGAGATGAGAGGAGGAGTTGAAGTAGCAGTCGCATACAAGAATATCAACAGAAAGAGCGTGAAGGAAAGTGGATTTGGACGTAACAACAAATCTTGGTCATTAAATTGTTCCAATAACAGTCTTTGGTACAACAACATTGAAACTCCCGTCTCAGGTCCTCCACCCTCCAGAGTGGGGGTGTACCTGGATCACAGTGCAGGTACTCTGTCCTTCTACAGCGTCTCTGAGACCATGACTCTCCTCCACAGAGTCCAGACCACGTTCACTCAGCCGCTCCATGCTGGACTTTGGATTTACATCGTTGGAAACTCTGCTGAGTTTTGTAAACTGAAATAAACTGAAGTCTTTCAGGTTTCAGTGGGTTTAAACCTGCATTTTCATTTTCCATTTCATTTTCTCTCCATCATTGAGGCGTTTCTGCTCTGAACAAAGATCTGCTGTCAATCAAGCATTATGGGCGTCACCTGGACGTCTTCTTGATAGTTGTTATCTTCATGTTAATATGTTTTATTATTGTTTTTAAGCTCTTTTCACACCGTTCCTGTAGTGAAAACCACGTATCTCTAAATTTGGTGAAGTTGAATTTTGAATTATTTTCTGTTAAACTAAAGTGATTTAAATGTTCGTTTATGGACTGAGATGATTCTCCTGCTAAATTAACTATTTTAAAAACCTGACAAAGCTGAAAAGGTGTTTATTTCTTAGATACGTGGTTCTCACAGGACAGCAACGCTCCAAATATGTGATGATCTGGTTCAATATGACGCTTTACAAATCAACAATATATAAAGTAGTTGAAATGAGCAAAACCTTCAGTGACTATGACGGTAAAATTCACTTTAATCCAGCAGCAATATGAATCTACAAACATCATATATATAATAGTAAAACACCAACAGGGAACATTTTCTGCTACGTGTGTACTTTTACTTTTTGTGTTTTCAGTGTATTTTTGCTGACGATACTTTTACTTCAACAAGGTTTTGAATGCAGGACTTCTAGTATTTTCAGTCTGGTATCAGAACTTTTTCTGAAATAAAGGAGCTGAATTCTTTCACTGCTTCATATATAGTAATATAGATTATTCAGAGGGAACAAAGCAGCACTTTTACTTTAATACTTTCACTCAATGTTGCTGCTAACGCTTCTGTACTTTTACCTGAGGAAGCTGTTTAATTAAGGACTTTGACTTGTAATGGAGTATCTTTGTTTTCTTTGCTGTATTTGTACTTTTACTTCAATAAATGTTCTGAATACTTCATCCACCATTTGTCTGAGTTGAATTAGACAACATGATGCTGCTGTTTCACAAACTGACCACCAGAGGGAGCACTCTGCCCACTGACAGCGCTGGTTGCCGCTGAAGACTCTCAAAGGTCATGAAATGTAATCTTCCAGCCTTTGGTGCAGATCCCTGTGAGAGAGGAACGCCCCTCAGCTTCATCAATATGTTCAGGCTGAGAAAGTTTCTTCCTGAAATGACTTCCATGATAAATAAAATCCCGGCTCTGTGCTGAGCACGGTCACCTCAGAGCAGAAAGCTTCTCCGTGTGGACGTTGGACGGTCTCATGTTGTCTGCTTGGTTTTCTCCAGTGTGCTATCCTATGCTAGTCTTTGCTTACAATAATACTATATATGTATGCCATATTATATTCCTTATATACAATCTCGTATTAATCAACTATTAATCCTCAGGCGTATGCAACAGGCTGTTTCTGCTGAGGTCAGCGATCCTGTTGGGGTCAGCATGCTGCTGTGCATAATAACAAGGCTGTAACGGTTGATGGCACGACCACTAGTTTCACCTCCTGTCTTTCTTATTTCTTCCAAGTCATAAAACAGGAATAAGTTACTGACCTGAGCAACACGTCCCCACAAGGCAAGACCCCCACCTCGACCAATCAACAAAGGACACATCACCATACATGACTTTTTGGTTCCTGTACTATAAGAAGACTGGGTCAGGGAGAGTCAGGAGTCAGACTTTGTGAACTGACACATACTCTGTTGCGGTCAGGGAAACATAGTCTGGACCCAGAGCTCTGTAAACTGATTATTCTGCTGCTGTTAAATAAATATCTTGAAGCCTGACATCTTCTCCTATTGACTCATTAAGGCTGACACATATTGGCTTTGTACTAGCAGGAGCCCAAGTCCAACAATTTGGTGACCCCGACGTGATGAGGACGGAGAAGGGAAGGCGGTAAAGAGACAGAACCAACAGCGGACATCTGGTCAACGGTGACAACAGTGGGCCCACATCTAAGAAGGTAAGCAGACACCTGTTTTAACGAAGTTCTGCAATTGGATATTGTCAAATTATATTGTTGTCATGGTGAGGACCTAGATGTCCTAGTAAGCGGCAGAATAATAAGCGTCAGACGGGGGTTACAGGCCCACCGTCGGAAAAAAAAAAAGTGGGGGTTAGAGGCCCAAGACGAAGTCTGAACTACAAAAAGGTTTGGAAACCAGAGAGGTTAGAGTCCTCCAAAAATCCCAAGGGTTACATACCTGGATCCGTTAGAGGCGGAACAAAAGATCGTTGTATAAGGCGTAAACTTAAAGAGGGCCGGCGATACAACGTGTGTGAGGTCATTAATTTTTCTTATGGAGAACTGACCACTGCAGTCTGATGTTGAAGTGAAATTGAAGATTGTTGAAAGCATTTAAATACGGGGAAATGTGGGTGGCTTCCAAGAACTAAGCAAGTTTTATAGAGACATCCAGTCTCGGCAAGTTCTTGTTCTGTGGGGACAAAGGGTGGTGTTGGTGGAGAAAGTGAGCGTGAATTAAAAGATTTGTGGTATCTGGGGCGACCCCTAGAGTGAGACCGGACTGAAGTTATTCAGCCTAGAAGCTTGTCTCACTAGATCCACAAATTGACCTAAAGAAGTCATTCACACTCAATCTCCACGTGTGTGTTGAATTATCACTGTGGGATAGTATTGAATAAACAGGAAAAAAAAAAATTAAAAAAAGGAGATGGAAGGTGAATTTGATTGAGAGTGTGTGGAGTATGGGGGCTGTGGCCCAGAAGTGAATGTAGGAGAACAGTGAGGTCTCATTAGGATGCAGTTGAGTAGTGGATGTGACAAGGGAGTCAGAAAGAGAGAAATGAGAGAATATGATAAGTTAACTGAAGGAAACAGAAGGATTCCCCGCGGACCAGGACACGACGGTAATATGGCCATGGCTGAGTAGAGCAGAAAATAAGACCAGACAAGACATAAAGAAACGTGAAGAAGAAGGTCCTAAGGGGTGGACAGAAAAAAGGAAGTGGAAAAAGGAAATGGAAGAGATGCAGGATAGGAGAAGAAGATTGCATAATATGACATTAGCAGGCGGAGCCACACAGCAAGTGTGGGAGAGTAAACGGAAAGAGCAGGTGAAGAAAAGACCAGATGAACAAAATTACTGAGAGAGAAGGATAACATAAACAGAGGCAGGATCTCAGTCAGAAAAAAAAAATTGAAGTAAGCGAAAAATAAAATCAGAACAGAGTAAAACTAACGCTGAAAGATCGCGCTACAACAAACAAAAACTTAGAACAACGGAGACAGACAAATGACTAGAATAATTCAGAACGTAATGACATATAAATAAAAGAACGGGAACAATTAATAATAGTGACAGTTAAAAATAAAATAATGAAACAAGATAGAGAGAAGCAATATGGTTCAGGAAGCCAATTAATAATAATAAAAAGAGAAACAGACAAATATGGGTTAAAGATTGAAGAAAATACATGAATAAACAAGAATAACTTAAGATAAGTGATAGCATAGAGATAAAAGAGGAAAAAGGAACAGGAGGAGGAGCTGTTAAAGGCTCAGCTTTTAAAACTCCAATTAGATGACGCCAGACGCAAAGCTACTGATAAGTAAAAAGGACACAAACAATGGAGAGATTAAGGGAGAAAATTAGGTAAGAGACATCAAAATCTGCATCACAGCCCCGTGAGAGCCCGAAGGTGGGAAAATCAAACAAACCCACAGTAAAAACGAGAGATATTATAAGATGCAAAGATCACGGACAGATTGAGAGGGTTTGGGTGGTAGCCAGAGAGGGAAGCAGGAGGACTCTACCAGTGCAGAGGAAGATGAAACTCTGCAACAACACAGTCAAGACACCCTGAGAGCAAAGGAGGCAATACAGCAGACCAGCACCATGTCTGCACCGCAAGAAGTGGACAGAGAGAGTGAGGACAGAGACAAACAGTCCTCCTCGGAGCAACCACCAGCAACAGGCATCAAAATAAAAACTAAAAAAGAAAAGACACACTGAAATCATGACAAGAGGCCGTAAAACACCGAGACGGATCCGGTGGGGAAACGTCCTCCCACAAGTACGGGAGGCACGGACAATCTGGGTGTCAGAAACAGTTGGCTGACCTCGACAAACTCCACCGACTCCAACTCCTTTCATACCTGTCAGGTGATCACTGATAGGAGACGCTAACAACAGAATACTACAGAGGATCAAAGGGGGCGGTGATGTGGAAACATGAGTTAAACAATCAAATAGGAAGTCTGATGAACCAGCAATTCAACTTCTGAAACACAACCTGTCTCAGAAGAATAGTTGATTGATTGGATAAGATAAAGTAAAATAAATCAACTTAAAATAATATGAGATTAGTTAGAGATGAGTTAATAGAAAAGATAGATCGAAGTTAATAGATCAAAGTTAAGGATAAGATAGATCAAAGAAAATAAGAGAATACTGAGATTTAAGATGTAAAAGTTCAAGTTTAAAGAGGCCCAAAGACAGTGTAGTAAAGGAGAGCAGTAGTCACACCAGAAGTAGAAGGGCAGATTAGAATAAGTAGATAAATAATAATAGAACATTAGGACCACAACATAAAATAAATAAAAGAAAAGGTAATGAGCAAAAGACGAGGAGGAACCTTACTGCCGCCTTATTCTGGACCACACAGGCTGAAATGGTGTTTATATCACTCAAAAATGCCCTGAGCAATGCCACTGACCTGTCGGTACCAGATTACACGGATCCATTCTATCTGGATGTTTCTGAAACAGCCCAGACAGCAAATGATGTGCTGTTTCAGAAAAAGGGGGGTGACAGGAAGGTGTTGATGTACGTAAGTGTGACACTAGATGCTACAGAGAACAGACACCCACCATGCACAAGACATGCAGCAGGAGTAGTGAACATTTTGCAGAAAACGGCACACATAGTCATGCAACATCAACTGATAGTACTCACCACACACACAGTCGTGGCATATGTGAACTCCACACCATGTCATCACTAAGACAGACCAGGCTGGACAAAACACTGACATCACCACACATCACATACACACATGAAGACATAAACATGGCAGACAACATGGGAGAAGGAGGGCCGCATGTATGTGAGGAAAGAGTGCAGAAAGATGTCAGGGTGATAGAGAGCTTGCAGAACATCCCTTTCCCTGATGTTGATGAAACCCTGTTCACAGATGGGTGTTGTTACAGACACCCAACGGACGGACTGAAAGCAGCCCTAGCGGTGGTCAGGAGAACACAGGAAGGATTTCAGGAAGTGGTGGCAGAACCAGTAGTTGGAAAAGAGTCAGCTCAGATAGCAGAACTACAGGCCATGATTAGAGCACCAGAATGGGCAGAAGGGAAAGTTGTAAACATCTACACAGACTCAGCATATGTAGTGGGTGCTGTTCATATAGAGCTGAGACAATGGATCAGAGCAGGATTCCTGACTGCAGACAAGACACCCATCAGACATGAAGCAGACATGAAGAGACTGGTGGAGGCACTAATGAAGCCAAAAGCTGTGGCTATCATGAAGTGTAAAGGACACGACAAAACAGACACCTGGATTGCAATGGGCAATGATCAAGCTGACCAGGCTGCCAAGAGAACGGCAGGATATGGAGCTGAGTACGTTATGTTGCAAACTGACAGGACAATACAGGACATGCTGCCACAGTGTGATGTAGACATGATAAGAAAGGAGCAGACAAAGGCCTCTCCATGGGACACCAGTGTATGGCAGGACAGAGGAGCCACAGAACAGGATGGATTGTGGAGAGCCCCGGATGGTAGACTAGTTCTGCCACCAGGCCTGGTACAGAGGACATTACAGGAAGCACATGGTCTCACTCACTGTGGACAGAAACAGATGCAGAGACATCAGACCCATTGGTGGCATCTATTTCTACCGGCTATGATAGAAAACCACGTGAGAGAGTGTAGTGTGTGTATGGTATACAATGTAAAGGCGACCATTAAGCCTCACCAAGGACAGTTTCCCCTGCCACAGCTCCGGGGCAGGACATTTTCATTGATTACACCGACATGATTGACACAGTGGGAGGACACAGGTACCTCCTGGTAGCCGTGGATGCATACACTGGCTGGCCAGAGGCAATACCTGCTAAAAAAGAGGATGCAAAAACAGTGATCCAATTCTTGATAAATCACTACATACCCGTGCATGGGTTTCCTCGTCGCATCCGTTCAGATAACAGCTCCCATTTCAAAAATAAAGACTTACAAGAAGGAGAAAAACATTTGGGCCTAAAACACGCATTTGGCCCGGTCTACCACCCTCAGTCACAGGGGAGGGTAGAAAGAATGAATCAGACACCGAAAAGTAAAATCAGTAAAGGATGTGCTCAAACCAAGCTGTCCTGGGTGGAGGCTCTGCCAGTAGCATTGATGGCAGTGCACAGCTCTGTGAATTCTACCACAGGGTTCACTCCTTTTGAGCTGTGGACTGGACAGCAGTTTCCGGGTCCAGGCGCAGGAAACCCGGTGACGATCGAAACAAGTTCCTGGATGAAATATAAGCCATACTATGATCAACTAACAGCTTTGGTGTCAGGTTTCTCTACACAGGTGACGGAGGCCAAAGGGGGCAGTGAACCAGGAACACCACATACAGCGGAGCGGGTCCTCCTAAAGGTGATCAAGAGGAAGTGGTCGGAACCGAGGTGGACCGGACCGTACAGAGTTAAGGAGAGGACAACGCACGCGGTCCGGCTGGACGGCAAAGGAGAGAACTGGTACCACTGGTCACAGTGCACGGCAGCAGAACCTCCCCAGTGGACGCTGGGTCAGGTAACAGTTGATCTGAAACATCAGGATCAACAGTAAGTGAAAAAAAAAAGAATCACCTGTGAGAAAGAACTGTGATTGTGTGTTTTGATATATATGCAATGTGTGAAGTGCTGTAGCGGTAATGAGCTGTAATAAGAAGGTTACAAGGGCTTGTGAGAAACATTTTTACGAACAATACAGAGAAGATATTGAACAGCAACATCTGGAACGTTTTAGTTATAATGGAGCCACGCCGGCAGCAGGTATGTGCATGTTCTTTCTTTCTTACGGTTGTTGGTCTCCTGTGAGAGACCAAAAGGGGGAATTGTGCGATTCACTGCGAGGTTATGTTTACAATAATACAACATATATGTATGCCATATCATATTACTTATATATAAAGTCGTTTTATCAACTATTAATCCTAAGGTGGAGACAAAAGGCTGTGTTTGTGAATGACAGTGATACTGCTGGGCCAAACCAAAAGGTCACAGGAGGAGGTCTGTGACCTTTGGGGTCACATACTGTTGTTCTTTGAGTCATAAACAGGAACAAACTGCTATCGCGAGAACTCCAGGGTGTGAAGGAAGACAACCACCACCTCGACCAACCAACAAAGGACATATCAACACACATGACTTTTTGGTTCCTGTACTATAAGAAGACTGGGTCAGGGAGAGTCAGGAGTCAGACTTCGTGAACGGACACATACTCTGTTGCGGTCAGGGAAACATAGTCTGGACCCAGAGCTCTGTAAACTGATTATTCTGCTGCTGTTAAATAAATATCTTGAAGCCTGACATCTTCTCCTGTTGCCTCATTAAAGAACACACAGGACTGGAGTCTGACACATATTGGCTTTGTACTAGCAGGAGCCCAAGTCCAACAGGTATCAGAACTTTTTCTGAAATAAAGGAGCTGAATTCTTTCACTGCTTCATATATAGTAATATAGATTATTCAGAGGGAACAAAGCAGCACTTTTACTTTAATACTTTCACTAAATGTTGCTGCTAACGCTTCTGTACTTTTACCTGAGTAAGCTGTTTAATTAAGGACTTTGACTTGTAATGGAGTATCTTTGTTTTCTTTGCTGTATTTGTACTTTTACTTCAATAAATGTTCTGAATACTTCATCCACCATTTGTCTGAGTTGAATTAGACTAAATGGTGCTGCTTGTTTCCAGAATGGCCACCAGAGGGAGCACTCTGCCCACTGACAGCGCTCGTTGCCCCTGGAGACTAATAAGTGAACTTATCAGAGGTAAAACAAAGATCCTCAAATCTTTGTTTCATGTTACAGCAGCAGAAACAGAGGGCGTCTCAGTTTGTGGGGGAAACTTCAACTTAGTCATGAATCACAGCCGAGACGACGAGTTTGAGGAGGAATAAAAAAAACTGCTCTCAAACTCAGCAGCTGCAGTCTGTCACGTTTCCTTGTTCCCTCCATCAGATCTGCAGCTGGGAGATGGGCGGAGCCAACATGGGTGGAGTCTAAGAGCTGATGTCCTCATTGGCTGCAGAGTCACATGATATTTAAATCAGCTGAAACTATTTTGATCTTTCAGTAAGTGAAACTCACACAGTCACTGCTGCTGAGAGGTGAAATGGAGCAGAAAGGAGTTCAGTTGGACCGAGAAACCTTCTCTTGTTCCATCTGTCTGGATCCACTGAAGGATCCTGTGACTCTTCCATGTGGACACAACTACTGCATGGAGTGTATTAAAGTCCACTGGGATGGACAGGACGGGATGGGAGTCTACAGCTGTCCTCTGTGCATGAAGAAGTTCATACAGAGGCCTGTCCTGGTGAAAAACACCATGTTGGCAGATTTAGTGGAGGAGCTGAAGAAGACTGGACTCCAAGCTGCTCCTGCTGATCACTGCTATGCTGGACCTGAAGATGTGGCCTGTGATGTCTGCACTGGGAGAAAACTGAAAGCTGTCAAGTCCTGTTTATTCTGTCTGGCTTCTTATTGTGAGAAACACCTTCAGCCTCATTATGATGTCGCTCCATTAAAGAAACACAAGCTGGTGAACCCCTCCAAGAAGCTCCAGGAGAACATCTGCTCTCTTCACGACGAGGTGATGAAGATGTTCTGCCGCACCGATCGTCAGAGTATCTGTTATCTCTGCTCTGTGGATGAACATAAAGACCACGACACCGTCTCAGCTGCAGCAGAAAGGACCGAGAGGCAGAGAGAGCTCGAGGGGAGTCGAGGAAACGTCCAGCAGAAAATCCAGGACAGACAGAAAGATGTGAAGCTGCTTCAGCAGGAGGTGGAGGACATCAATCAGTCTGCTGAGAAAACACTGGAGGGCAGCAAGAAGCTCTTCACCCAGCTGATGCGTCACCTCCAGGAAAGAAGCCGCGATGTGAAGCAGGAGGTCAGATCCCAGCAGGAAACCCAAGTGAGTCGAGTCAAAGAGCTTCAGGAGAAGCTGGAGCAGGAGATCGCTGAGCTGAAGAGGAAAGACGCCGAGCTGGAGCAGCTCTCACACACAGAGGATCACAACGAGTTCCTGCACAACTACCCCTCAGTGTCAGCACTCAGTGAGCCTACAGACTCATCCAGCATCCATATCCGTCCTCTCACCTACTTTCAGGATGTGACAGCAGCTGTGTCAGAGGCCAGAGATAAACTACAGCAAGTTCTGGATGAAGAATGGAAGAAGATCTCAGTGTCAGTGAATGAAGTGGACGTTTTACTGTCACAACCAGGACCAAAGACCAGAGCTGGATTCTTAAGATATTCACAAGAAATCACACTGGATCCAAACACAGCAAACAGAGACCTGTTATTATCTGATGGGAACAGAAAAGTAACACGAATGGATCAGAATCAGTCTTATTCTGATCATCCAGACAGATTCATTGGATGTTGTCAGGTCCTGAGTAGAGAGAGTCTGACTGGACGTTGTTACTTTGAGGTGGAGATGAGAGGAAGAGGAAGAGTTGAAGTAGCAGTCGCATACAAGAATATCAACAGAACAGGGAGCTGGAAGGAAAGTAGATTTGCACATAATGACAAATCTTGGTCATTAGATTGTTCCAATAACAGTTTTCAGTACAACAACATCAAAACTCCCGTCTCAGGTCCTCCATCCTCCAGAGTGGGGGTGTACCTGGATCACAGTGCAGGTACTCTGTCCTTCTACAGCGTCTCTGAGACCATGACTCTCCTCCACAGAGTCCAGACCACGTTCACTCAGCCGCTCCATGCTGGACTTTGGATTTACATCGTTGGAAACTCTGCTGAGTTTTGTAAACTGAAATAAACTGAAGTCTTTCAGGTTTCAGTGGGTTTAAACCTGCATTTTCATTTTCCATTTCATTTTCTCTCCATCATTGAGGCGTTTCTGCTCTGAACAAAGATCTGCTGTCAATCAAGCATTATGGGCGTCACCTGGACGTCTTCTTGATAGTTGTTATCTTCATGTTAATATGTTTTATTATTGTTTTTAAGCTCTTTTCACACCGTTCCTGTAGTGAAAACCACGTATCTCTAAATTTGGTGAAGTTGAATTCGATTATTTTCTGATAATTTAAAGAGATTTAAATGTTCTTTTATGGACTGAGATGATTCTCCTGCTAAATTAACTATTTTAAAAACCTAACAAAGCTGAAAAGGTGTTTATTTCTTAGATACGTGGTTCTCACAGGACAGCAACGCTCCAAATACGTGATGATCTGGTTCAATATGACGCTTTACAAATCAACAATATATAAAGTAGTTGAAATGAGCAAAACCTTCAGTGACTATGACGGTAAAATTCACTTTAATCCAGAAACAATATGAATCTACAAACATCACATATATAATAGTAAAACACTAACAGGGAACATTTTCTGCTTCGTGTGTACTTTTACTTTTTGTGTTTTCAGTGTATTTTTGCTGACGATACTTTTACTTATACAAGGTTTTGAATGCAGGACTTCTAGTATTTTCAGTCTGGTATCAGAACTTTTTCTGAAATAAAGGAGCTGAATTCTTTCACTGCTTCATATATAGTAATATAGATTATTCAGAGGGAACAAAGCAGCACTTTTACTTTAATACTTTCACTAAATGTTGCTGCTAACGCTTCTGTACTTTTACCTGAGTAAGCTGTTTAATCAAGGACTTTGACTTGTAATGGAGTATCTTTGTTTTCTTTGCTGTATTTGTACTTTTACTTCAATAAATGTTCTGAATACTTCATCCACCATTTGTCTGAGTTGAATTAGACAACATGATGCTGCTGTTTCACAAACTGACCACCAGAGGGAGCACTCTGCCCACTGACAGCGGTGTTTGCCTCTGAAGACTACATATCCCAGAATGCCTCGCGTTCAGTCTTCGTTCCCAGGAAGTGAGGAGCGGGGTGAATTTTCTATAGTTGGATGGTGAAAACTTCCCAGATTGAGGATATTCTCGAGGCTAAAGTTTGGAAAGATGGAAACCTGTTGATTGTGTGTAGAAATGCAGAACAAAGAGAGCGAGCGGACGGGATTAAAGAAACATGTCGTTTTAAAGTAGTGAATAGTAGTGACGTCACGAGGTGTGCCGACGCTTCGAAGCGCGTGTCGAGGCTTGCTTCATTTAGGGGAGGAGCCACAAATGATGACGTCTGAAGCCTCGCTGCCCTGCTGTACCACGTGACTGTTTCAGGAAGTGGTTCAGATTTTGCCTGGAGGTTTGACAGCAATATAAACTCTTCAGGCTCCATTCAAAATGTGGGTTGTTGGTGGAGAGTTGAGGTCAGTTGAGAGTTTGGATAGTTTGGAGAAGTTAGAGAGAGAGAGATAGTTTGGAGATTTCGGAGAGTGAGGAGAGAAGGAGGTGATAAGATGGAGCCAGCTAGGAAGAGGAGGATTTCCCCTGTGGGAACACTTTGATTTGATAACTCCTAATAAGCTAAATCTAACTCTATTTCAGACACATTAGGTTTGCTTATCAAGAACTGTATTTTTCACAGTTTCTTATTTTATTCAAAGGTGTGGTGTTTATTGTGCTCCAAGGAGTTGGGGTACAATAACAACACCTCATCCATGCTGAGGCGTTACCGTGCCTTGCATGAGAATAAGGAGGAAACTGGAGCTTCACCCAGCCAAGGTAAGTCATTACAATATTACAAATGCACCATCACAATTTTTCCCTGTTCACTTTTGTTTATTGTGCAAATAAAGACAGGTAACAGACACTGTATTTATTCTCTTTTAACCAGCCACCAGAAAACAAGAGCTGGATGAAGCCCTCGTCTCCATGATAGTGAAGGACACACAGCCCTTCAGTATTGTGGATGATGTTGGATTCAGGGCATTTGTGTCCAAACTGGATCCTAATTATGTTCTCCCTACAAGGCAGGTATGTATGGCTGCATGCATGAAACAAATGAGTACTTTATTGTGTCTCACAGTTCAGCACTATATATTTTTTCCTTGAGGCTCTGAAGGCCATGGTGGAGGCCAAGTATGAGTCAGCTAAGGAGAAGGAGAAGGCTAAAGTGGAAAAGGTGGCTGCTGTTAGCCTTACTTCTGACATGTGGACATCCACAAAACCAAAAACTGTTGAGAAACTGTTATTTCTGAATAAAAATGAATAAAATGTCCCCTGTCCTGTACATCATTGTCCAAGTTACACAAGCATATTCAGTCCCCTCTTCCTAGTTCCACAAGCACTTCCACTGTCCTCTGCCTGCTTAAGCCCATGACATTTTACTAAAGTGACAGAAAAACATGATTACACAACCTGCCATATCATATGATACGACCATTTTGGGAAAATTTACACACAGAATACATTCAAAAAATATTTTATTATGCACATATGTGATCATTTATGTACAGAAATGATTTGGTCATACATTTTTGTAATTCATAGTCATTCCCAACAGCCATAACAGACACAAAAATTCAATGCATCACATGATGTGGTTCAGATACAGCTGCCTGTGATTATACACTTGGCCAGCAGGTGGTTTCGTGTTCACGTGAAGCTTCGAGAAATGAACCCTTTCTGGAACCAATTGGCTGAAGTGGTTCGATGCCTCATGAGGGTTCATCTCACCATCACAAGTGAATAGAAACCGTATCCAAAAAGAAAGTAAGTGGAGTAATGATTGAGAAAGGGGAGAGGGAAATACAGCAGGTGAAGGTGCAGAATAAAACCACCTCTGCAGAGGCAGTGAAGAGGTTCAGCCAGAGTGGAGGAGCCGATGGAAGAAGTAAAGCCGTCAAAACGAGCCACAGCAGTCCTCCATCAGACAAAACGAGGGGGAAACAACGGTCGACTTACAAAACACAAACAAAGCTGGTCACTTTCACAGCAGGGGGTAGTAAATGCTACGATGGATGTCGAATCCAAACCAGAGAGGATTCAGATCATTGTTAAAGCAGCAGTCCACCACGTAGATATCAGCGGACTAACACGGGAGGACGTCAGAAATGATCTCAGTATTCAGGCAAGTCCGGAGCAAATATGATCTGAGAGTTTTTAAATACACATCGCACTGGAGCGAGGCCCAAAACATCACCTCCATCCAGGGCTCAGTTTGATGTTATCCACCACAGAAACAAACACATGAGGAACACAGCTCCAACGCTCACTCCACCGCTGGAACTCTCCCTGCACAACAGGTATGAGCTGCTGACTCATGAAGTGTGTGATGACACTAAGTCTGTGGAAACTGGTCATTACATCACCAGAAACAAGGCTGATGGAAGCACGAGAAACAGCCTCAAAACCACTGCTAGATCAAGAGCCAGAAGAGACACAGTTCAGGTCCCTCAGACACCAGGCGGTATTTTGATGGAGGACGCCATCACCAAGCACGTTAAAATGGCTGAAAATCTGTGTTTGGATACCACCAGTGTGAAGGAGTTAACGGAGCTCCTCCCAGTTATCCTCTGGACTCGTCCAAGAAGTCTGAGGGTTCTGATCCACACGGGTTCTTCTGACATCCTGCAAAAGAGAACGGGCTCTGAGACTCTGGAAAAAGATTTCACACTGCTGCTGAAAACCCTGAGTGACCATCGATCACAAGACGCGTTTATTTCCGGACCGATTCCGACGCGCAAGAAAGGAAGTGAATCGTTCAGTGGACTCCTGATCCTGAAAACATGGCTGACGTCAACACGCCTCAAACATGGGATACGTTTGATTGACAGTTTTAACCCTTTGTGGAACCGTGAGGAGCGTTTCAACCTGATGGAGTTCATCTGAACTTCACTGGATCCAGACTTCTCGGCGCCGACCTACAACCTAAATTACTATCTTACTAGACGGCGATCTCAAAATTGTCAAAGTTCATCCACAACCAGCCTCCTCTCCAGTCTGAGAGTCCCTGCAGCTGAAATTGCCTTTTTTTTATCGTCGGATCTTTGACCGATAAATCTTTTCTGGTTAATGATCTCATCATCGATAAGACTTTGTACTTTCTGTTCCTGGTTGAAACGTGGCTTAACAACACGACTGGTGAAGCAACTCTGATAGAGGCTTGTCCTCCTCACTATAAATGTTATCAGTCAGTTACACAGAACAAGAGAGGAGGAGGGATCGCAGTGATCTTCACCACAGTTTGGGTGTAATGACATCGACCTCGCTGATTTTACATCATTTGAATATGTTGCTCTGCAGCTGAAAGGTAAATCAACAGTACTGATCATCACAGTTTACCGGCCACCGACGTACTCGGCACTATTTCTGCAGGAACTCTCAGAGTCGATCTCACCAGGTATCACCAGATATGACAGGTTCATTCTGAACGGACACTTTAATATTCATGTAAATAACAAGAACGACCACAAAGCTCCAGAGCTGATGGATTTACTGGACAGCTTTGAAGTGACCCAACATGTAAAGGAAGCCGCCCACCAGCAGGGTAACACCCTGGACTTGGTGATAACAAGAGGGTTACACGTGGATCAGGTTTCAGGACGTGAATTATCTTTCTCTGACCATCGCTGTATACTTTATGATGTGATTGTAACCATGGCAACGACTAAAGGGCAAATTCTGGTTCAAAAGACACTCCTTGAACCATATAATCATGAGAGCTCTTTAAATGAGGTGGTTGAACACTTCAACAACTCTGTCGTCTGTTCTAAATACTGTTGTAATGTTTCTGAATACTTCATCCACCATTTGTCTGAGTTGAATTAGACTAAATGGTGCTGCTTGTTTCCAGAATGGCCACCAGAGGGAGCACTCTGCCCACTGACAGCGCTCGTTGCCCCTGGAGACTAATAAGTGAACTTATCAGAGGTAAAACAAAGATCCTCAAATCTTTGTTTCATGTTACAGCAGCAGAAACAGAGGGCGTCTCAGTTTGTGGGGGAAACTTCAACTTAGTCATGAATCACAGCCGAGACGACGAGTTTGAGGAGGAATAAAAAAAACTGCTCTCAAACTCAGCAGCTGCAGTCTGTCACGTTTCCTTGTTCCCTCCATCAGATCTGCAGCTGGGAGATGGGCGGAGCCAACATGGGTGGAGTCTAAGAGCTGATGTCCTCATTGGCTGCAGAGTCACATGATATTTAAATCAGCTGAAACTATTTTGATCTTTCAGTAAGTGAAACTCACACAGTCACTGCTGCTGAGAGGTGAAATGGAGCAGAAAGGAGTTCAGTTGGACCGAGAAACCTTCTCTTGTTCCATCTGTCTGGATCCACTGAAGGATCCTGTGACTCTTCCATGTGGACATAACTACTGCATGGAGTGTATTAAAGTCCACTGGGATGGACAGGACGGGATGGGAGTCTACAGCTGTCCTCTGTGCATGAAGAAGTTCATACAGAGGCCTGTCCTGGTGAAAAACACCATGTTGGCAGATTTAGTGGAGGAGCTGAAGAAGACTGGACTCCAAGCTGCTCCTGCTGATCACTGCTATGCTGGACCTGAAGATGTGGCCTGTGATGTCTGCACTGGGAGAAAACTGAAAGCTGTCAAGTCCTGTTTATTCTGTCTGGCTTCTTATTGTGAGAAACACCTTCAGCCTCATTATGATGTCGCTCCATTAAAGAAACACAAGCTGGTGAACCCCTCCAAGAAGCTCCAGGAGAACATCTGCTCTCTTCACGACGAGGTGATGAAGATGTTCTGCCGCACCGATCGTCAGAGTATCTGTTATCTCTGCTCTGTGGATGAACATAAAGACCACGACACCGTCTCAGCTGCAGCAGAAAGGACCGAGAGGCAGAGAGAGCTCGAGGGGAGTAGAGGAAACGTCCAGCAGAAAATCCAGGACAGACAGAAAGATGTGAAGCTGCTTCAGCAGGAGGTGGAGGACATCAATCAGTCTGCTGAGAAAACACTGGAGGGCAGCGAGAAGCTCTTCACCCAGCTGATGCGTCACCTCCAGGAAAGAAGCCGCGATGTGAAGCAGGAGGTCAGATCCCAGCAGGAAACCCAAGTGAGTCGAGTCAAAGAGCTTCAGGAGAAGCTGGAGCAGGAGATCGCTGAGCTGAAGAGGAAAGACGCCGAGCTGGAGCAGCTCTCACACACAGAGGATCACAACGAGTTCCTGCACAACTACCCCTCAGTGTCAGCACTCAGTGAGCCTACAGACTCATCCAGCATCCATATCCGTCCTCTCACCTACTTTCAGGATGTGACAGCAGCTGTGTCAGAGGTCAGAGATAAACTACAGCAAGTTCTGGATGAAGAATGGAAGAAGATCTCAGTGTCAGTGAATGAAGTGGACGTTTTACTGTCACAACCAGGACCAAAGACCAGAGCTGGATTCTTAAGATATTCACAAGAAATCACACTGGATCCAAACACAGCAAACAGAGACCTGTTATTATCTGATGGGAACAGAAAAGTAACACGAATGGATCAGAATCAGTCTTATTCTGATCATCCAGACAGATTCATTGGATGTTGTCAGGTCCTGAGTAGAGAGAGTCTGACTGGACGTTGTTACTTTGAGGTGGAGAGGAGAGGAAGAGGAAGAGTTGAAGTAGCAGTCGCATACAAGAATATCAACAGAACAGGGAGCTGGAAGGAAAGTAGATTTGCACATAATGACAAATCTTGGTCATTAGATTGTTCCAATAACAGTTTTCAGTACAACAACATCAAAACTCCCGTCTCAGGTCCTCCATCCTCCAGAGTGGGGGTGTACCTGGATCACAGTGCAGGTACTCTGTCCTTCTACAGCGTCTCTGAGACCATGACTCTCCTCCACAGAGTCCAGACCACGTTCACTCAGCCGCTCCATGCTGGACTTTGGATTTACATCGTTGGAAACTCTGCTGAGTTTTGTAAACTGAAATAAACTGAAGTCTTTCAGGTTTCAGTGGGTTTAAACCTGCATTTTCATTTTCCATTTCATTTTCTCTCCATCATTGAGGCGTTTCTGCTCTGAACAAAGATCTGCTGTCAATCAAGCATTATGGGCGGCCCCCGGACGTCTTCTTGATAGTTGTTATCTTCATGTTAATATGTTTTATTATTGTTTTTAAGCTCTTTTCACACCGTTCCTGTAGTGAAAACCACGTATCTCTAAATGTGGTGAAGTTGAATTAGATTATTTTCTGATAATTTAAAGTGATTTAAATGTTCTTTTATGGACTGAGATGATTCTCCTGCTAAATTAACTATTTTAAAAAACGTGACAAAGCTGAAAAGGTGTTTATTTCTTAGATACGTGGTTCTCACAGGACAGCAACGCTCCAAATATGTGATGATCTGGTTCAATATGACGCTTTACAAATCAACAATATATAAAGTAGTTGAAATGAGCAAAACCTTCAGTGACTATGACGGTAAAATTCACTTTAATCCAGCAGCAATATGAATCTAAAAACATCACATATATAATAGGAAAACACTAACAGGGAACATTTTCTGCTTCGTGTGTACTTTTACTTTTTGTGTTTTCAGTGTATTTTTGCTGACGATACTTTAACTTCAACAAGGTTTTGAATGCAGGACTTCTAGTATTTTCAGTCTGGTATCAGAACTTTTTCTGAAATAAAGGAGCTGAATTCTTTCACTGCTTCATATATAGTAATATAGATTATTCAGAGGGAACAAAGCAGCACTTTTACTTTAATACTTTCACTAAATGTTGCTGCTAACGCTTCTGTACTTTTACCTGAGTAAGCTGTTTAATTAAGGACTTTGACTTGTAATGGAGTATCTTTGTTTTCTTTGCTGTATTTGTACTTTTACTTCAATAAATGTTCTGAATACTTCATCCACCATTTGTCTGAGTTGAATTAGACTAAATGGTGCTGCTTGTTTCCAGAATGGCCACCAGAGGGAGCACTCTGCCCACTGACAGCGCTCGTTGCCCCTGGAGACTAATAAGTGAACTTTTCAGAGGTAAAACAAAGATCCTCAAATCTTTGTTTCATGTTACAGCAGCAGAAACAGAGGGCGTCTCAGTTTGTGGGGGAAACTTCAACTTAGTCATGAATCACAGCCGAGACGACGAGTTTGAGGAGGAATAAAAAAAACTGCTCTCAAACTCAGCAGCTGCAGTCTGTCACGTTTCCTTGTTCCCTCCATCAGATCTGCAGCTGGAAGATGGGCGGAGCCAACATGGGTGGAGTCTAAGAGCTGATGTCCTCATTGGCTGCAGAGTCACATGATATTTAAATCAGCTGAAACTGGTTTTATCTTTGAGGAGGTGAAACTCACACAGTCACTGCTGCTGAGAGGTGAAATGGAGCAGAAAGGAGTTCAGCTGGACCGAGAAACCTTCTCTTGTTCCATCTGTCTGGATCTACTGAAGGATCCGGTGACTCTTCCATGTGGACACAACTACTGCATGGAGTGTATTAAAGTCCACTGGGACGGACAGGACAGGACAGGAGTCTACAGCTGTCCTCAGTGCAGGAAGAGGTTCACACTGAGGCCTGTCCTGGTGAAAAACACCATGTTGGCAGCTTTAGTGGAGGAGCTGAAGAAGACTGGACTCCAAGCTGCTCCTGCTGATCACTGCTATGCTGGACCTGAAGATGTGGCCTGTGATGTCTGCACTGGGAGAAAACTGAAAGCTGTCAAGTCCTGTTTATTCTGTCTGGCTTCTTATTGTGAGAAACACCTTCAGCCTCATTATGATGTTGCTCCATTCAAGAAACACAAGCTGGTGAACCCCTCCAAGAAGCTCCAGGAGAACATCTGCTCTCTTCACGACGAGGTGATGAAGATGTTCTGCCGCACCGATCGTCAGATTATCTGTTCTCTCTGCTCTGTGGATGAACATAAAGACCACGACACAGTCTCAGCTGCAGCAGAAAGGACCGAGAGGCAGAGAGAGCTCGAGGGGAGTCGAGGAAACGTCCAGCAGAAAATCCAGGACAGACAGAAAGATGTGAAGCTGCTTCAGCAGGAGGTGGAGGACATCAATCAGTCTGCTGAGAAAACACTGGAGGGCAACGAGAAGCTCTTCACCCAGCTGATGAGTCTCCTCCAGGAAAGAAGCCGCGATGTGAAGCAGGAGGTCAGATCCCAGCAGGAAACCCAAGTGAGTCGAGTCAAAGAGCTTCAGGAGAAGCTGGAGCAGGAGATCGCTGAGCTGAAGAGGAAAGACGCCGAGCTGGAGCAGCTCTCACACACAGAGGATCACAACGAGTTCCTGCACAACTACCCCTCAGTGTCAGCACTCAGTGAGCCTACAGACTCATCCAGCATCCATATCCGTCCTCTCACCTACTTTCAGGATGTGACAGCAGCTGTGTCAGAGGTCAGAGATAAACTACAGCAAGTTCTGGATGAAGAATGGAAGAAGATCTCAGTGTCAGTGAAGGAAGTGGACGTTTTACTGTCACAACCAGAACCAAAGACCAGAGCTGGATTCTTAAGATATTCAAGAGAAATCACACTGGATCCAAACACAGTAAACGGACGGATGTTATTATCTGATGGGAACAGAAAAGTAACAGTAATGGATCAGAATCAGTCTTATTCTGATCATCCAGACAGATTCAGTGAATGGTTTCAGGTCCTGAGTAGACAGAGTCTGACTGGACGTTGTTACTTTGAGGTGGGGAGGAGTGGAGGAGTTGATGTAGCAGTGGCATACAAGAATATCAACAGAACAGGGAGCTGGAAGGAAAGTGGATTTGGATGTAATAACAAATCTTGGTCATTAGATTGTTCCAATAACAGTTTTCAGTACAACAACATCAAAACTCCCGTCTCAGGTCCTCCACCCTCCAGAGTGGGGGTGTACCTGGATCACAGTGCAGGTACTCTGTCCTTCTACAGCGTCTCTGAGACCATGACTCTCCTCCACAGAGTCCAGACCACGTTCACTCAGCCGTTCCACGTTGGGTTCGGGTTTGACTTCGTTGGAAACTCTGCTGAGTTTTGTAAACTGAAATAAACTGAAGTCTTTCAGGTTTCAGTGGGTTTAAACCTGCATTTTCATTTTCCATTTCATTTTCTCTTCATCATTGAGGCGTTTCTGCTCTGAACAAAGATCTGCTGTCAATCAAGCATTATGGGCGTCACCTGGACGTCTTCTTGATAGTTGTTGTCTTCATGTTAATATGTTTTATTCTTGTTTTTAAGCTCTTTTCACACCGTTCCTGTAGTGAAAACCACGTATCTCCAAATTTGGTGGAGTTGAATTAGATTATTTTCTGATAATTTAAAGAGATTTAAATGTTCTTTTATGGACTGAGATGATTCTCCTGCTAAATTAACTATTTTAAAAAACCTGACAAAGCTGAAAAGGTGTTTATTTCTTAGATACGTGGTTCTCACAGGACAGCAACGCTCCAAATATGTGATGATCTGGTTCAATATGACGCTTTACAAATCAACAATATATAAAGTAGTTGAAATGAGCAAAACCTTCAGTGACTATGACGGTAAAATTCACTTTAATCCAGCAGCAATATGAATCTACAAACATCAGATATATAATAGTAAAACACTAACAGGGAACATTTTCTGCTTCGTGTGTACTTTTACTTTTTGTGTTTTCAGTGTATTTTTGCTGATGATACTTTTACTTCAACAAGGTTTTGAATGCAGGACTTCTAGTATTTTCAGCCTGGTATCAGAACTTTTTCTGAAATAAAGGAGCTGAATTCTTTCACTGCTTCATATATAGTAATATAGATTATTCAGAGGGAACAAAGCAGCACTTTTACTTTAATACTTTCACTAAATGTTGCTGCTAACGCTTCTGTACTTTTACCTGAGTAAGCTGTTTAATTAAGGACTTTGACTTGTAATGGAGTATCTTTGTTTTCTTTGCTGTATTTGTACTTTTACTTCAATAAATGTTCTGAATACTTCATCCACCATTTGTCTGAGTTGAATTAGACAACATGATGCTGCTGTTTCAGAAACTGACCACCTGAGGGAGCACTCTGCCCACTGACAGCGCTGGTTGCAGCTGAAGACTCTCAAAGGTCATGAAATGTCATCTTCCTGCCTTTGGTGCAGATCCCTGTGAGAGAGGAACGCCCCTCAGCTTCATCAATATGTTCAGGCTGAGAAAGTTTCTTCCTGAAATGACTTCCATGATAAATCAAATCCCGGCTCTGTGCTGAGCACGGTCACCTCAGAGCAGAAAGCTTCTCCGTGTGGACGTTGGACGGTCTCACGTTGTCTGCTTGGTTTTCTCCAGCTGCTCTGTTTTCCTGCCAGTTTAGATACTTGCAGGTCGGTTAACTGGTAAATCTGCTAGCTGTGAATGTGTTGGTCAGTTAACAGCTTGTCCCGGCTGTATTCTGTATCTCTGCAAAGTTTAGAAATGAATGCTGGTAATTGTAAAAGTCAGATAAAGTACATTGTGGTGTCGTCACATGCTGCATATGCTGACATTTATGAACACGTCCAAAGGTTTTCTTGAATGAGAATTAACGGTTTGTTTCACTCAAATTCTCCCCAAAATCAAACAAACAGATGTTTTGCATTTAGATCTGGAGGTGTGCAGATATAGTTTGTATTCTCGACCTCAGAAAGAGGTTGTTTACCCCAAAAAGAAAAACCCAAGTTCGCTAAAGATTCTCTTACTTGGTGTGAACGCAGCATAACGGTACGGTGGCTTGTGTCGCCCAAAAATCACGGAGAAAGCTAAAACTGAAGGTGCGTTCAGGCCGAACGGGGCGCTCGGTGTGAACGCACCTTCAGGAATAGACGGTCATTAATTTGTAAATCGACGGCTCACTTGACCGCAGTAAGACACACGCAGTACAGCCCGGTTCACACCAGCAATGTCGGCCGTTTTTGTCAGCTGTCAAAACATTTTCTTCAGACAATTTGGCAACACGCAATTTTTTTCAAAATAAATTCAGCCCACGTATTATTGGTGACGTCATGCTGCGCTTGGCCATCATTGGCTGCAGCTGATCACGCCACATTGCGCTCTGTCGTTGTTCGCCATTTGTGATTTTCAATCCCTTCATACTAACATGTGGAGCAAAAAAAGAAAGCGGTTGAACGAATACGTCCGACATGGATTCACGTGTAAAGAGGAACGTGATGGGAGTCATGATGGGAAACACAAGAACACAACGCTCGCTGAATTCAAGGTGAAGAGAGCCAGACTCCATGAAAAGGCGACTCTGCCTGTTCTCGGCTTCGTACCCATCGACAAACCGATCCTCTCAGCATCGGACCAAGTTGCGTCCCTGATCGCAAATCATTCATTGACTTATGTTTTTGTGTGAAATTCATGTTTTGTTGGTTTTGTTCTTTGCACACAATGATTTTGTGTGCAACTGATGCGTGGTTCATTTTGTGCACTAATAAAATATATACCGATGTTTTGAAGAAATCATATTTTATTTTTTATTAGAGGAGAGAGAGAGGAGGGAGAGGAGGGAGAGGAGAGAGAGGGGGGAGAGGAGCGAGAGAGGAGGGAGAGGAGGGAGAGGAGAGAGAGGAGGGGGAGAGGAGGAGGAGAGAAGGGAGAGAGGAGGAGGAGAGGAAGAAGAGAGGAGGGAGAGAGGAGGGGGAGAGGAGGAGGAGGGAGAGAGGAGGAAGAGAGGAGGGAGAGAGGAGGGGGAGAGGAGGAAGAGAGGAGGGAGAGAGGAGGG
Organism: Embiotoca jacksoni; assembly: GCF_022577435.1. NCBI lineage: Eukaryota > Metazoa > Chordata > Actinopteri > Embiotocidae > Embiotoca > Embiotoca jacksoni. The sequence continues at coordinate 219,503 of NW_027185401.1, forward strand.
GGTGAGGAGAAAGAGGAGGGAGAGAGGAGAAAGAGAGGAGGAAGAGAGGAGGGGAAGAGGAGGAAGAGGAGGGAGAGGAGGAGGAGAGGAGGAAGAGAGGAGGGAGAGAGGAGAGGGAGAGGAGGAGGAGAGGAAGAAGAGAGGAGGGAGAGAGGAGGGGGAGAGGAGGAGGAGGGAGAGAGGAGGAAGAGAGGAGGGAGAGAGGGAGGAGAGAGGAGGGGGAGAGGAGGGGGAGAGAAGGGGGAAAGGGGGAGAGAGGGAGGAGAGAGGAGGCCAGAGAGGATGCCAGAGAGGAGGCCAGAGAGGAGGGAGAGAGGGAGGAGAGAGGAGGCCAGAGAGGAGACCAGAGAGGAGGGAGAGAGGAGGGAGAGAGGGAGTGAATGTTGTGACTGACAGGTCCAGAGTCTGTTGATGTGGTCAGGTTGTCAGTTTGAGAGAGTCAGAGATAAAGAAGTGGTCGGAGACATGAAGTGGAGTTACAGTGAGGTTAGATGTGGAGCAGTTTCTGGTGAAATATAGTCCAGGTGGTTTCTGGCTTTGTGAGGAGGAGAGGAAGGACTGAGGGAGACAGCAAAGGAAGACAGTAGAAGGAAAAGGTCAGATGACTTCTCTGTCTGGATGTTAAAGTCACCCAGAAGGACAAGTGGAGGACCATTTTCTGGGAAGTTTGACAGGAGGACGTCTAATTCGTCCAATAAATCTCCCAAAGGACCTGGAGGACGGTAGAGGACAACAATGTTTCATTGGACCGGATGAGAAACTGTCACAGCATGAAACTCAAAAGACAGTGAGGTAGGAAGTGGAAGTGGGTAAAGAGAAAACCTCCATTTGGGGGAGATGAGTAGACCTGTACCCCCCCACCACCACCACCACCACCACCCTCCCTCCCTCCACCCCCTACCAGTGGGTCTGAGAGCAGCAGGGTGGATGTGTTGTCCGGTGTGATCCAAGGAAGTCCAGCGATTGCTGGATAGCAAAGCCAGAGATGAAGTCTGTCTTGCAGCTGACTGACAGTTCCAGAGTCCTCCGGTGACGAGGTGTTGGGTATGAGTGGAACGGGTGGACTAGATAACACAGGGAAGGTTACAGTGTTGGTGTGAACGAGTGTGAGGCCTGTAATATCTACGAGTAGATATACGCACAGGCACGGAAAGTAAACACATATTTAGATAGCAGTAGTTATACTCAGTGACCCCCGAAGACTCCAACGAAAGACTCCTTTATTAAAGGGAAAAGTCCAAGAGGTTGTGAACGTGGTAGAAAGATGGTCTTATTCATGGAGATTCAAGATTTCTGTGGAATAAAACAACTAAAACAGTCATGTTTACCAGAAAGAGAGGAGTTGATGCTCACGTGGACGGGCAGATACCAGTCTAGCACTAGGACCCAGGCAGGAGCGGAAGAGAGAGGCTATAAAGGGAGGCAGGACGCTCACCTGGGCCTCTTTCCTGCACACCTGAGCTCCAGCTGAGGCCCCGCCTTCATTTGGTGGTGATTTTGGTAGGCTCCCTTTGTTTTAAAAGATTTGTTGAAAAAGACGGTGTTAGTAGTGAACAAATATAAAGATGAACTGTGTCTTTTAGTTTTTAAGACCAAATAAAAGATGCATTAATCAATTGTTCTTTTTAACACATTAACGTGGCCTTTTTGTTTTATAAATAGTCTCCAGGCACCTGCATGTTTCCAGCTGAGGGGAAGGGCTTCGTTTCAGGCCTGGAAGGTATTTTGCTTTTGTTTCCACTCTGCATATAGTTTGTCAAATGTTGTCTTAACGCTTCTTTTGTATATTTATTTGTTTGTTTGTTTCCTTTAGTTTTTTTTACCAGATACTTCTAAGAGAAGCCGGCTACTGTTCTTTTCCCACCGTTTGTTAGGTTTTAGTTTGTTTTAATATGAAATAGTTTGGGCTGTTTTCCTGTTTAATTTCCTTCCAGTGTGGCTGCCAGGGAGAACAAAATGGTAGCGGTCTTTATGCATGTTTTGTTTGAGTGTCTTTAAGTTTCAGCATATTGTAGTGCTGTTAAATAGGTTGGTTTAGCTCCAATCAGTTTGTTTGCAGTGGTGTTTAATTGTTGTCCACCTTACTTTCCACCAGCCTCCCTGACAGAGCAGTTTGGACCCACGTTCTTTATTTCTTTGGTTATTAATTTATGGTTGATTTGATTTTTGTATTAAACATAGTTATTTCAACCCCTTCATTATTCCCTGTGTTTAGTTGGATTATCCAGTCGACTGGAGATACGTTTTATTTTCTACAATGTAATAAAGTTCACATCTTTGTCTACGTCGGTCTCAAGTTCCAGTTTATTCTGTCTCCTGAGTTTTATCACCTGGTCACACTCGGATAAAGATTCATGGATGAAAGATCAAACAAGTGAAAGTTTTTTGTTTTTTTAGGTGTTTGTTAAATGATAAATTAACATGGAGTGATCATATTCAGAGGATACTTGTCAAACATCAACAGATTTTACAGTTGATACTTATTTTTTGGAACAAACCCAAGTACTTAACGATCTTGGTAATATTGCAGGAGTGGTGGCGGATCGACTACAGACGACATATCAGTCATTTACCTCAGCACACACGGACGGATCTAAAGATCCTAATACAGGTAGAACTGGGTTGTTGTTGTTGTTGTTGTTGCGGTCACCATGCGCAGTCAAAAGAAGGACGTCAGACCATCTGTCTGTTTATACAGTGGAGACGTCGGCCATGTTAACAGCACTGCAGCAGTTGGAGGAGGTTCAGATCAGAAAGGTCAACATCTGTTCAGATTCCAGTTCAACATTATTGTCATTACAATCATTCACATCTCACAACAGATACGATTTAATCAACGAAATATAGGAAATGCTGTTCCCACTTAAAAATATGGGTATATTTGCATCACTTATGTGGGTGCTGGCTCACAGAGGGATGAAGGGAAAACGATACAGAGCAGATAAATGATCAAAACGAGCTCTGGAACAATCCACTGCAGCGAGCCTAAACGACTTCCGTCCTGTTGCACTTACCCCCATCATCATGAAGTGCTTCGAGAGGCTGGTCCTGGCTCATCTCAAAACCTGCCTACCACCCACACTGGACCCCCTCCAATTCACCTACCGCCAGAACAGGTGTACAGAGGACGCCATCTCCACAGCACTTCACTCCGCCCTCTCCCACCTGGACAACAACAACACCTATGTGAGAATGCTGTTCATCGATTTCAGTTCAGCATTCAACACCATCATCCTGTCCAAACTGAATACCAAACAGGGTGACCTTAGCATCAACACCTCCCTCTGGAGCTGGATACTGGATTTCCTAACCAACAGACCCCAGTATGTTAGATTAGGCAATCACACCTCCTCCACCCTCACCCTGAACACTGGCGTTCCACAGGGCTGTGTACTGAGTCCTCTCCTCTACTCCCTGTTCACCTATGACTGCACGCCTGTACATGGTTCCAATACCATTATCAAGTTTGCAGACGACACGACGGTGGTGGGCCTCATCAACAACAATGATGAGTCGGCCTACAGGGAGGAGGTCCGGCACCTGGCGGTGTGGCGCGCCAACAACAACCTTGCCCTCAACACCAACCAATACCAACCCCTCCCCTCCCACACACACCAGACACCTTCCTCCAATGACTATACACTGACTGTTTATACTATATATATATACATGACTGTATTTATCTGTCCATACTGTTGAAACTTTTTATACTTCATTCATCTAACACACTGCACTTTTACTGCTTTCTTTTGCACTTCTGGTCAGATACTAAAACTGATTTTTGTTGTCCAAGTACTTGTACACTGTGCAATGACAATAAAGTTTAATCTGAATCTGGAGTGTCAGCACAGTACAGAGATTTTATTCAGTGAAGCGGAAGCTAAATTAATAGAGAAGAAACATGGTGAAGGAGCGGCAGCACAGTTTGGAGACACAGGAAGACGCCTTCATGCTATTCAGAGAGAAGTTGGCAAAGGGAGGACGTCCGGAGGACAACACATGAACCAGACTGAGGGTCGGACACACAAGGCTGAACAAAACAATGCAGTTAATGAATAAAACACCCGACGGGATTATGTGAGTGCTGCAAAATACCAGAATCTGTAGATCATATCATTTGTTATTGACAGAAATTCACACGAGAGCAAGACGAGTTTAAAGAAGAAGCTGGAAGTTGAGGAGCTACAGAGATGAAATAAACCTGAAGGGGAAGGAAGTGTCATTACAATACTTGAAAGAAACAGGATTGAGGAAAATAATTTATTTCACTGAATTGGTAAAACCTATATTTTATATTTTAGTTTGATTTTTATTTTCATTTATTTATTTATCTGTCACATTTCCTTGTTCCCTCCTTCAGATCTGCAGCTTGAAGATTAGCGGAGCCAACATGGGGTGGAGTCTAAGAGCTGATGTCCTCATTGGCTGCAGAGTCACATGATATTTAAGTCAGAGCTGAAACTAGTTTTATCTTTGAGGAAGTGAAACTCACACAGTCACTGCTGCTGAGAGGTGAAATGGCGCAGAAAGGAGTTCCGTTGGACCGAGAAACCTTCTCTTGTTCCATCTGTCTGGATCTACTGAAGGATCCAGTGACTCTTCTATGTGGACACAACTACTGCATGGAGTGTATTAAAGTCCACTGGGACGGACAGGAATGGAAAGGAGTCTACAGCTGTCCTCAGTGTAGGCAGGACTTCATACCGAGGCCTGTCCTGGTGAAAAACACCATGTTAGCAGCTTTAGTGGAGGAGCTGAAGAAGACTGGACTCCAAGCTGCTCCTGCTGATCACTGCTATGCTGGACCTGAAGATGTGGCCTGTGATGTCTGCACTGGGAGAAAACTGAAAGCTGTCAAGTCCTGTTTAGTCTGTCTGGCTTCTTATTGTGAGAAACACCTTCAGCCTCATTATGATGTCGCTCCATTAAAGAAACACAAGCTGGTGAACCCCTCCAAGAAGCTCCAGGAGAACATCTGCTCTCTTCACGACGAGGTGATGAAGATGTTCTGCCGCACCGATCGTCAGATTATCTGTTATCTCTGCTCTGTGGATGAACATAAAGACCACGACACCGTCTCAGCTGCAGCAGAAAGGACCGAGAGGCAGAGAGAGCTCGAGGGGAGTCGAGGAAACGTCCAGCAGAAAATCCAGGACAGACAGAAAGATGTGAAGCTGCTTCAGCAGGAGGTGGAGGACATCAATCAGTCTGCTGAGAAAACACTGGAGGGCAACGAGAAGCTCTTCACCCAGCTGATGAGTCTCCTCAAGAAAAGAAGCCGCGATGTGAAGCAGGAGGTCAGATCCCAGCAGGAAACCCAAGTGAGTCGAGTCAAAGAGCTTCAGGAGAAGCTGGAGCAGGAGATCGCTGAGCTGAAGAGGAAAGACGCCGAGCTGGAGCAGCTCTCACACACAGAGGATCACAACGAGTTCCTGCACAACTACCCCTCAGTGTCAGCACTCAGTGAGCCTACAGACTCATCCAGCATCCATATCCGTCCTCTCACCTACTTTCAGGATGTGACAGCAGCTGTGTCAGAGGTCAGAGATAAACTACAGCAAGTTTTGGGTGAAGAATGGAAGAAGATCTCAGTGTCAGTGAATGAAGTGGACGTTTTACTGTCACAACCAGAACCAAAGACCAGAGCTGGATTCTTAAGATATTCACAAGAAATCACACTGGATCCAAACACAGCATACAGACAGATGTTATTATCTGATGAGAACAGAAAAGTAACATTAATGGATCATGATCAGTCTTATTCTGATCATCCAGACAGATTCAGTATATATTGTCAGGTCCTGAGTAGAGAGAGTCTGACTGGACATTGTTACTTTGAGGTGGAGATGAGAGGAAGAGTTCTTGTAGCAGTCGCATACAAGAATATCAACAGACAAAGTAGATTTGGACGTAATAACAAATCTTGGTCATTAGATTGTCCCAATAACAGTCTTTGGTACAACAACATTGAAACTCCCGTCTCAGGTCCTCCATCCTCCAGAGTGGGGGTGTACCTGGATCACAGTGCAGGTACTCTGTCCTTCTACAGCGTCTCTGAGACCATGACTCTCCTCCACAGAGTCCAGACCACGTTCACTCAGCCGCTCCACGTTGGACTTTGGTCTGCCTTCGTTGGAAACTCTGCTGAGTTTTGTAAACTGAAATAAACTGAAGTCTTTCAGGTTTCAGTGGGTTTAAACCTGCGTTTTCATTTTCCATTTCATTTTCTCTCCATCATTGAGGCGTTTCTGCTCTGAACAAAGATCTGCTGTCAATCAAGCATTATGGGCGTCACCTGGACGTCTTCTTGATAGTTGTTATCTTCATGTTAATAAATTTTATTATTGTTTTTAAGCTCTTTTCACACCGTTCCTGTAGTGAAAACCACGTATCTCTAAATTTGGTGAAGTTGAATTTTGAATTATTTTCTGATAAACTAAAGAGATTTAAACGTTCTTTTATGGACTGAGATGATTCTCCTGCTAAATTAACTATTTTATAAATCCTGACAAAGCTGAAAAGGTGTTTATTTCTTAGATACGTGGTTCTCACAGGACAGCAACGCTCCAAATATGTGATGATCTGGTTCAATATGACGCTTTACAAATCAACAATATATAAAGTAGTTGAAATGAGCAAAACCTTCAGTGACTATGACGGTAAGATTCACTTTAATCCAGCAGCAATATGAATCTAAAAACATCATATATATAATAGTAAAACACCAACAGGGAACATTTTCTGGTTCGTGTGTACTTTTACTATTTGTGTTTTCAGTGTATTTTTGCTGACGATACTTTTACTTCAACAAGGTTTTGAATGCAGGGCTTCTAGTATTTTCAGTCTGGTATCAGAACTTTTTCTGAAATAAAGGAGCTGAATTCTTTCACTGCTTCATATATAGTAATATAGATTATTCAGAGGGAACAAAGCAGCACTTTTACTTTAATACTTTCACTAAATGTTGCTGCTAACGCTTCTGTACTTTTACCTGAGTAAGCTGTTTAATTAAGGACTTTGACTTGTAATGGAGTATCTTTGTTTTCTTTGCTGTATTTGTACTTTTACTTCAATAAATGTTCTGAATACTTCATCCACCACTTGTCTGAGTTGAATTTGAAACTAGATTAGATGTTCACACGGGGAACACGTCTGCACTACATTTAACTATAGTATGGAGGAATCTAGCAGGGATGTGTGAGTGGGATGTAGAAGATGAAACATCTGTGGGTGGTGGCCATTTTCCAATATGTTGTAAAGTATCTTTACAAAGGAGGAAGCAGGAGATATAGTGGGTAAGTGGGTCTTTAAAATATATATATATATATGAGCGAGAAATGGATCAAATAGATTGAAATGAAGATATTGAACAGATTAATAGAAAATTAATATTTACAGTGCTGGAAGCTGCAAATCCAACATGTGCTAAAGGTGAAGGAAGGATGAAGAGAAAGGCTGCCCCCTGGTGGACAGATGAGTGTTGGAGAGCAGCGACAGAAAGAAACAAAGCTCTCTTAGGTTAAGAAGAAAAATCACATCACTTCCAGAATTTAATACAATACGAACAATCAGAAACGAGGGTTCATAAAAAATCATTCTGAAAGCAAAGAGGGAATTCTGGAAGAGTTATTGGATCAGATTTGGGGGATGATTTGAAGCAGGAGAGGAATTAGAAGAGTACGGCAGGATAGTTAAGATTATAAGATTAAGGAAATAATGATTACAGACAGATTCACATTTTATTTTGAAACCAGGGATTATGATACCAACTCATCAAAGTGGATTTCAGAAAGGTAGAGGGACTATGGACCCAGTTATTTGTTTAGAAACAGAAATTTAATTAAAACTGCAAGCAGTGATGTACTGGCCCTCCCACTCCCAAGGACAGTCTCCCTGAAGTGCAGCACGCCAGGGACCCAGTATCCCTGTGTAAAGTTGCTATTTTTGTCTCGTTTCCTATCTCCAGCAGGGGGCGCTGGCCAGCCGTTTTGCTACGCCCACTTGCAAAACACATCAAATGTATCATCTCACCACGCCGGATGTATGTGACACGTTTCGTGAGGTTTCAAGCATCCTTTGACCTTAAACATCAACTTCCTTTGCCAGGGCAAGTCATCCAACTTTGCCGCATCGTCACGGCGACGCCCATTGACAAAGTCGAACGAATGTCTCAATAAATCATCAACTACATGTTTAGGTTATTGTGACCCGACTTTAGGTTCATGTGATCAACCAGCTCGATGTAGAATGCGAAAGTATGAAAAGTGTCATTTCCAGTGGCCAACAGGGGGCGCTATGACTATGAGCGAATATTACCGCACAGGGGTCTTCAGGGCGGGGCTGTTATCATACCTGTGATGTTTGGAGAAGGTCAGTCCATGGACATAATATTTAAAGCAACTCGTAGTTTCATGGCGAGACGCTCAAAATGGCCGCCACGCTACGGGCACACACATCGACGAAAACGAATTATTTTGATAACTTTTAATCCCAAACATGTTTTCTATCCAGAGAACCTAAATTCAAGTCGGGGCGACAAAATCCCTCGGACGAGTTCGACAAAGTACAACATGTCAGAATCACCCAAAATGGCGACTAAATTCAAAATGGTGGAATTCCTGTCGAGTTGACATAAAGGTGCAATGTAACTTTTTTCTGATACACTTGTCCACCGGATTTTGTGAATTTAGGTAAATGTGGCCGCCGGGGCATCTCTTTAGGGGGCGCTCTCGAGCCATTTGGCCACGCCCACTCGCAACAACACTGGAATACCAAATTTTTCGCCGGGAGACAAATGTTTGTCCACTTTCATGAGTCTTTGAATATGATAAAGCTTCCAAAAAGGAAAATCACTTTACACAAGAATAATAAGGAAAGAGAAAAATAATTCCTTGAAAAACAACAGGGCTTCTCACCCTGAAAACCAGACTGGCCTGTCAGACCACGTTCCTTCACGACAGGCCCGCCTCCTGTTTTACCTCATGAACGTGAACGCATCACAGAGATGAAGTTCAGGTGGTGTCTTTGAGGGAAGCTGAGAGAAGGAGGTGAAAGAGGAGGTGAAAGAGGAAGGCTCGTTTCACACACACACATTTCCCTTTTAACAGCATTGTGTCAGTGTGTGATCAGTGTGTGTCGCAGCAGCACCTCCTCCTCCTCCTCCTCATCATCATCATCATCATCACCAACACCTGCAGCATCTCCGGCCGCCCGGCAACACCGTGAGTTTTATTTTAAATATTCCGACTGACACTTCTGATGTTTTTACTTTCATCTCCAAGTATTTGTTTCTCTCTGTGACTGTTTTTTTTTTTTTTTATAAATGTTTGGATACTCCGGTTTTCAGCAGTAGTTTGTGTTTTTCAGTCGTAGACGGAGTCTGTGGTAACTCGTCCGATTCATCAGATAAGATGAGGTGCATTCCTTTAAACACGTTCCCTTCGATCTATTTTTAAATCACAAAATGTTTTATTCATTACTTAAACATCAACTTCCTGTGTCAGGGCAAGTGAGCCGTTTGGCCACGCCCACTTTCAAAACACATCACATGTATCATCTCACCACGCCGGATGTATGTCACACGTTTCATGAGGTTTCAAGCATCCTTTGACCTTAAACATCAACTTCCTGTGTCACGGCGAGACATCCAACTTTGCCGCATCGTCACGGCGACGCCCATTGACAAAGTCGAACGAATGTCTCAATATATCATCAACGACATGTTTCGGTTATTGTGACCCAACTTTAGGTTCATGGGATCAACCAGTTGGACGTAGAAAGTGAAAGTATGAAAAGTGTCATTTCCAGTGGCCAACAGGGGGCGCTATGACTATGAGCGAATATTACCCCACAGGGGTCTTCAGGGCGGGGCTGTTATCATACCTGTGATGTTTGGAGAAGGTCGATCAATGTACATAAGATTTAAAGCAACTCGTAGTTTCATGGCGAGACACTCAAAATGGCCGCCACGCTACAGGCACACACATCGATGAAAACGAATTATTTTGATAACTTTTAATCCCAAATATGTTTTCTATCCAGAGAACCTAAATTCAAGTCGGGGCGACAAAATCCCTCGGACGAGTTCGACAAAGTACAACATGTCAGAATCACCCAAAATGGCGACTAAATTCAAAATGGTGGACTTCCTGTCGAGTTGACATAAAGGTGCAATGTAACTTTTTTCTGATACACTTGTCCACCGGATTTCGTGAATTTAGGTAAATGTGGCCGCCGGGGCATCTCTTTAGGGGGCGCTCTCGAGCCATTTGGCCACGCCCACTCGCAACAACACTGGAATACCAAATTTTTCGCCGGGAGACAAATGTTTGTCCACTTTCATGAGTCTTTGAATATGATAAAGATTCCAAAAAGGAAAATCACTTTACATAAGAATAATAAGGAAAGAGAAAAATAATTCCTTGAAAAACAACAGGGCTTCTCACCCTGAAAACCAGACTGGCCTGTCAGACCACGTTCCTTCGCGACAGGCCCGCCTCCTGTTTGACCTCATGAACGTGAACGCATCACAGAGATGAAGTTCAGGTGGTGTCTTTGAGGGAAGCTGAGAGAAGGAGGTGAAAGAGGAGGTGAAAGAGGAAGGCTCGTTTCACACACACACATTTCCCTTTTAACAGCATTGTGTCAGTGTGTGATCAGTGTGTGTCGCAGCAGCACCTCCTCCTCCTCCTACTCATCATCATCATCATCATCACCAACACCTGCAGCATCTCCGGCCGCCCGGCAACACCGTGAGTTTTATTTTAAATATTCCGACTGACACTTCTGATGTTTTTACTTTCATCTCCAAGTATTTGTTTCTGTCTGTGACTGTTTTTTTTTTTTTTTTAAATGTTTGGATACTCCGGTTTTCAGCAGTAGTTTGTGTTTTTCAGTCGTAGACGGAGTCTGTGGTAACTCGTCCGATTCATCAGATAAGATAAGGCGCATTCCTTTAAACACATTCCCTTCGATCTATTTTTAAATCACAAAATGTTTTATTCATTACTTAAACATCAACTTCCTGTGTCAGGGCAAGTGAGCCGTTTGGCCACGCCCACTTGCAAAACACATCACATGTATCATCTCACCACGCCGGATGTATGTCACACGTTTCATGAGGTTTCAAGCATCCTTTGACCTTAAACATCAACTTCCTGTGTCACGGCGAGACATCCAACTTTGCAGCATCGTCACGGCGACGCCCATTGACAAAGTCGAACGAATGTCTCAATATATCATCAAGGACATGTTTAGGTTATTGTGACCCAACTTTAGGTTCATGGGATCAACCAGTTGGACGTAGAAAGTGAAAGTATGAAAAGTGTCATTTCCAGTGGCCAACAGGGGGCGCTATGACTATGAGCGAATGTTACCCCACAGAGGTCTTCAGGGCGGGGCTGTTATCATACCTGTGATGTTTGGAGAAGGTCGGTCCATGTACATAAGATTTAAAGCAACTCGTAGTTTCATGGCGAGACGCTCAAAATGGCCGCCACGCTACAGGCACACACATCGATGAAAACGAATTATTTTGATAACTTTTAATCCCAAACATGTTTTCTATCCAGAGAACCTAAATTCAAGTCGGGGCGACAAAATCCCTCGGAGGAGTTCGACAAAGTACAACGTGTTAGAATCACCCAAAATGGCGACTAAATTCAAAATGGTGGACTTCCTGTCGAGTTGACATAAAGTTGCAATGTAACTTTTTTCTGCTTCTCCATGTGATACACATGTCCACCGGATTTGGTGAATTTAGGTAAATATGGCCGCCGAGGCATCTCTTTAGGGGGCGCTCTTGAGCCATTTGGCCACGCCCACTTGCGACTCCAGGGGAATACGACATTTTTCGCCGGGATACAAATGTTTATCCACTTTCATGAGTCTTTGAATATGATAAAGCCTCCAAAAAGGAAAATCACTTTACGTAAGAACGACTAACGACCAACATCTTTCCTAAATACAGTCGGGCTTCAGCAGCGATTCTCGGTTTCTTTGTCTGACTGATTATTTGTGGAACGTGTCCGAGCCGTCCTCTCCTGAGTCGCAGCTCCGCCTCACCTGCTCCTGATCACAAGTGACAAAACTGCACTCAGTGAACTCATCAGCTTCTCCTGCTGAAATTATCTGGTCCTTCAACTACTCTGTGCCAAATGAAGTCACGCCAGGTGGTAGTTTCAGTCTCTGTGTAACTTGTTTAACTTGTTTTTTTGTTGTTGCTTCCTGGATTGCAGCCTGTTCAGTCATCAGCTCCTGTCTGCCTCGCCCCGTATGCGTCTTTTGGTTAAGTTTGATTATGAAATGCGTTTCTTTTTGTTAAATCCCTGATGTGCTCCGTCTTTGCTGCGGCCAAGAACCGGGCCGGAACACAAAATATACAAAAATAATATAAAATGCTGGTCAAAACATTTCAGCATTTTAGTTTTTGTCATAAAGAGCAACAGAATTCTTCATAATGCTTGTAGGTAAGATTGGAGGGATATAATTTAGAGGAAGGGATTTCATTTCCAAAACTTCTTTATCATTTGGACTATCAGTAGTTGTAAAGCTAATCCTTTCCTTCCAGTGTCCTTTTTACCGTTAGTCACAGGTTGGTGTTGAAGTGACTTTACATCACACTTTGCAGAACGCTTCCCCAAACCAGCGTCTGTGGACACGATCTAAACTCTCCTGTTTCCCAGAGAGTGATTTATCTTCCCTCTATCTCACAAGGCCTTGAGTGAAGGGATGGACCACAATCTTTGATTAGATTGTTTGGCGGTCTTGCTGTCGTTTTATTGGAGTAAAACAACAAAGTGTAAAAATGTATTAGAAAATGTAAAAATGACACAAAAAACGTTCCTTCGAATCTCATGAAATACAAAAGAGAGAAAAACAAATCTTTGATTAGATGTTTTGCGATCTTATTTTTTGGAGACCTGGTAGCAGTAATTGGAAGCACATGGGTGTGTGGGTTATTGTATATGTGACCAGGTGAGAAAACACAGGAGACAGAATAAACTGGAACTTGAGACCGACGGAGACAAAGATGTGAACTTTATTACATTATAGAAAATAAAACGTATCTCCAGTCGACTGGATAATCCAACTAAACACAGGGAATAATGAAGGGGTTGAAATAACTATGTTTAATACAAAAATCAAATCAACCATAAATTAACAGCCAAAGAAATAAAGAACGTGGGTCCAAACTGCTCTGTCAGGGAATTATCAAAACAAGCTCTGGAGTGTCAGCACAGTACAGAGATTTTATTCAGCGAAGCAGAAGCTAAATTAATAGAGAAGAAACATGGTGAAGGAGCGGCAGCACAGTTTGGAGACACGGGAAGACGCCTTCATGCTATTCAGAGAGAAGTTGGCAAAGGGAGGACGTCCGGAGGAAAACACATGAACCAGACTGAGGGTCGGACACACAAGGCTGAACAAAACAATGCAGTTAATGAATAAAACACCCGACGGGATTATGTGAGTGCTGCAAAATACCAGAATCTGTAGATCATATCATTTGTTATTGACAGAAATTCACACGAGAGCGAGACGAGTTTAAAGAAGAAGCTGGAAGTTGAGGAGCTAAAGAGATGCAATAAACCTGAAGGGGAAGGAAGTGTTATTACAATACTTGAAAGAAACAGGATTGAGGAAAAGAATTTAGTTCACTGAATTGGTAAAACCTATATTTTATATTTTAGGTTGATTTTGATATTTATTTATTTATTTATCTGTCCACATTTCCTTGTTCCCTCCTTCAGATCTGCAGCTGGAAGATGGGCGGAACCAACATGGGTGGAGTCTAAGAGCTGATGTCCTCATTGGCTGCAGAGTCACATGATGTTTAAATCAGCGCTGAAACTAGTTTACTATATATGTTTTACTATATAATAGTAAAACACCAACAGGGAACATTTTCTGGTTCGTGTGTACTTTTACTTTTTGTGTTTTCAGTGTATTTTTGCTGACGATACTTTTACTTCAACAAGTTTTGAATGCAGGGCTTCTAGTATTTTCAGTCTGGTATCAGAACTTTTTCTGAAATAAAGGAGCTGAATTTTTTCACTGCTTCATATATAGTAATATAGATTATTCAGAGGGAACAAAGCAGCACTTTTACTTTAATACTTTCACTAAATGTTGCTGCTAACGCTTCTGTACTTTTACCTGAGTAAGCTGTTTAATTAAGGACTTTGACTTGTAATGGAGTATCTTTGTTTTCTTTGCTGTATTTGTACTTTTACTTCAATAAATGTTCTGAATACTTCATCCACCACTTGTCTGAGTTGAATTAGACTAAATGGTGCTGCTTGTTTCCAGAATGGCCACCAGAGGGAGCACTCTGCCCACTGACAGCGCTCGTTGCCCCTGGAGACTAATAAGTGAACTTATCAGAGGTAAAACAAAGATCCTCAAATCTTTGTTTCATGTTACAGCAGCAGAAACAGAGGGCGTCTCAGTTTGTGGGGGAAACTTCAACTTAGTCATGAATCACAGCCGAGACGACGAGTTTGAGGAGGAATAAAAAAAACTGCTCTCAAACTCAGCAGCTGCAGTCTGTCACGTTTCCTTGTTCCCTCCATCAGATCTGCAGCTGGGAGATGGGCGGAGCCAACATGGGTGGAGTCTAAGAGCTGATGTCCTCATTGGCTGCAGAGTCACATGATATTTAAATCAGCTGAAACTATTTTGATCTTTCAGTAAGTGAAACTCACACAGTCACTGCTGCTGAGAGGTGAAATGGAGCAGAAAGGAGTTCAGTTGGACCGAGAAACCTTCTCTTGTTCCATCTGTCTGGATCTACTGAAGGATCCGGTGGGTCTTCCATGTGGACACAACTACTGCATGGAGTGTATTAAAGTCCACTGGGACGGACAGGACGGGACGGGAGTCTACAGCTGTCCTCTGTGCAGGAAGAGGTTCATACCGAGGCCTGTCCTGGACAAAAACACCATGTTGGCAGATTTAGTGGAGCAGCTGAAGAAGACTGGACTCCAAGCTGCTCCTGCTGATCACTGCTATGCTGGACCTGAAGATGTGGCCTGTGATGTCTGCACTGGGAGAAAACTGAAAGCTGTCAAGTCCTGTTTATTCTGTCTGGCTTCTTATTGTGAGAAACACCTTCAGCCTCATTATGATGCCGCAACATTCAAGAAACACAAGCTGGTGAACCCCTCCAAGAAGCTCCAGGAGAACATCTGCTCTCTTCACGACGAGGTGATGAAGATGTTCTGCCACACCGATCTTCAGATTATCTGTTCTCTCTGCTCTGTGGATGAACATAAAGACCACGACACCGTCTCAGCTGCAGCAGAAAGGACCGAGAGGCAGAGAGAGCTCGAGGGGAGTCGAGGAAACGTCCAGCAGAAAATCCAGGACAGACAGAAAGATGTGAAGCTGCTTCAGCAGGAGGTGGAGGACATCAATCAGTCTGCTGAGAAAACACTGGAGGGCAGCGAGAAGCTCTTCACCCAGCTGATGAGTCTCCTCAAGAAAAGAAGCCGCGATGTGGAGCAGGAGGTCAGATCCCAGCAGGAAACCCAAGTGAGTCGAGTCAAAGAGCTTCAGGAGAAGCTGGAGCAGGAGATCGCTGAGCTGAAGAGGAAAGACGCCGAGCTGGAGCAGCTCTCACACACAGAGGATCACAACGAGTTCCTGCACAACTACCCCTCAGTGTCAGCACTCAGTGAGCCTACAGACTCATCCAGCATCCATATCCGTCCTCTCACCTACTTTCAGGATGTGACAGCAGCTGTGTCAGAGGTCAGAGATAAACTACAGCAAGTTCTGGATGAAGAATGGAAGAAGATCTCAGTGTCAGTGAAGGAAGTGGACGTTTTACTGTCACAACCAGGACCAAAGACCAGAGCTGGATTCTTAAGATATTCACAAGAAATCACACTGGATCCAAACACAGCATACAGACAGATGTTATTATCTGATGGGAACAGAAAAGTAACTTTCATGAATCAGAATCAGTCTTATTCTGATCATCCAGACAGATTCAGTAGATGTTGTCAGGTCCTGAGTAGAGAGAGTCTGACTGGACGTTGTTACTTTGAGGTGGAGAGGAGAGGAAGAGGAGGAGTTCATGTAGCAGTCGCATACAAGAATATCAACAGAACAGGGAGCTGGATGGAAAGTGGATTTGGACATAATGACAAATCTTGGTCATTAGATTGTTCCAATAACAGTCTTTGGTACAACAACATTCAAATTCCCGTCTCAGGTCCTCCATCCTCCAGAGTGGGGGTGTACCTGGATCACAGTGCAGGTACTCTGTCCTTCTACAGCGTCTCTGAGACCATGACTCTCCTCCACAGAGTCCAGACCACGTTCACTCAGCCGCTCCACGTTGGGTTTTGGTCTGCGTTCGTTGGAAACTCTGCTGAGTTTTGTAAACTGAAATAAACTGAAGTCTTTCAGGTTTCAGTGGGTTTAAACCTGCATTTTCATTTTCCATTTCATTTTCTCTCCATCATTGAGGCGTTTCTGCTCTGAACAAAGATCTGCTGTCAATCAAGCATTATGGGCGTCACCTGGACGTCTTCTTGATAGTTGTTATCTTCATGTTAATATGTTTTATTCTTGTTTTTAAGCTCTTTTCACACCGTTCCTGTAGTGAAAACCACGTATCTCTAAATTTGGTGAAGTTGAATTAGATTATTTTCTGATAATTTAAAGTGATTTAAATGTTCTTTTATGGACTGAGATGATTCTCCTGCTAAATTAACTATTTTATAAAACCTGACAAAGCTGAAAAGGTGTTTATTTCTTAGATACGTGGTTCTCACAGGACAGCAACGCTCCAAATATGTGATGATCTGGTTCAATATGACGCTTTACAAATCAACAATATATAAAGTAGTTGAAATGAGCAAAACCTTCAGTGACTATGATGGTAAAATTCACTTTAATCCAGCAGCAATATGAATCTAAAAACATCATATATATAATAGGAAAACACTAACAGGGAACATTTTCTGCTTCGTGTGTACTTTTACTTTTTGTGTTTTCAGTGTATTTTTGCTGACGATACTTTTACTTCAACAAGGTTTTGAATGCAGGACTTCTAGTATTTTCAGTCTGGTATCAGAACTTTTTCTGAAATAAAGGAGCTGAATTCTTTCACTGCTTCATATATAGTAATATAGATTATTCAGAGGGAACAAAGCAGCACTTTTACTTTAATACTTTCACTAAATGTTGCTGCTAACGCTTCTGTACTTTTACCTGAGGAAGCTGTTTAATTAAGGACTTTGACTTGTAATGGCGTATCTTTGTTTTCTTTGCTGTATTTGTACTTTTACTTCAATAAATGTTCTGAATACTTCATCCACCATTTGTCTGAGTTTAATTAGACAACATGATGCTGCTTGTTTCCAGAATGGCCACCAGAGGGAGCACTCTGCCCACTGACAGCGCTCGTTGCCTCTGAAGACTACATATCCCAGAATGCCTCGCGTTCAGTCTTCGTTCCCTGGAAGTGAGGAGCGGGGTGAATTTTCTATAGTTGGATGGTGAAAACTTCCCAGATTGAGGATATTCTCGAGGCTAAAGTTTGGAAAGATGGAAACCTGTTGATTGTGTGTAGAAATGCAGAACAAAGAGAGCGAGCGGACGGGATTAAAGAAACATGTCGTTTTAAAGTAGTGAATAGTAGTGACGTCACGAGGTGTGCCGACGCTTCGAAGCGCGTGTCGAGGCTTGCTTCATTTAGGGGAGGAGCCACAAATGATGACGTCCGAAGCCTCGCTGCCCTGCTGTACCACGTGACTGCTTCAGGAAGTGGTTCAGATTTTGCCTGGAGGTTTGACAGCAATATAAACTCTTCAGGCTCCATTCAAAATGTGGGTTGTTGGTGGAGAGTTGAGGTCAGTTGAGAGTTTGGATAGTTTGGAGAAGTTAGAGAGAGAGAGATAGTTTGGAGATTTAGGAGAGTGAGGAGAGAAGGAGGTGATAAGATGGAGCCAGCTAGGAAGAGGAGGATTTCCCCTGTGGGAACACTTTGATTTGATAACTCCTAATAAGCTAAATCTAACTCTATTTCAGACACATTAGGTTTGCTTATCAAGAACTGTATTTTTAACAGTTTCTTATTTTATTCCAAGGTGAGGTGTTTATTGTGCTCCAAGGAGTTGGGGTACAATAACAACACCTCATCCATGCTGAGGCGTTACCGTGCCTTGCATGAGAATAAGGAGGAAACTGGAGCTTCACCCAGCCAAGGTAAGTCATTACAATATTACAAATGCACCATCACAATTTTTCCCTGTTCACGTTTGTTTATTGTGTAAATAAAGACAGGTAACAGACACTGTATTTATTCTCTTTTAACCAGCCACCAGAAAACAAGAGCTGGATGAAGCCCTCGTCTCCATGATAGTGAAGGACACACAGCCCTTCAGTATTGTGGATGATGTTGGATTCAGGGCATTTGTGTCCAAACTGGATCCTAATTATGTCCTCCCTACAAGGCAGGTATGTATGGCTGCATGCATGAAACAAATGAGTACTTTATTGTGTCTCACAGTTCAGCACTATGTATTTTTTCCTTGAGGCTCTGAAGGCCATGGTGGAGGCCAAGTATGAGTCAGCTAAGGAGAAGGAGAAGGCTAAAGTGGAAAAGGTGGCTGCTGTTAGCCTTACTTCTGACATGTGGACATCCACAAAACCAAAAACTGTTGAGAAACTGTTATTTCTGAATAAAAATGAATAAAATGTCCCCTGTCCTGTACATCATTGTCCAAGTTACACAAGCATATTCAGTCCCCTCTTCCTAGTTCCACAAACACTTCCACTGTCCTCTGCCTGCTTAAGCTCATGACATTTTCCTAAAGTGACAGAAAAACATGATTACACAACCTGCCATATCATATGATACGACCATTTTGGGGAAATTTACGCACAGAATACATTCAAAAAATATTTTATTATGCACATATGTGATAATTTATGTACAGAAATTATTTGGTCATACATTTTTGTAATTCATAGTCATTCCCAACAGCCATAACAGACACAAAAATTCAATGCATCACATGATGTGGTTCAGATACAGCTGCCTGTGATTATACACTTGGCCAGCAGGTGGTTTCGTGTTCACGTGAAGCTTCGAGAAATGAACCCTTTCTAGAACCAATTGGCTGAAGTGGTTCGATGCCTCATGAGGCTTCATCTCACCATCACTAGTGAATAGAAACCGTATCCAAAAAGAAAGTAAGTGGAGTAATGATTGAGAAAGGGGAGAGGGAAATACAGCAGGTGAAGGTGCAGAATAAAACCACCTCTGCAGAGGCAGTGAAGAGGTTCAGCCAGAGTGGAGGAGCCGATGGAAGAAGTAAAGCCGTCAAAACGAGCCACAGCAGTCCTCCATCAGACAAAACGAGGGGGAAACAACGGTCGACTTACAAAACACAAACAAAGCTGGTCACTTTCACAGCAGGGGGTAGTAAATGCTACGATGGAGGTCGAATCCAAACCAGAGAGGATTCAGATCATTGTTAAAGCAGCAGTCCACCACTTAGGTATCAGCGGACTAACACGGGAGGACGTCAGAAATGATCTCAGTATTCAGGCAAGTCCGGAGCAAATATGATCTGAGAGTTTTTAAATACACATCACACTGGAGCGAGGCCCAAAACATCACCTCCATCCAGGGCTCAGTTTGATGTTATCCACCACAGAAACAAACACATGAGGAACACAGCTCCAACGCTCACTCCACCGCTGGAACTCTCCCTGCACAACAGGTATGAGCTGCTGACTCATGAAGTGTGTGATGACACTAAGTCTGTGGAAACTGGTCATTACATCACCAGAAACAAGGCTGATGGAAGCACGAGAAACAGCCTCAAAACCACTGCTAGATCAAGAGCCAGAAGAGACACAGTTCAGGTCCCTCAGACACCAGGCGGTATTTTGATGGAGGACGCCATCACCAAGCACGTTAAAATGGCTGAAAATCTGTGTTTGGATACCACCAGTGTGAAGGAGTTAACGGAGCTCCTCCCAGTTATCCTCTGGACTCGTCCAAGAAGTCTGAGGGTTCTGATCCACACGGGTTCTTCTGACATCCTGCAAAAGAGAACGGGCTCTGAGACTCTGGAAAAAGATTTCACACTGCTGCTGAAAACCCTGAGTGACCATCGATCACAAGACGCGTTTATTTCCGGACCGATTCCGACGCGCAAGAAAGGAAGTGAATCGTTCAGTGAACTCCTGATCCTGAAAGCATGGCTGACGTCAACACGCCTCAAACATGGGATACGTTTGATTGACAGTTTTAACCCTTTGTGGAACCGTGAGGAGCGTTTCAACCTGATGGAGTTCATCTGAACTTCACTGGATCCAGACTTCTGGGCGCCGACCTACAACCTAAATTACTATCTTACTAGACGGCGATCTCAAAATTGTCAAAGTTCATCCACAACCAGCCTCCTCTCCAGTCTGAGAGTCCCTGCAGCTGAAATTGCCTTTTTTTATCGTCGGATCTTTGACCGATAAATCTTTTCTGGTTAATGATCTCATCATCGATAAGACTTTGTACTTTCTGCTCCTAGTTGAAACGTGGCTTAACAACACGACTGGTGAAGCAACTCTGATAGAGGCTTGTCCTCCTCACTATAAATGTTATCAGTCAGTTACACAGAACAAGAGAGGAGGAGGGATCGCAGTGATCTTCACCACAGTTTGGGTGTAATGACATCGACCTCGCTGATTTTACATCATTTGAATATGTTGCTCTGCAGCTGAAAGGTAAATAAACAGTACTGATCATCACAGTTTACCGGCCACCGACGTACTCGGCACTATTTCTGCAGGAACTCTCAGAGTCGATCTCACCAGGTATCACCAGATATGACAGGTTCATTCTGAACGGAGACTTTAATATTCATGTAAATAACAAGAACGACCACAAAGCTCCAGAGCTGATGGATTTACTGGACAGCTTTGAAGTGACCCAACATGTAAAGGAAGCCGCCCACCAGCAGGGTAACACCCTGGACTTGGTGATAACAAGAGGGTTACATGTGGATCAGGTTTCAGGACGTGAATTATCTTTCTCTGACCATTGCTGTATACTTTATGATGTGATTGTAACCATGGCAACGACTAAAGGGCAAATTGTGGTTCAAAAGACACTCCTTGAACCATATAATCATGAGTGCTCTTTAAATGAGGTGGTTGAACACTTCAACAACTCTGTCGTCTGTTCTAAATACTGTTGTAATGTTTCTGAATACTTCATCCACCATTTGTCTGAGTTGAATTAGACTAAATGGTGCTGCTTGTTTCCAGAATGGCCACCAGAGGGAGCACTCTGCCCACTGACAGCGCTCGTTGCCCCTGGAGACTAATAAGTGAACTTATCAGAGGTAAAACAAAGATCCTCAAATCTTTGTTTCATGTTACAGCAGCAGAAACAGAGGGCGTCTCAGTTTGTGGGGGAAACTTCAACTTAGTCATGAATCACAGCCGAAACGACGAGTTTGTAGAGGAATAAAAAAACTGCTCTCAAACTCAGCAGCTGCAGTCTGTCACGTTTCCTTGTTCCCTCCATCAGATCTGCAGCTGGAAGATGGGCGGAGCCAACATGGGTGGAGTCTAAGAGCTGATGTCCTCATTGGCTGCAGAGTCACATGATATTTAAATCAGCTGAAACCAGTTTTATCTTTGAGGAAGTGAAACTCACACAGTCACTGCTGCTGAGAGGTGAAATGGAGCAGAAAGGAGTTCAACTGGACCGAGAAACCATCTCTTGTTGCATCTGTCTGGATCTACTGAAGGATCCAGTGGCTCTTCCATGTGGACACAACTACTGCATGGAGTGTATTAAAGTCCACTGGGATGGACAGGACCGGACAGGAGTCTACAGCTGTCCTCTGTGCATGAAGAGGTTCATACCTAGGCCTGTCCTGGACAAAAACACCATGTTGGCAGCTTTAGTGGAGGAGCTGAAGAAGACTGGACTCCAAGCTGCTCCTGCTGATCACTGCTATGCTGGACCTGAAGAAGTGGCCTGTGATTTCTGCACTGGGAGAAAACTGAAAGCTGTCAAGTCCTGTTTATTCTGTCTGGCTTCTTATTGTGAGAAACACCTTCAGCCTCATTATGATGTCGCTCCATTAAAGAAACACAAGCTGGTGAACCCCTCCAAGAAGCTCCAGGAGAACATCTGCTCTCTTCACGACGAGGTGATGAAGATGTTCTGCCGCACCGATCATCAGATTATCTGTTATCTCTGCTCTGTGGAGGAACATAAAGACCACGACACCGTCTCAGCTGCAGCAGAAAGGACCGAGAGGCAGAGAGAGCTCGAGGGGAGTCGAGGAAACGTCCAGCAGAAAATCCAGGACAGACAGAAAGATGTGAAGCTGCTTCAGCAGGAGGTGGAGGACATCAATCAGTCTGCTGAGAAAACACTGGAGGGCAGCGAGAAGCTCTTCACCCAGCTGATGAGTCTCCTCCAGGAAAGAAGCCGCGATGTGAAGCAGGAGGTCAGATCCCAGCAGGAAACCCAAGTGAGTCGAGTCAAAGAGCTTCAGGAGAAGCTGGAGCAGGAGATCGCTGAGCTGACGAGGAAAGACGCCGAGCTGGAGCAGCTCTCACACACAGAGGATCACAACGAGTTCCTGCACAACTACCCCTCAGTGTCAGCACTCAGTGAGCCTACAGACTCATCCAGCATCCATATCCGTCCTCTCACCTACTTTCAGGATGTGACAGCAGCTGTGTCAGAGGTCAGAGATAAACTACAGCAAGTTCTGGATGAAGAATGGAAGAAGATCTCAGTGTCAGTGAATGAAGTGAACGTTTTACTGTCACAACCAGAACCAAAGACCAGAGCTGGATTCTTAAGATATTCACAAGAAATCACACTGGATCCAAACACAGCACACAGACAGATGTTATTATCTGATGGGAACAGAAAAGTAACAGTAATGGATCAGAATCAGTCTTATTCTGATCATCCAGACAGATTCAGTAGATGTTATCAGGTCCTGAGTAGAGAGAGTCTGACTGGACGTTGTTACTTTGAGGTGGAGATGAGAGGAAGAGGAAGAGTTGAAGTAGCAGTCGCATACAAGAATATCAACAGAAAGAGCGGGAAGGAAAGTGGATTTGGAGGTAATAACAAATCTTGGTCATTAGATTGTTCCAATAACAGTCTTTGGTACAACAACATCAAAACTCCCGTCTCAGGTCCTCCATCCTCCAGAGTGGGGGTGTACCTGGATCACAGTGCAGGTACTCTGTCCTTCTACAGCGTCTCTGAGACCATGACTCTCCTCCACAGAGTCCAGACCACGTTCACTCAGCCGCTCCACGTTGGGTTAGGGTTATTCATCGTTGGAAGCACTGCTGAGTTTTGTAAAATAAAATAAACTGAAGTCTTTCAGGTTTCAGTGGGTTTAAACCTGCATTTTCATTTTCCATTTCATTTTCTCTCCATCATTGAGGCGTTTCTGCTCTGAACAAAGATCTGCTGTCAATCAACCATTATGGGCGTCACCTGGATGTCTTCTTGATAGTTGTTATCTTCATGTTATTATGTTTTATTCTTGTTTTTAAGCTCTTTTCACACCGTTCCTGTAGTGAAAACCACGTATCTCTAAATGTGGTGAAGTTGAATTAGATTATTTTCTGATAATTTAAAGTGATTTAAATGTTCTTTTATGGACTGAGATGATTCTCCTGCTAAATTAACTATTTTAAAAAACGTGACAAAGCTGAAAAGGTGTTTATTTCTTAGATACGTGGTTCTCACAGGACAGCAACGCTCCAAATATGTGATGATCTGGTTCAATATGACGCTTTACAAATCAACAATATATAAAGTAGTTGAAATGAGCAAAACCTTCAGTGACTATGATGGTAAAATTCACTTTAATCCAGCAGCAATATGAATCTAAAAACATCACATATATAATAGGAAAACACTAACAGGGAACGTTTTCTGCTTCGTGTGTACTTTTACTTTTTGTGTTTTCAGTGTATTTTTGCTGACGATACTTTTACTCCAACAAGGTTTTGAATGCAGGACTTCTAGTATTTTCAGTCTGGTATCAGAACTTTTTCTGAAATAAAGGAGCTGAATTCTTTCACTGCTTCATATATAGTAATATAGATTATTCAGAGGGAACAAAGCAGCACTTTTACTTTAATACTTTCACTAAATGTTGCTGCTAACGCTTCTGTACTTTTACCTGATTAAGCTGTTTAATTAAGGACTTTGACTTGTAATGGAGTATCTTTGTTTTCTTTGCTGTATTTGTACTTTTACTTCAATAAATGTTCTGAATACTTCATCCACCATTTGTCTGAGTTGAATTTGAAACTAGATTAGATGTTCACACGGGGAACACGTCTGCACTACATTTAACTATAGTATGGAGGAATCTAGCAGGGATGTGTGAGTGGGATGTAGAAGATGAAATATCGGTGGGTGGTGGCCATTTTCCAATATGCTGTAAAGTATCATTACAAAGGAGGAAGCAGGAGATATAGTGGGTAAGTGGGTCTTTAATATATATATATATATATATATATATATATATATATGAGAGAGAAATGGATCAAATAGATTGAAATGAAGATATTGAAGAGATTAATAGAAAATTAATATTTACAGTGCTGGAAGCTGCAAATCCAACAAGTGTTAAAGGTGAAGGAAGGATGAAGAGAAAGGCTGCCCCCTGGTGGACAGATGAGTGTTGGAGAGCAGCGACAGAAAGAAACAAAGCTCTCTTAGGTTATGAAGAAAAATCACATCACTTCCAGAATTTAATACAATACGAACAAGCAGAAACGAGAGTTCATAAAAAAAATCATTCTGAAAGCAAAGAGGGAAATCTGGAAGAGTTATTGGATCAGATTTGGGGGATGATTAGAAGCAGGAGAGGAATTAGAAGAGTACGGCAGGTTAGTTAAGATTATAAGATTATGGAAATAATGATTCCACACAGATTCAGATTTTCTCCGTCGGGATCTGCGCCTGTCTCTGTTTGTCGTTCCCTCCGTTTCCCCCGATCTCCCTTTTCCTGGTGTTTCCTGTCTCCCCTGTTTGTTTCTGTCCTCCAGGTGTTTCTATGTTCTGGTCTGCGTCTGGAGGGTTTGGATTCATTGGTCAGCGCCTCCAGTCACCTCCCACTACCACACCTCTTTCAGCTGGCACAGCTGCTTCTCATCCCGGTAATCACCACCTGGCAGCACGTGAACCCCGGACCTGGACTCCACCTGCGTCCGTCCGTCCGTCCGATCGTCTCACCTGGTACCACGTTGCAAGTTCGGTAAGTCCGGTTCTGACCCCCCTTGTCTGTCTCCCGCCTGCCGCGGTCCTGCCTGTCTGTCTGCTACCAGGTGGTACGTACCCGCCGTCCTCCGTCGGTTCCTCGGAGACCACCGGGTGTCCGGCCCCCTGCTCGGCGTCGGTTCCTCGGAGACCACCTTGCTGCCCGGTGTGGAGCGCGGGGACCGGTGTCCATTGTCTGAGGCTATTAGAAGACGGTTTGTAACTTTCACCAGTCCTGTTTCTGTGCTGTGATGAACTCTAAAGCCCGACTGAACATCTTCAAACAGACCGTTCCTCTGGAAATGATCACAAAGTTGATTTGCAACAACTTTTTCAAGGATTTTAGAAACAAACGGCAGGTTGGTAACTGGTCTGTAAGTTTTCCTGAAACAGCTGATCAAGAGTCGGCTTTCTAAGTACAGTTTTGATTACAGACACTTTAAAAGCTTGTGGTACATAAACGGTTCCATGAGAAAGGTTTGATCTGATCTAATATAGAAGTACTAATTAAAGGGAAGACTTCCTCGAGGAGTTTAGTTGGGATGAGATCCAAGAGACCGGTAGATGATCCAGATGAGAAAATAATTGAAGTTAGCTTGGAGATCTCAACAGGAGAGAAATGTTCAATTTGGGTGTAACAGACTAAAAGTCTGACTTTTTAAAGGAGTTACCACAAAGTTTAGGTCTGGGGTTAATTGATAAGCTCGAGTGGAAGATTACTGCCAGAATCTGGAGGAATATGATAATATGGGAGGAGTTGTTTCATATCTTTGTCCACTTTTATATAAAGTCTGAGGGCACAACACAGGACAACATTTTGGAGAACAGAAAACTGGAGTGCAAATTGTGAACACAGAATCAAAGAAGGATCTAGAATTTAAAAACTTGAGGTGACGAGTGTTTTAAACAGGAAATGATTGAAAAGGAGGCTTGACTACAAAGTGCTTCTCTCCTCTTCCTGGAAGTGAAACTCACACAGTCACTGCTGCTGAGAGGTGAAATGGAGCAGAAAGGAGTTCAGCTGGACCGAGAAACCTTCTCTTGTTCCATCTGTCTGGATCTACTGAAGGATCCGGTGACTCTTCCATGTGGACACAACTACTGCATGGAGTGTATTAAAGTCCACTGGGACGGACAGGACGGGACAGGAGTCTACAGCTGTCCTCGGTGCAGGCAGGACTTCATACCGAGGCCTGTCCTGGACAAAAACACCATGTTGGCAGCTTTAGTGGAGGAGCTGAAGAAGACTGGACTCCAAGCTGCTCCTGCTGATCACTGCTATGCTGGACCTGAAGATGTGGCCTGTGATGTCTGCACTGGGAGAAAACTGAAAGCTGTCAAGTCCTGTTTATTCTGTCTTGTTTCTTATTGTGAGAAACACCTTCAGCCTCATTATGATGTCGCTCCATTAAAGAAACACAAGCTGGTGAACCCCTCCAAGAAGCTCCAGGAGAACATCTGCTCTCTTCACGACGAGGTGATGAAGATGTTCTGCCGCACCGATCGTCAGATTATCTGTTCTCTCTGCTCTGTGGAGGAACATAAAGACCACGACACCGTCTCAGCTGCAGCAGAAAGGACCGAGAGGCAGAGAGAGCTCGAGGGGAGTCGAGGAAACGTCCAGCAGAAAATCCAGGACAGACCGAAAGATGTGAAGCTGCTTCAGCAGGAGGTGGAGGACATCAATCAGTCTGCTGAGAAAACACTGGAGGGCAGCGAGAAGCTCTTCACCCAGCTGATGAGTCTCCTCCAGGAAAGAAGCCGCGATGTGAAGCAGGAGGTCAGATCCCAGCAGGAAACCCAAGTGAGTCGAGTCAAAGAGCTTCAGGAGAAGCTGGAGCAGGAGATCGCTGAGCTGAAGAGGAAAGACGCCGAGCTGGAGCAGCTCTCACACACAGAGGATCACAACGAGTTCCTGCACAACTACCCCTCAGTGTCAGCACTCAGTGAGCCTACAGACTCATCCAGCATCCATATCCGTCCTCTCACCTACTTTCAGGATGTGACAGCAGCTGTGTCAGAGGCCAGAGATAAACTACAGCAAGTTCTGGATGAAGAATGGAAGAAGATCTCAGTGTCAGTGAAGGAAGTGGACGATTTACTGTCACACCCAAAGACCAGAGCTGGATTCTTAAGATATTCACAAGAAATCACACTGGATCCAAACACAGCATACAGACAGATGTTATTATCTGATGGGAACCGAAAAGTAACACGAATGGATCAGAATCAGTCTTATTCTGATCATCCAGACAGATTCATTGGATGTTGTCAGGTCCTGAGTAGAGAGAGTCTGACTGGACGTTGTTACTTTGAGGTGGAGATGAGAGGAAGAGGAGGAGTTGATGTAGCAGTCGCATACAAGAATATCAACAGAACAGAGAGCTGGATGGAAAGTGTGTTTGGACGTAATAACAAATCTTGGTCATTAGATTGTTCCAATAACAGTCTTTGGTACAACAACATTGAAACTCCCGTCTCAGGTCCTCCATCCTCCAGAGTGGGGGTGTACCTGGATCACAGTGCAGGTACTCTGTCCTTCTACAGCGTCTCTGAGACCATGACTCTCCTCCACAGAGTCCAGACCACGTTCACTCAGCCGCTCCACGCTGGGTTTTTGTCTGCTTTCGTTGGAGACTCTGCTGAGTTTTGTAAACTGAAATAAACTGAAGTCTTTCAGGTTTCAGTGGGTTTAAACCTGCATTTTCATTTTCCATTTCATTTTCTCTCCATCATTGAGGCGTTTCTGCTCTGAACAAAGATCTGCTGTCAATCAAGCATTATGGGCGGCCCCCGGACGTCTTCTTGATAGTTGTTATCTTCATGTTAATATGTTTTATTATTGTTTTTAAGCTCTTTTCACACCGTTCCTGTAGTGAAAACCACGTATCTCTAAATGTGGTGAAGTTGAATTAGATTATTTTCTGATAATTTAAAGTGATTTAAATGTTCTTTTATGGACTGAGATGATTCTCCTGCTAAATTAACTATTTTAAAAAACGTGACAAAGCTGAAAAGGTGTTTATTTCTTAGATACGTGGTTCTCACAGGACAGCAACGCTCCAAATATGTGATGATCTGGTTCAATATGACGCTTTACAAATCAACAATATATAAAGTAGTTGAAATGAGCAAAACCTTCAGTGACTATGACGGTAAAATTCACTTTAATCCAGCAGCAATATGAATCTAAAAACATCACATATATAATAGGAAAACACTAACAGGGAACGTTTTCTGCTTCGTGTGTACTTTTACTTTTTGTGTTTTCAGTGTATTTTTGCTGACGATACTTTTACTCCAACAAGGTTTTGAATGCAGGACTTCTAGTATTTTCAGTCTGGTATCAGAACTTTTTCTGAAATAAAGGAGCTGAATTCTTTCACTGCTTCATATATAGTAATATAGATTATTCAGAGGGAACAAAGCAGCACTTTTACTTGAATACTTTCACTAAATGTTGCTGCTAACGCTTCTGTACTTTTACCTGATTAAGCTGTTTAATTAAGGACTTTGACTTGTAATGGAGTATCTTTGTTTTCTTTGCTGTATTTGTACTTTTACTTCAATAAATGTTCTGAATACTTCATCCACCATTTGTCTGAGTTGAATTTGAAACTAGATTAGATGTTCACACGGGGAACACGTCTGCACTACATTTAACTATAGTATGGAGGAATCTAGCAGGGATGTGTGAGTGGGATGTAGAAGATGAAACATCGGTGGGTGGTGGCCATTTTCCAATATGCTGTAAAGTATCATTACAAAGGAGGAAGCAGGAGATATAGTGGGTAAGTGGGTCTTTAAAATATATATATATAAGAGCGAAATGGATCAAATAGATTTAAATGAAGATATTGAAGAGATTGATAGAAAATTAATATTTACAGTGCTGGAAGCTGCAAATCCAACAAGTGTTAAAGGTGAAGGAAGGATGAAGAGAAAGGCTGCCCCCTGGTGGACAGATGAGTGTTGGAGAGCAGCGACAGAAAGAAACAAAGCTCTCTTAGGTTATGAAGAAAAATCACATCACTTCCAGAATTTAATACAATACGAACAAGCAGAAACGAGGGTTCATAAAAAATTATTCTGAAAGCAAAGAGGGAAATCTGGAAGAGTTATTGGATCAGATTTGGGGGATGATTAGAAGCAGGAGAGGAATTAGAAGAGTACGGCAGGTTAGTTAAGATTATAAGATTATGGAAATAATGATTACAGACAGATTCACATTTTATTTTGAAACCAGGGAGAATGATACCAACTCATCAAAGTGGATTTCAGAAAGGTAGAGGAACTATCGACCCAGTTATTTGTTTAGAAACAGAAATTTAAAAAGAGCTCAAGTGAATAAGGACTCAGTGATGTGTTTTTTGATGTGGAAAAGGCATCATGATTTGGTTTGGAAGGAGGGATTGTTGATGAAATTAAATATGATAGGAATATGTGTCAGAACATGTCATCGGATTAAAGAGATAAATGATGTTTCCTCTCAAGTTCAGGGTGATGTTGAACGATCCCTTTTTGCTGATGATGGATCAGAAATGAATGCTACCTACATATCATCCTTTTAGCCAGGCCACATAAATCAGTGTTGTTCACCAGGAAGAGAGGAGTTGATGCTCAGATAAAGATTCATGGACAAAACATCATGACGGTAAGATTCACTTTAATCCAGCAGCAATATGAATCTAAAAACATCATGTATATAATAGTAAAACACCAACAGGGAGCATTTTCTGCTTCGTGTGTACTTTTACTTTTTGTGTTTTCAGTGTATTTTTGCTGACGATACTTTTACTTCAACAAGGTTTTGAATGCAGGACTTCTAGTATTTTCAGTCTGGTATCAGAACTTTTTCTGAAATAAAGGAGCTGAATTCTTTCACTGCTTCATATATAGTAATATAGATTATTCAGAGGGAACAAAGCAGCACTTTTACTTTAATACTTTCACTAAATGTTGCTGCTAACGCTTCTGTACTTTTACCTGAGTAAGCTGTTTAACTAAGGACTTTGACTTGTAATGAAGTATCTTTGTTTTCTTTGCTGTATTTGTACTTTTACTTCAATAAATGTTCTGAATACTTCATCCACCATTTGTCTGAGTTGAATTAGACTAAATGGTGCTGCTTGTTTCCAGAATGGCCACCAGAGGGAGCACTCTGCCACTGACAGCGCTCGTTGCCCCTGGAGACTAATAAGTGAACTTATCAGAGGTAAAACAAAGATCCTCAAATCTTTGTTTCATGTTACAGCAGCAGAAACAGAGGGCGTCTCAGTTTGTGGGGGAAACTTCAACTTAGTCATGAATCACAGCCGAGACGACGAGTTTGAGGAGGAATAAAAAAAACTGCTCTCAAACTCAGCAGCTGCAGTCTGTCACGTTTCCTTGTTCCCTCCATCAGATCTGCAGCTGGAAGATGGGCGGAGCCAACATGGGTGGAGTCTAAGAGCTGATGTCCTCATTGGCTGCAGAGTCACATGATATTTAAATCAGCTGAAACTATTTTGATCTTTCAGTAAGTGAAACTCACACAGTCACTGCTGCTGAGAGGTGAAATGGAGCAGAAAGGAGTTCAGTTGGACCGAGAAACCTTCTCTTGTTGCATCTGTCTGGATCTACTGAAGGATCCTGTGACTCTTCCATGTGGACACAACTACTGCATGGAGTGTATTAAAGTCCACTGGGACGGACAGGACGGGACGGGAGTCTACAGCTGTCCTCAGTGCAGTCAGGCCTTCACACCGAGGCCTGTCCTGGACAAAAACACCATGTTGGCAGCTTTAGTGGAGGAGCTGAAGAAGACTGGACTCCAAGCTGCTCCTGCTGATCACTGCTATGCTGGACCTGAAGATGTGGCCTGTGATGTCTGCACTGGGAGAAAACTGAAAGCTGTCAAGTCCTGTTTAGTCTGTCTGGTTTCTTATTGTGAGAAACACCTTCAGCCTCATTATGATGTCGCTCCATTAAAGAAACACAAGCTGGTGAACCCCTCCAAGAAGCTCCAGGAGAACATCTGCTCTCTTCACGACGAGGTGATGAAGATGTTCTGCCGCACCGATCGTCAGATTATCTGTTATCTCTGCTCTGTGGAGGAACATAAAGACCACGACACCGTCTCAGCTGCAGCAGAAAGGACCGAGAGGCAGAGAGAGCTCGAGGGGAGTCGAGGAAACGTCCAGCAGAAAATCCAGGACAGACAGAAAGATGTGAAGCTGCTTCAGCAGGAGGTGGAGGACATCAATCAGTCTGCTGAGAAAACACTGGAGGGCAACGAGAAGCTCTTCACCCAGCTGATGCGTCTCCTCAAGAAAAGAAGCCTCGATGTGAAGCAGGAGGTCAGATCCCAGCAGGAAACCCAAGTGAGTCGAGTCAAAGAGCTTCAGGAGAAGCTGGAGCAGGAGATCGCTGAGCTGAAGAGGAAAGACGCCGAGCTGGAGCAGCTCTCACACACAGAGGATCACAACGAGTTCCTGCACAACTACCCCTCAGTGTCAGCACTCAGTGAGCCTACAGACTCATCCAGCATCCATATCCGTCCTCTCACCTACTTTCAGGATGTGACAGCAGCTGTGTCAGAGGTCAGAGATAAACTACAGCAAGTTCTGGATGAAGAATGGAAGAAGATCTCAGTGTCAGTGAATGAAGTGGACGTTTTACTGTCACAACCAGGACCAAAGACCAGAGCTGGATTCTTAAGATATTCACAAGAAATCACACTGGATCCAAACACAGCAAACAGACAGATGTTATTATCTGATGGGAACAGAAAAGTAACAGGAATGGATCAGAATCAGTCTTATTCTGATCATCCAGACAGATTCAGTAGATGTTGTCAGGTCCTGAGTAGAGAGAGTCTGACTGGACGTTGTTACTTTGAGGTGGAGAGGAGAGGAGGAGGAGTTGATTTAGCAGTCGCATACAAGAATATCAACAGAACAGAGAGCTGGGAGGAAAGTAGATTTGGACGTAATGACAATTCTTGGTCATTAAATTGTTCCAAGAACAGTCTTTGGTACAACAACATTGAAACTCCCGTCTCAGGTCCTCCATCCTCCAGAGTGGGGGTGTACCTGGATCACAGTGCAGGTACTCTGTCCTTCTACAGCGTCTCTGAGACCAGGACTCTCCTCCACAGAGTCCAGACCACGTTCACTCAGCCGCTCCACGTTGGGTTAGGGTTCGGGTTCGGGTTTTTCTCCGTTGGAGACTCTGCTGAGTTTTGTAAACTGAAATGAATTGAAGTCTTTCAGGTTTCAGTGGGTTTAAACCTGCATTTTCATTTTCCATTTCATTTTCTCTCCATCATTGAGGCGTTTCTGCTCTGAACAAAGATCTGCTGTCAATCAAGCATTATGGGCGTCACCTGGATGTCTTCTTGATAGTTGTTATCTTCATGTTAATATGTTTTATTATTGTTTTTAAGCTCTTTTCACACCGTTCCTGTAGTGAAAACCACGTATCTCTAAATTTGGTGAAGTTGAATTTTGAATTATTTTCTGATAATTTAAAGAGATTTAAATGTTCTTTTATGGACTGAGATGATTCTCCTGCTAAATTAACTATTTTAAAAACCTAACAAAGCTGAAAAGGTGTTTATTTCTTAGATACGTGGTTCTCACAGGACAGCAACGCTCCAAATATGTGATGATCTGGTTCAATATGACGCTTTACAAATCAACAATATATAAAGTAGTTGAAATGAGCAAAACCTTCAGTGACTATGACGGTAAAATTCACTTTAATCCAGCAGCAATATGAATCTACAAACATCACATATATAATAGTAAAACACCAACAGGGAACATTTTCTGCTTCGTGTGTACTTTTACTTTTTGTGTTTTCAGTGTATTTTTGCTGACGATACTTTTACTTCAACAAGGTTTTGAATGCAGGACTTCTAGTATTTTCAGTCTGGTATCAGAACTTTTTCTGAAATAAAGGAGCTGAATTCTTTCACTGCTTCATATATAGTAATATAGATTATTCAGAGGGAACAAAGCAGCACTTTTACTTTAATACTTTCACTAAATGTTGCTGCTAACGCTTCTGTACTTTTACCTGAGTAAGCTGTTTAATTAAGGCCTTTGACTTGTAATGGAGTATCTTTGTTTTCTTTGCTGTATTTGTACTTTTACTTCAATAAATGTTCTGAATACTTCATCCACCACTTGTCTGAGTTGAATTTGAAACGAGATTAGATGTTCACACGGGGAACACGTCTGCACTACATTTAACTATAGTATGGAGGAATCTAGCAGGGATGTGTGAGTGGGATGTAGAAGATGAAACATTGGTCGGTGGTGGCCATTTTCCAATATGCTGTAAAGTATCATTACAAAGGAGGAAGCAGGAGATATAGTGGGTAAGTGGGTCTTTAATATATATATATATGAGAGAGAAATGGATCAAATAGATTTAAATGAAGATATTGAAGAGATTGATAGAAAATTAATATTTACAGTGCTGGAAGCTGCAAATCCAACAAGTGCTAAAGGTGAAGGAAGGATGAAGAGAAAGGCTGCCCCCTGGTGGACAGATGAGTGTTGGAGAGCAGCGACAGAAAGAAACAAAGCTCTCTTAGGTTACGAAGAAAAATCACATCACTTCCAGAATTTAATACAATACGAACAAGCAGAAACGAGGGTTCATAAAAAATCATTCTGAAAGCAAAGAGTGAAATCTGGAAGAGTTATTGGATCAGATTTGGGGGATGATTAGAAGCAGGAGAGGAATTAGTAGAGGACAGCAGGTTAGTTAAGATTATAAGATTATGGAAATAATGATTACAGACAGATTCACATTTTATTTTGAAACCAGGGAGAATGATACCAACTCATCAAAGTGGATTTCAGAAAGGTAGAGGAACTATGGACCCAGTTATTTGTTTAGAAACAGAAATTTAATTAAAACTGCAAGCAGTGATGTACTGGCCCTCCCACTCCCAAGGACAGTCTCCCTGAAGTGCAGCACACCAGGGACCCAGTATCCCTGTGTAAAGTTGCTATTTTTGTCTTGTTTCCTGTCTCCAGCAGGGGGCGCTGGCGAGCCGTTTAGCCACGCCCACTTGCAAAACACATCAAATGTATCATCTCACCACACCGGATGTATGTGACACGTTTCGTGAGGTTTCAAGCATCCTTTGACCTTAAACATCAACTTCCTGTGCCACGGCAAGTCATCCAACTTTGCCGCATCGTCACGGCGACGCCCATTGACAAAGTCGAACGAATGTCTCAATATATCATCAACTACATGTTTAGGTTATTGTGACCTGAGTTTAGGTTATTGTGACCTGCCTTTAGGTTCATGGGATCAACCAGCTCGATGTAGAATGTGAAAGTATGAAAAGTGTCATTTTCAGTGGCCAACAGGGGGCGCTATGACTATGAGCGAATATTACCCCACAGGGGCCTTCAGGGCAGGGCTGTTATCATATCTGTGATGTTTGGAGAAGGTCGGTCCATATACATAAGATTTAAAGCAACTGGTAGCTTCATGGAGAGACGCTCAAAATGGCCGCCACGCTACGGGCACACACATCGATGAAAACGAATTATTTTAAGAAGATTTAATCCCAAACATGTTTTCTATCCATAGAACCTAAATTCAAGTCGGGCGACAAAATCCCTCAGAGGAGTTCGACAAAGTAGGTGTCAGAATTGCCCAAAATGGCGACTAAATTCAAAATGGTGGACTTCCTGTCGAGTTGACATAATGGTGCAATATAACTTTTTTGTGCGTCCAGGTGTGATATGCGTGTCCACCGGATTTGGTGAATTTAGGTAAATGTGGCCACCGGGGCATTTCTTTAGGGGGCGCTCTCGAGCCGTTTGGCCACGCCCACTCGCAAAACCCATATCAGATGTATTGTCTCACTGCGGCGGATGTATGTCACACGTTCCGTGAGGTTTCAAGCATCCTTTGACCTTAAACATCAACTTCCTGTGTCACGGCGAGACATCCAACTTTGCCACATCGTCACGTCGACGGCCATTAACAAAGTCGAACAAATGTCTCAATATATCATCAACTACATGTTTAGGTTATTGTGACCCGACTTTAGGTTCATGTGATCAACCAGCTCGACATAGAATGTGAAAGTATGAAAAGTGTCATTTCCAGTGGCCAACAGGGGGCGCTATGACTATGAGCGAATATTACCCCACAGGGGTCTTCAGGGCGGGGCTGTTATCATACCTGTGATGTTTGGAGAAGGTCGGTCCATGTACATAAGATTTAAAGCAACTCGTAGTTTCATGGCGAGACGCTCAAAATGGCCACCTCTTCTGGGCACACACATCGACGAAAACTAATTATTTTGATAACTTTTAATCCCAAACATGTTTTCTATCCAGAGAACCTAAATTCAAGTCGGGGCGACAAAATCCCTCAGAGGAGTTCGACAAAGTACAACATGTCAGAATCACCCAAAATGGCGACTAAATTCAAAATGGTGGACTTCCTGTCGAGTTGACATAAAGGTGCAATGTAACATTTTTCTGATACACTTGTCCACCGGATTTCGTGAATTTAGGTAAATGTGGCCGCCGGGGCATCTCTTTAGGGGGCGCTCTCGAGCCATTTGGCCACGCCCACTCGCAACAACACTGGAATACCAAATTTTTCGCCGGGAGACGAATGTTTATCCACTTTCATGAGTTTTTGAATATGATAAAGCCTCCAAAAAGGAAAATCACTTTACGTAAGAATAATAAGGAAAGAGAAAAATAATTCCTTGAAAAACAACAGGGCTTCACACCCTGAAAACCAGACTGGCCTGTCAGACCACGTTCCTTCGCGACAGGCCCGCCTCCTGTTTCACCTCATGAACGTGAACGCATCACAGAGATGAAGTTCAGGTGGTGTCTTTGAGGGAAGCTGAGAGAAGGAGGTGAAAGAGGAGGTGAAAGAGGAAGGCTCGTTTCACACACACACATTTCCCTTTTAACAGCATTGTATCAGTGTGTGATCAGTGTGTGTCGCAGCAGCACCTCCTCCTCATCATCATCACCATCACCACCACCTGCAGCATCTCCGGCCGCCCGGCAACACCGTGAGTTTTATTTTAAATATTCTGACTAACACTTCTGATGTTTTTACTTTCATCTCCAAGTATTTGTTTCTCTCTGTGACTGTTTTTTTTATTTTTGTTTTTATAAATGTTTGGATACTCCGGTTTTCAGCAGTAGTTTGTGTTTTTCAGTCGTAGACGGAGTCTGTGGTAACTCGTCCGATTCATCAGACAAGATGAGATAAGATAAGGTGCATTCCTTTAAACATGTTCCCTTCTATCTATTTTTAAATCACAAAATGTTTTACTTCATTACTTAAACATCAACTTCCTGTGTCACAGCGAGACATCCAACTCTGCCGCATCGTCACGGCGACGCCCATTGACAAAGTCGAAGGAATGTCTCAATATATCATCAACTACATGTTTAGGTTATTTTGACGCGACTTTAGGTTCATGGGATCAACCAGCTCGATGTAGAATGTGAAAGTATGAAAAGTGTCATTTCCAGTGACCAACAGGGGGCGCTATGACTATGAGGGAATATTACCCCACAGGGGTCTTCAGGGCGGGGCTGTTATCATACCTGTGATGTTTGGAGAAGGTCGGTCCATGTACATAAGATTTAAAGCAACTCGTAGTTTCATGGCGAGACGCTAAAAATGGCCGCCACGCTACGGCACACACATCGATGAAAACGAATTATTTTGATAACTTTTAATCCCAAACATGTTTTCTATCCAGAGAACCTAAATTCAAGTCGGGGCGACAAAATCCCTCAGAGGAGTTTGACAAAGTACAACGTGTCAGAATTGCCCAAAATGGCGACTAAATTCAAAATGGTGGACTTCCTGTCGAGTTGACATAACAGTGCAATGTAACTTTTTTGTGTGTCTAGGTGTGATACACACCGGATTTCCGGAGGAAAACACATGAACCAGACTGAGGGTCTGACACACAAGGCTGAACAAAACAATACAGTTAATGAATAAAACACCCGACGGGATTATGTGAGTGCTGCAAAATACCAGAATCTGTAGATCATATCATTTGTTATTGACAGAAATTCACACGAGAGCGAGACAAGTTTAAAGAAGAAGCTAGAAGTTGAGTTAAAGAGATGAAATAAACCTGAATGGGAAGGAAGTGTTATTACAATACTTGAAAGAAACAGGTTTGAGGAAAATAATTTTGTTCACTGAATTGGTAAAACCTATATTTTATATTTTAGGTTGATTTTTATTTTCATTTATTTATTTATCTGTCACATTTCCTTGTTCCCTCCTTCAGATCTGCAGCTGGAAGATGGGCGGAGCCAACATGGGTGGAGTCTAAGAGCTGATGTCCTCATTGGCTGCAGAGTCACATGATGTTTAATTCAGAGCTGAAACCAGTTTTATCTTTGAGGAAGTGAAACTCACACAGTCACTGCTGCTGAGAGGTGAAATGGAGCAGAAAGGAGTTCAGTTGGACCGAGAAACCTTCTCTTGTTCCATCTGTCTGGATCTACTGAAGGATCCAGTGGGTCTTCCATGTGGACACAGCTACAGCATGGAGTGTATTAAAGTCCACTGGGACGGACAGGACGGGACAGGAGTCTACAGCTGTCCTCTGTGCATGAAGAAGTTCATACCAAGGCCTGTCCTGGACAAAAACACCATGTTGGCAGCTTTAGTGGAGGAGCTGAAGAAGACTGGACTCCAAGCTGCTCCTGCTGATCACTGCTATGCTGGACCTGAAGATGTGGCCTGTGATGTCTGCACTGGGAGAAAACTGAAAGCTGTCAAGTCCTGTTTAGTCTGTCTGGCTTCTTATTGTGAGAAACACCTTCAGCCTCATTATGATGTCGCTCCATTAAAGAAACACAAGCTGGTGAACCCCTCCAAGAAGCTCCAGGAGAACATCTGCTCTCTTCATGACGAGGTGATGAAGATGTTCTGCCGCACCGATCAGCAGATTATCTGTTATCTCTGCTCTGTGGAGGAACATAAAGACCACGACACCGTCTCAGCTGCAGCAGAAAGGACCGAGAGGCAGAGAGAGCTCGAGGGGAGTCGAGGAAAGGTCCAGCAGAAAATCCAGCATAGACAGAAAGATGTGAAGCTGCTTCAGCAGGAGGTGGAGGACATCAATCAGTCTGCTGAGAAAACATTGAAGGGCAGCGAGAAGCTCTTCACCCAGCTGATGAGTCTCCTCCTGGAAAGAAGCCGCGATGTGAAGCAGGAGGTCAGATCCCAGCAGGAAACCCAAGTGAGTCGAGTCAAAGAGCTTCAGGAGAAGCTGGAGCAGGAGATCGCTGAGCTGAAGAGGAAAGACGCCGAGATGGAGCAGCTCTCACACACAGAGGATCACAACGAGTTCCTGCACAACTACCCCTCAGTGTCAGCACTCAGTGAGCCTACAGACTCATCCAGCATCCATATCCGTCCTCTCACCTACTTTCAGGATGTGACAGCAGCTGTGTCAGAGGTCAGAGATAAACTACAGCAAGTTCTGGATGAAGAATGGAAGAAGATCTCAGTGTCAGTGAATGAAGTGGACGTTTTACTGTCACAACCAGGACCAAAGACCAGAGCTGGATTCTTAAGATATTCACAAGAAATCACACTGGATCCAAACACAGCAAACAGACAGATGTTATTATCTGATGGGAACAGAAAAGTAACAGGAATGGATCAGAATCAGTCTTATTCTGATCATCCAGACAGATTCAGTAGATGTTGTCAGGTCCTGAGTAGAGAGAGTCTGACTGGACGTTGTTACTTTGAGGTGGAGAGGAGAGGAGGAGGAGTTGATTTAGCAGTCGCATACAAGAATATCAACAGAACAGAGAGCTGGGAGGAAAGTAGATTTGGACGTAATGACAATTCTTGGTCATTAAATTGTTCCAAGAACAGTCTTTGGTACAACAACATTGAAACTCCCGTCTCAGGTCCTCCATCCTCCAGAGTGGGGGTGTACCTGGATCACAGTGCAGGTACTCTGTCCTTCTACAGCGTCTCTGAGACCAGGACTCTCCTCCACAGAGTCCAGACCACGTTCACTCAGCCGCTCCACGTTGGGTTAGGGTTCGGGTTCGGGTTTTTCTCCGTTGGAGACTCTGCTGAGTTTTGTAAACTGAAATGAATTGAAGTCTTTCAGGTTTCAGTGGGTTTAAACCTGCATTTTCATTTTCCATTTCATTTTCTCTCCATCATTGAGGCGTTTCTGCTCTGAACAAAGATCTGCTGTCAATCAAGCATTATGGGCGTCACCTGGATGTCTTCTTGATAGTTGTTATCTTCATGTTAATATGTTTTATTATTGTTTTTAAGCTCTTTTCACACCGTTCCTGTAGTGAAAACCACGTATCTCTAAATTTGGTGAAGTTGAATTTTGAATTATTTTCTGATAATTTAAAGAGATTTAAATGTTCTTTTATGGACTGAGATGATTCTCCTGCTAAATTAACTATTTTAAAAACCTAACAAAGCTGAAAAGGTGTTTATTTCTTAGATACGTGGTTCTCACAGGACAGCAACGCTCCAAATATGTGATGATCTGGTTCAATATGACGCTTTACAAATCAACAATATATAAAGTAGTTGAAATGAGCAAAACCTTCAGTGACTATGACGGTAAAATTCACTTTAATCCAGCAGCAATATGAATCTACAAACATCACATATATAATAGTAAAACACCAACAGGGAACATTTTCTGCTTCGTGTGTACTTTTACTTTTTGTGTTTTCAGTGTATTTTTGCTGACGATACTTTTACTTCAACAAGGTTTTGAATGCAGGACTTCTAGTATTTTCAGTCTGGTATCAGAACTTTTTCTGAAATAAAGGAGCTGAATTCTTTCACTGCTTCATATATAGTAATATAGATTATTCAGAGGGAACAAAGCAGCACTTTTACTTTAATACTTTCACTAAATGTTGCTGCTAACGCTTCTGTACTTTTACCTGAGTAAGCTGTTTAATTAAGGCCTTTGACTTGTAATGGAGTATCTTTGTTTTCTTTGCTGTATTTGTACTTTTACTTCAATAAATGTTCTGAATACTTCATCCACCACTTGTCTGAGTTGAATTTGAAACGAGATTAGATGTTCACACGGGGAACACGTCTGCACTACATTTAACTATAGTATGGAGGAATCTAGCAGGGATGTGTGAGTGGGATGTAGAAGATGAAACATTGGTCGGTGGTGGCCATTTTCCAATATGCTGTAAAGTATCATTACAAAGGAGGAAGCAGGAGATATAGTGGGTAAGTG
The DNA here is from genome assembly GCF_022577435.1 of Embiotoca jacksoni. Lineage (NCBI taxonomy): Eukaryota > Metazoa > Chordata > Actinopteri > Embiotocidae > Embiotoca > Embiotoca jacksoni. The sequence continues at coordinate 260,062 of NW_027185401.1, forward strand.
GGTCTTTAATATATATATATATGAGAGAGAAATGGATCAAATAGATTTAAATGAAGATATTGAAGAGATTGATAGAAAATTAATATTTACAGTGCTGGAAGCTGCAAATCCAACAAGTGCTAAAGGTGAAGGAAGGATGAAGAGAAAGGCTGCCCCCTGGTGGACAGATGAGTGTTGGAGAGCAGCGACAGAAAGAAACAAAGCTCTCTTAGGTTACGAAGAAAAATCACATCACTTCCAGAATTTAATACAATACGAACAAGCAGAAACGAGGGTTCATAAAAAATCATTCTGAAAGCAAAGAGTGAAATCTGGAAGAGTTATTGGATCAGATTTGGGGGATGATTAGAAGCAGGAGAGGAATTAGTAGAGGACAGCAGGTTAGTTAAGATTATAAGATTATGGAAATAATGATTACAGACAGATTCACATTTTATTTTGAAACCAGGGAGAATGATACCAACTCATCAAAGTGGATTTCAGAAAGGTAGAGGAACTATGGACCCAGTTATTTGTTTAGAAACAGAAATTTAATTAAAACTGCAAGCAGTGATGTACTGGCCCTCCCACTCCCAAGGACAGTCTCCCTGAAGTGCAGCACACCAGGGACCCAGTATCCCTGTGTAAAGTTGCTATTTTTGTCTTGTTTCCTGTCTCCAGCAGGGGGCGCTGGCGAGCCGTTTAGCCACGCCCACTTGCAAAACACATCAAATGTATCATCTCACCACACCGGATGTATGTGACACGTTTCGTGAGGTTTCAAGCATCCTTTGACCTTAAACATCAACTTCCTGTGCCACGGCAAGTCATCCAACTTTGCCGCATCGTCACGGCGACGCCCATTGACAAAGTCGAACGAATGTCTCAATATATCATCAACTACATGTTTAGGTTATTGTGACCTGAGTTTAGGTTATTGTGACCTGCCTTTAGGTTCATGGGATCAACCAGCTCGATGTAGAATGTGAAAGTATGAAAAGTGTCATTTTCAGTGGCCAACAGGGGGCGCTATGACTATGAGCGAATATTACCCCACAGGGGCCTTCAGGGCAGGGCTGTTATCATATCTGTGATGTTTGGAGAAGGTCGGTCCATATACATAAGATTTAAAGCAACTGGTAGCTTCATGGAGAGACGCTCAAAATGGCCGCCACGCTACGGGCACACACATCGATGAAAACGAATTATTTTAAGAAGATTTAATCCCAAACATGTTTTCTATCCATAGAACCTAAATTCAAGTCGGGCGACAAAATCCCTCAGAGGAGTTCGACAAAGTAGGTGTCAGAATTGCCCAAAATGGCGACTAAATTCAAAATGGTGGACTTCCTGTCGAGTTGACATAATGGTGCAATATAACTTTTTTGTGCGTCCAGGTGTGATATGCGTGTCCACCGGATTTGGTGAATTTAGGTAAATGTGGCCACCGGGGCATTTCTTTAGGGGGCGCTCTCGAGCCGTTTGGCCACGCCCACTCGCAAAACCCATATCAGATGTATTGTCTCACTGCGGCGGATGTATGTCACACGTTCCGTGAGGTTTCAAGCATCCTTTGACCTTAAACATCAACTTCCTGTGTCACGGCGAGACATCCAACTTTGCCACATCGTCACGTCGACGGCCATTAACAAAGTCGAACAAATGTCTCAATATATCATCAACTACATGTTTAGGTTATTGTGACCCGACTTTAGGTTCATGTGATCAACCAGCTCGACATAGAATGTGAAAGTATGAAAAGTGTCATTTCCAGTGGCCAACAGGGGGCGCTATGACTATGAGCGAATATTACCCCACAGGGGTCTTCAGGGCGGGGCTGTTATCATACCTGTGATGTTTGGAGAAGGTCGGTCCATGTACATAAGATTTAAAGCAACTCGTAGTTTCATGGCGAGACGCTCAAAATGGCCACCTCTTCTGGGCACACACATCGACGAAAACTAATTATTTTGATAACTTTTAATCCCAAACATGTTTTCTATCCAGAGAACCTAAATTCAAGTCGGGGCGACAAAATCCCTCAGAGGAGTTCGACAAAGTACAACATGTCAGAATCACCCAAAATGGCGACTAAATTCAAAATGGTGGACTTCCTGTCGAGTTGACATAAAGGTGCAATGTAACATTTTTCTGATACACTTGTCCACCGGATTTCGTGAATTTAGGTAAATGTGGCCGCCGGGGCATCTCTTTAGGGGGCGCTCTCGAGCCATTTGGCCACGCCCACTCGCAACAACACTGGAATACCAAATTTTTCGCCGGGAGACGAATGTTTATCCACTTTCATGAGTTTTTGAATATGATAAAGCCTCCAAAAAGGAAAATCACTTTACGTAAGAATAATAAGGAAAGAGAAAAATAATTCCTTGAAAAACAACAGGGCTTCACACCCTGAAAACCAGACTGGCCTGTCAGACCACGTTCCTTCGCGACAGGCCCGCCTCCTGTTTCACCTCATGAACGTGAACGCATCACAGAGATGAAGTTCAGGTGGTGTCTTTGAGGGAAGCTGAGAGAAGGAGGTGAAAGAGGAGGTGAAAGAGGAAGGCTCGTTTCACACACACACATTTCCCTTTTAACAGCATTGTATCAGTGTGTGATCAGTGTGTGTCGCAGCAGCACCTCCTCCTCATCATCATCACCATCACCACCACCTGCAGCATCTCCGGCCGCCCGGCAACACCGTGAGTTTTATTTTAAATATTCTGACTAACACTTCTGATGTTTTTACTTTCATCTCCAAGTATTTGTTTCTCTCTGTGACTGTTTTTTTTATTTTTGTTTTTATAAATGTTTGGATACTCCGGTTTTCAGCAGTAGTTTGTGTTTTTCAGTCGTAGACGGAGTCTGTGGTAACTCGTCCGATTCATCAGACAAGATGAGATAAGATAAGGTGCATTCCTTTAAACATGTTCCCTTCTATCTATTTTTAAATCACAAAATGTTTTACTTCATTACTTAAACATCAACTTCCTGTGTCACAGCGAGACATCCAACTCTGCCGCATCGTCACGGCGACGCCCATTGACAAAGTCGAAGGAATGTCTCAATATATCATCAACTACATGTTTAGGTTATTTTGACGCGACTTTAGGTTCATGGGATCAACCAGCTCGATGTAGAATGTGAAAGTATGAAAAGTGTCATTTCCAGTGACCAACAGGGGGCGCTATGACTATGAGGGAATATTACCCCACAGGGGTCTTCAGGGCGGGGCTGTTATCATACCTGTGATGTTTGGAGAAGGTCGGTCCATGTACATAAGATTTAAAGCAACTCGTAGTTTCATGGCGAGACGCTAAAAATGGCCGCCACGCTACGGCACACACATCGATGAAAACGAATTATTTTGATAACTTTTAATCCCAAACATGTTTTCTATCCAGAGAACCTAAATTCAAGTCGGGGCGACAAAATCCCTCAGAGGAGTTTGACAAAGTACAACGTGTCAGAATTGCCCAAAATGGCGACTAAATTCAAAATGGTGGACTTCCTGTCGAGTTGACATAACAGTGCAATGTAACTTTTTTGTGTGTCTAGGTGTGATACACACCGGATTTCCGGAGGAAAACACATGAACCAGACTGAGGGTCTGACACACAAGGCTGAACAAAACAATACAGTTAATGAATAAAACACCCGACGGGATTATGTGAGTGCTGCAAAATACCAGAATCTGTAGATCATATCATTTGTTATTGACAGAAATTCACACGAGAGCGAGACAAGTTTAAAGAAGAAGCTAGAAGTTGAGTTAAAGAGATGAAATAAACCTGAATGGGAAGGAAGTGTTATTACAATACTTGAAAGAAACAGGTTTGAGGAAAATAATTTTGTTCACTGAATTGGTAAAACCTATATTTTATATTTTAGGTTGATTTTTATTTTCATTTATTTATTTATCTGTCACATTTCCTTGTTCCCTCCTTCAGATCTGCAGCTGGAAGATGGGCGGAGCCAACATGGGTGGAGTCTAAGAGCTGATGTCCTCATTGGCTGCAGAGTCACATGATGTTTAATTCAGAGCTGAAACCAGTTTTATCTTTGAGGAAGTGAAACTCACACAGTCACTGCTGCTGAGAGGTGAAATGGAGCAGAAAGGAGTTCAGTTGGACCGAGAAACCTTCTCTTGTTCCATCTGTCTGGATCTACTGAAGGATCCAGTGGGTCTTCCATGTGGACACAGCTACAGCATGGAGTGTATTAAAGTCCACTGGGACGGACAGGACGGGACAGGAGTCTACAGCTGTCCTCTGTGCATGAAGAAGTTCATACCAAGGCCTGTCCTGGACAAAAACACCATGTTGGCAGCTTTAGTGGAGGAGCTGAAGAAGACTGGACTCCAAGCTGCTCCTGCTGATCACTGCTATGCTGGACCTGAAGATGTGGCCTGTGATGTCTGCACTGGGAGAAAACTGAAAGCTGTCAAGTCCTGTTTAGTCTGTCTGGCTTCTTATTGTGAGAAACACCTTCAGCCTCATTATGATGTCGCTCCATTAAAGAAACACAAGCTGGTGAACCCCTCCAAGAAGCTCCAGGAGAACATCTGCTCTCTTCATGACGAGGTGATGAAGATGTTCTGCCGCACCGATCAGCAGATTATCTGTTATCTCTGCTCTGTGGAGGAACATAAAGACCACGACACCGTCTCAGCTGCAGCAGAAAGGACCGAGAGGCAGAGAGAGCTCGAGGGGAGTCGAGGAAAGGTCCAGCAGAAAATCCAGCATAGACAGAAAGATGTGAAGCTGCTTCAGCAGGAGGTGGAGGACATCAATCAGTCTGCTGAGAAAACATTGAAGGGCAGCGAGAAGCTCTTCACCCAGCTGATGAGTCTCCTCCTGGAAAGAAGCCGCGATGTGAAGCAGGAGGTCAGATCCCAGCAGGAAACCCAAGTGAGTCGAGTCAAAGAGCTTCAGGAGAAGCTGGAGCAGGAGATCGCTGAGCTGAAGAGGAAAGACGCCGAGATGGAGCAGCTCTCACACACAGAGGATCACAACGAGTTCCTGCACAACTACCCCTCAGTGTCAGCACTCAGTGAGCCTACAGACTCATCCAGCATCCATATCCGTCCTCTCACCTACTTTCAGGATGTGACAGCAGCTGTGTCAGAGGTCAGAGATAAACTACAGCAAGTTCTGGATGAAGAATGGAAGAAGATCTCAGTGTCAGTGAATTAAGTGGACGTTTTACTGTCACAACCAGAACCAAAGACCAGAGCTGGATTCTTAAGATATTCACAAGAAATCACACTGGATCCAAACACAGCAAACAGATACCTGTTATTATCTGATGGGAACAGAAAAGCAACTTTCATGATTCAGAATCAGTCTTATTCTGATCATCCAGACAGATTCAGTAGATATTGTCAGGTCCTGAGTAGAGAGAGTCTGACTGGACGTTGTTACTTTGAGGTAGAGATGAGAGAAAGAGGAGGAGTTGATGTAGCAGTCGCATACAAGAATATCAACAGAACAGGGAGCTGGATGGAAAGTGTGTTTGGACGTAATAACAAATCTTGGTCATTAAATTGTTCCAATAACAGTCTTTGGTTCAACAACATTGAAACTCCCGTCTCAGGTCCTCCATCCTCCAGAGTGGGGGTGTACCTGGATCACAGTGCAGGTACTCTGTCCTTCTACAGCGTCTCTGAGACCATGACTCTCCTCCACAGAGTCCAGACCACGTTCACTCAGCCGCTCCACGTTGGGTTAGGGTTCGGGTTTTGGTTAGGGTCTGTCTTCGTTGGAAGCACTGCTGAGTTTTGTAAACTGAAATAAACTGAAGTCTTTCAGGTTTCAGTGAGTTTAAACCTGCATTTTCATTTTCCATTTCATTTTCTCTCCATCATTGAGGCGTTTCTGCTCTGAACAAAGATCTGCTGTCAATCAAGCATTATGGGCGTCACCTGGACGTCTTCTTGATAGTTGTTATCTTCATGTTAATATGTTTTATTATTATTTTTAAGCTCTTTTCACACCGTTCCTGTAGTGAAAACCACGTATCTAAATTTGGTGAAGTTGAATTTTGAATTATTTTCTGTTAAACTAAAGAGATTTAAATGTTCTTTTATGGACTGAGATGATTCTCCTGCTAAATTAACTATTTTAAAAAACCTGACAAAGCTGAAAAGGTGTTTATTTCTTAGATACGTGGTTCTCACAGGACAGCAACGCTCCAAATATGTGATGATCTGGTTCAATATGACGCTTTACAAATCAACAATATATAAAGTAGTTGAAATGAGCAAAACCTTCAGTGACTATGACGGTAAAATTCACTTTAATCCAGCAACAATATGAATCTACAAACATCACATATATAATAGTAAAACACCAACAGGGAACATTTTCTGATTCGTGTGTACTTTTACTTTTTGTGTTTTCAGTGTATTTTTGCTGACGAAACTTTTACTTCAACAAGGTTTTGAATGCAGGGCTTCTAGTATTTTCAGTCTGGTATCAGAACTTTTTCTGAAATAAAGGAGCTGAATTCTTTCACTGCTTCATATATAGTAATGTAGATTATTCAGAGGGAACAAAGCAGCACTTTTACTTTAATACTTTCACTAAATGTTGCTGCTAACGCTTCTGTACTTTTACCTGAGTAAGCTGTTTAATTAAGGACTTTGACTTGTAATGGAGTATCTTTGTTTTCTTTGCTGTATTTGTACTTTTACTTCAATAAATGTTCTGAATACTTCATCCACCATTTGTCTGAGTTGAATTTGAAACTAGATTAGATGTTCACAAGGGGAACACGTCTGCACTACATTTAACTATAGTATGGAGGAATCTAGCAGGGATGTGTGAGTGGGATGTAGAAGATGAAACATCGGTGGGTGGTGGCCATTTTCCAATATGTTGTAAAGTATTATTACAAAGGAGGAAGCAGGAGATATAGTGGGTAAGTGGGTCTTTAAAATATATATATGTGAGAGAGAAATGGATCAAATAGATTTAAATGAAGATATTCAAGAGATTGATAGAAAATTAATATTTACAGTGCTGGAAGCTGCAAATCCAACATGTGCTGAAGGTGAAGGAAGGATGAAGAGAAAGGCTGCCCCCTGGTGGACAGATGAGTGTTGGAGAGCAGCGACAGAAAGAAACAAAGCTCTCTTAGGTTATGAAGAAAAATCACATCACTTCCAGAATTTAATACAATACGAACAAGCAGAAACGAGGGTTCATAAAAAATCATTCTGAAAGCAAAGAGGGAAATCTGGAAGAGTTATTGGATCAGATTTGGGGGATGATTAGAAGCAGGAGAGGAATTAGAAGAGTACGGCAGGTTAGTTAAGATTATAAGATTATGGAAATAATGATTACAGACAGATTCACATTTTATTTTGAAACCAGGGAGAATGATACCAACTCATCAAAGTGGATTTCAGAAAGGTAGAGGAACTATCGACCCAGTTATTTGTTTAGAAACAGAAATTTAAAAAGAGCTCAAGTGAATAAGGAGTCAGTGATGTGTTTTTTGATGTGGAAAAGGCATCATGATTTGGTTTGGAAGGAGGGATTGTTGATGAAATTCAATATGATAGGAATATGTGTCAGAACATGTCATCGGATTAAAGAGATAAATGATGTTTCCTCTCAAGTTCAGGGTGATGTTGGACGATCCCTTTTTGCTGATGATGGATCAGAAATGAATGCTACCTACATATCATCCTTTTAACCAGGCCACATAAAACAGTGTTGTTCACCAGGAAGAGAGGAGTTGATGCTCAGATAAAGATTCATGGACAAAACATCATGACGGTAAGATTCACTTTAATCCAGCAGCAATATGAATCTACAAACATCACATATATAATAGGAAAACACCAACAGGGAACATTTTCTGCTTCGTGTGTACTTTTACTTTTTGTGTTTTCAGTGTATTTTTGCTGACGATACTTTTACTTCAACAAGGTTTTGAATGCAGGACTTCTAGTATTTTCAGTCTGGTATCAGAACTTTTTCTGAAATAAAGGAGCTGAATTCTTTCACTGCTTCATATATAGTAATATAGATTATTCAGAGGGAACAAAGCAGCACTTTTACTTTAATACTTTCACTAAATGTTGCTGCTAACGCTTCTGTACTTTTACCTGAGTAAGCTGTTTAATTAAGGACTTTGACTTGTAATGGAGTATCTTTGTTTTCTTTGCTGTATTTGTACTTTTAATTCAATAAATGTTCTGAATACTTCATCCACCATTTGTCTGAGTTGAATTAGACTAAATGGTGCTGCTTGTTTCCAGAATGGCCACCAGAGGGAGCACTCTGCCCACTGACATCGCTCGTTGCCCCTGGAGACTAATAAGTGAACTTATCAGAGGTAAAACAAACATCCTCAAATCTTTGTTTCATGTTACAGCAGCAGAAACAGAGGGCGTCTCAGTTTGTGGGGGAAACTTCAACTTAGTCATGAATCACAGCCGAGACGACGAGTTTGAGGAGGAATAAAAAAAACTGCTCTCAAACTCAGCAGCTGCAGTCTGTCACGTTTCCTTGTTCCCTCCATCAGATCTGCATCTGGAAGATGGGCGGAGCCAACATGGGTGGAGTCTTAGAGCTGAAGTCCTCATTGGCTGCAGAGTCACATGATATTTAAATCAGCTGAAACTGGTTTTATCTTTGAGGAAATGAAACTCACACAGTCACTGCTGCTGAGAGGTGAAATGGAGCAGAAAGGAGTTCAGCTGGACCGAGAAACCTTCTCTTGTTCCATCTGTCTGGATCCACTGAAGGATCCGGTGACTCTTCCATGTGGACACAGCTACTGCATGGAGTGTATTAAAGTCCACTGGGACAGACAGGACGGGACAGGAGTCTACAGCTGTCCTCTGTGCATGAAGAGGTTCATACCAAGGCCTGTCCTGGTGAAAAACACCATGTTGGCAGCTTTAGTGGAGGAGCTGAAGAAGACTGGACTCCAAGCTGCTCCTGCTGATCACTGCTATGCTGGACCTGAAGATGTGGCCTGTGATGTCTGCACTGGGAGAAAACTGAAAGCTGTCAAGTCCTGTTTAGTCTGTCTGGCTTCTTATTGTGAGAAACACCTTCAGCCTCATTATGATGCCACAACATTCAAGAAACACAAGCTGGTGAACCCCTCCAAGAAGCTCCAGGAGAACATCTGCTCTCTTCATGAGGAGGTGATGAAGATGTTCTGCCGCACAGATCGGCAGAGTATCTGTTCTCTCTGCTCTGTGGATGAACATAAAGACCACGACACCGTCTCAGCTGCAGCAGAAAGGACCGAGAGGCAGAGAGAGCTCGAGGGGAGTCGAGGAAACGTCCAGCAGAAAATCCAGGACAGACAGAAAGATGTGAAGCTGCTTCAGCAGGAGGTGGAGGACATCAATCAGTCTGCTGAGAAAACACTGGAGGGCAACGAGAAGCTCTTCACCCAGCTGATGAGTCTCCTCCAGGAAAGAAGCCGCGATGTGAAGCAGGAGGTCAGATCCCAGCAGGAAACCCAAGTGAGTCGAGTCAAAGAGCTTCAGGAGAAGCTGGAGCAGGAGATCGCTGAGCTGAAGAGGAAAGACGCCGAGCTGGAGCAGCTCTCACACACAGAGGATCACAACGAGTTCCTGCACAACTACCCCTCAGTGTCAGCACTCAGTGAGCCTACAGACTCATCCAGCATCCATATCCGTCCTCTCACCTACTTTCAGGATGTGACAGCAGCTGTGTCAGAGGTCAGAGATAAACTACAGCAAGTTCTGGATGAAGAATGGAAGAAGATCTCAGTGTCAGTGAATGAAGTGGACGTTTTACTGTCACAACCAGGACCAAAGACCAGAGCTGGATTCTTAAGATATTCACAAGAAATCACACTGGATCCAAACACAGCATTCAGTTACCTGTTATTATCTGATGGGAACAGAAAAGTAACAGTAATAAATCAGAATCAGTCTTATTCTGATCATCCAGACAGATTCAGTAGATGTTTTCAGGTCCTGAGTAGAGAGAGTCTGACTGGACGTTGTTACTTTGAGGTGGAGATGAGAGGAGGAGTTGAAGTAGCAGTCGCATACAAGAATATCAACAGAAAGAGCGTGAAGGAAAGTGGATTTGGACGTAACAACAAATCTTGGTCATTAAATTGTTCCAATAACAGTCTTTGGTACAACAACATTGAAACTCCCGTCTCAGGTCCTCCATCCTCCAGAGTGGGGGTGTACCTGGATCACAGTGCAGGTACTCTGTCCTTCTACAGCGTCTCTGAGACCATGACTCTCCTCCACAGAGTCCAGACCACGTTCACTCAGCCGCTCCATGCTGGACTTTGGATTTACATCGTTGGAAACTCTGCTGAGTTTTGTAAACTGAAATAAACTGAAGTCTTTCAGGTTTCAGTGGGTTTAAACCTGCATTTTCATTTTCCATTTCATTTTCTCTCCATCATTGAGGCGTTTCTGCTCTGAACAAAGATCTGCTGTCAATCAAGCATTATGGGCGTCACCTGGACGTCTTCTTGATAGTTGTTATCTTCATGTTAATATGTTTTATTATTGTTTTTAAGCTCTTTTCACACCGTTCCTGTAGTGAAAACCACGTATCTCTAAATTTGGTGAAGTTGAATTTTGAATTATTTTCTGTTAAACTAAAGTGATTTAAATGTTCGTTTATGGACTGAGATGATTCTCCTGCTAAATTAACTATTTTAAAAACCTGACAAAGCTGAAAAGGTGTTTATTTCTTAGATACGTGGTTCTCACAGGACAGCAACGCTCCAAATATGTGATGATCTGGTTCAATATGACGCTTTACAAATCAACAATATATAAAGTAGTTGAAATGAGCAAAACCTTCAGTGACTATGACGGTAAAATTCACTTTAATCCAGCAGCAATATGAATCTACAAACATCATATATATAATAGTAAAACACCAACAGGGAACATTTTCTGCTACGTGTGTACTTTTACTTTTTGTGTTTTCAGTGTATTTTTGCTGACGATACTTTTACTTCAACAAGGTTTTGAATGCAGGACTTCTAGTATTTTCAGTCTGGTATCAGAACTTTTTCTGAAATAAAGGAGCTGAATTCTTTCACTGCTTCATATATAGTAATATAGATTATTCAGAGGGAACAAAGCAGCACTTTTACTTTAATACTTTCACTCAATGTTGCTGCTAACGCTTCTGTACTTTTACCTGAGGAAGCTGTTTAATTAAGGACTTTGACTTGTAATGGAGTATCTTTGTTTTCTTTGCTGTATTTGTACTTTTACTTCAATAAATGTTCTGAATACTTCATCCACCATTTGTCTGAGTTGAATTAGACAACATGATGCTGCTGTTTCACAAACTGACCACCAGAGGGAGCACTCTGCCCACTGACAGCGCTGGTTGCCGCTGAAGACTCTCAAAGGTCATGAAATGTAATCTTCCAGCCTTTGGTGCAGATCCCTGTGAGAGAGGAACGCCCCTCAGCTTCATCAATATGTTCAGGCTGAGAAAGTTTCTTCCTGAAATGACTTCCATGATAAATAAAATCCCGGCTCTGTGCTGAGCACGGTCACCTCAGAGCAGAAAGCTTCTCCGTGTGGACGTTGGACGGTCTCATGTTGTCTGCTTGGTTTTCTCCAGTGTGCTATCCTATGCTAGTCTTTGCTTACAATAATACTATATATGTATGCCATATTATATTCCTTATATACAATCTCGTATTAATCAACTATTAATCCTCAGGCGTATGCAACAGGCTGTTTCTGCTGAGGTCAGCGATCCTGTTGGGGTCAGCATGCTGCTGTGCATAATAACAAGGCTGTAACGGTTGATGGCACGACCACTAGTTTCACCTCCTGTCTTTCTTATTTCTTCCAAGTCATAAAACAGGAATAAGTTACTGACCTGAGCAACACGTCCCCACAAGGCAAGACCCCCACCTCGACCAATCAACAAAGGACACATCACCATACATGACTTTTTGGTTCCTGTACTATAAGAAGACTGGGTCAGGGAGAGTCAGGAGTCAGACTTTGTGAACTGACACATACTCTGTTGCGGTCAGGGAAACATAGTCTGGACCCAGAGCTCTGTAAACTGATTATTCTGCTGCTGTTAAATAAATATCTTGAAGCCTGACATCTTCTCCTATTGACTCATTAAGGCTGACACATATTGGCTTTGTACTAGCAGGAGCCCAAGTCCAACAATTTGGTGACCCCGACGTGATGAGGACGGAGAAGGGAAGGCGGTAAAGAGACAGAACCAACAGCGGACATCTGGTCAACGGTGACAACAGTGGGCCCACATCTAAGAAGGTAAGCAGACACCTGTTTTAACGAAGTTCTGCAATTGGATATTGTCAAATTATATTGTTGTCATGGTGAGGACCTAGATGTCCTAGTAAGCGGCAGAATAATAAGCGTCAGACGGGGGTTACAGGCCCACCGTCGGAAAAAAAAAAAGTGGGGGTTAGAGGCCCAAGACGAAGTCTGAACTACAAAAAGGTTTGGAAACCAGAGAGGTTAGAGTCCTCCAAAAATCCCAAGGGTTACATACCTGGATCCGTTAGAGGCGGAACAAAAGATCGTTGTATAAGGCGTAAACTTAAAGAGGGCCGGCGATACAACGTGTGTGAGGTCATTAATTTTTCTTATGGAGAACTGACCACTGCAGTCTGATGTTGAAGTGAAATTGAAGATTGTTGAAAGCATTTAAATACGGGGAAATGTGGGTGGCTTCCAAGAACTAAGCAAGTTTTATAGAGACATCCAGTCTCGGCAAGTTCTTGTTCTGTGGGGACAAAGGGTGGTGTTGGTGGAGAAAGTGAGCGTGAATTAAAAGATTTGTGGTATCTGGGGCGACCCCTAGAGTGAGACCGGACTGAAGTTATTCAGCCTAGAAGCTTGTCTCACTAGATCCACAAATTGACCTAAAGAAGTCATTCACACTCAATCTCCACGTGTGTGTTGAATTATCACTGTGGGATAGTATTGAATAAACAGGAAAAAAAAAAATTAAAAAAAGGAGATGGAAGGTGAATTTGATTGAGAGTGTGTGGAGTATGGGGGCTGTGGCCCAGAAGTGAATGTAGGAGAACAGTGAGGTCTCATTAGGATGCAGTTGAGTAGTGGATGTGACAAGGGAGTCAGAAAGAGAGAAATGAGAGAATATGATAAGTTAACTGAAGGAAACAGAAGGATTCCCCGCGGACCAGGACACGACGGTAATATGGCCATGGCTGAGTAGAGCAGAAAATAAGACCAGACAAGACATAAAGAAACGTGAAGAAGAAGGTCCTAAGGGGTGGACAGAAAAAAGGAAGTGGAAAAAGGAAATGGAAGAGATGCAGGATAGGAGAAGAAGATTGCATAATATGACATTAGCAGGCGGAGCCACACAGCAAGTGTGGGAGAGTAAACGGAAAGAGCAGGTGAAGAAAAGACCAGATGAACAAAATTACTGAGAGAGAAGGATAACATAAACAGAGGCAGGATCTCAGTCAGAAAAAAAAAATTGAAGTAAGCGAAAAATAAAATCAGAACAGAGTAAAACTAACGCTGAAAGATCGCGCTACAACAAACAAAAACTTAGAACAACGGAGACAGACAAATGACTAGAATAATTCAGAACGTAATGACATATAAATAAAAGAACGGGAACAATTAATAATAGTGACAGTTAAAAATAAAATAATGAAACAAGATAGAGAGAAGCAATATGGTTCAGGAAGCCAATTAATAATAATAAAAAGAGAAACAGACAAATATGGGTTAAAGATTGAAGAAAATACATGAATAAACAAGAATAACTTAAGATAAGTGATAGCATAGAGATAAAAGAGGAAAAAGGAACAGGAGGAGGAGCTGTTAAAGGCTCAGCTTTTAAAACTCCAATTAGATGACGCCAGACGCAAAGCTACTGATAAGTAAAAAGGACACAAACAATGGAGAGATTAAGGGAGAAAATTAGGTAAGAGACATCAAAATCTGCATCACAGCCCCGTGAGAGCCCGAAGGTGGGAAAATCAAACAAACCCACAGTAAAAACGAGAGATATTATAAGATGCAAAGATCACGGACAGATTGAGAGGGTTTGGGTGGTAGCCAGAGAGGGAAGCAGGAGGACTCTACCAGTGCAGAGGAAGATGAAACTCTGCAACAACACAGTCAAGACACCCTGAGAGCAAAGGAGGCAATACAGCAGACCAGCACCATGTCTGCACCGCAAGAAGTGGACAGAGAGAGTGAGGACAGAGACAAACAGTCCTCCTCGGAGCAACCACCAGCAACAGGCATCAAAATAAAAACTAAAAAAGAAAAGACACACTGAAATCATGACAAGAGGCCGTAAAACACCGAGACGGATCCGGTGGGGAAACGTCCTCCCACAAGTACGGGAGGCACGGACAATCTGGGTGTCAGAAACAGTTGGCTGACCTCGACAAACTCCACCGACTCCAACTCCTTTCATACCTGTCAGGTGATCACTGATAGGAGACGCTAACAACAGAATACTACAGAGGATCAAAGGGGGCGGTGATGTGGAAACATGAGTTAAACAATCAAATAGGAAGTCTGATGAACCAGCAATTCAACTTCTGAAACACAACCTGTCTCAGAAGAATAGTTGATTGATTGGATAAGATAAAGTAAAATAAATCAACTTAAAATAATATGAGATTAGTTAGAGATGAGTTAATAGAAAAGATAGATCGAAGTTAATAGATCAAAGTTAAGGATAAGATAGATCAAAGAAAATAAGAGAATACTGAGATTTAAGATGTAAAAGTTCAAGTTTAAAGAGGCCCAAAGACAGTGTAGTAAAGGAGAGCAGTAGTCACACCAGAAGTAGAAGGGCAGATTAGAATAAGTAGATAAATAATAATAGAACATTAGGACCACAACATAAAATAAATAAAAGAAAAGGTAATGAGCAAAAGACGAGGAGGAACCTTACTGCCGCCTTATTCTGGACCACACAGGCTGAAATGGTGTTTATATCACTCAAAAATGCCCTGAGCAATGCCACTGACCTGTCGGTACCAGATTACACGGATCCATTCTATCTGGATGTTTCTGAAACAGCCCAGACAGCAAATGATGTGCTGTTTCAGAAAAAGGGGGGTGACAGGAAGGTGTTGATGTACGTAAGTGTGACACTAGATGCTACAGAGAACAGACACCCACCATGCACAAGACATGCAGCAGGAGTAGTGAACATTTTGCAGAAAACGGCACACATAGTCATGCAACATCAACTGATAGTACTCACCACACACACAGTCGTGGCATATGTGAACTCCACACCATGTCATCACTAAGACAGACCAGGCTGGACAAAACACTGACATCACCACACATCACATACACACATGAAGGCATAAACATGGCAGACAACATGGGAGAAGGGGAGCCGCATGTATGTGAGGAAAGAGTGCAGAAAGATGTCAGGGTGATAGAGAGCTTGCAGAACATCCCTTTCCCTGATGTTGATGAAACCCTGTTCACAGATGGGTGTTGTTACAGACACCCAACGGACGGACTGAAAGCAGCCCTAGCGGTGGTCAGGAGAACACAGGAAGGATTTCAGGAAGTGGTGGCAGAACCAGTAGTTGGAAAAGAGTCAGCTCAGATAGCAGAACTACAGGCCATGATTAGAGCACCAGAATGGGCAGAAGGGAAAGTTGTAAACATCTACACAGACTCAGCATATGTAGTGGGTGCTGTTCATATAGAGCTGAGACAATGGATCAGAGCAGGATTCCTGACTGCAGACAAGACACCCATCAGACATGAAGCAGACATGAAGAGACTGGTGGAGGCACTAATGAAGCCAAAAGCTGTGGCTATCATGAAGTGTAAAGGACACGACAAAACAGACACCTGGATTGCAATGGGCAATGATCAAGCTGACCAGGCTGCCAAGAGAACGGCAGGATATGGAGCTGAGTACGTTATGTTGCAAACTGACAGGACAATACAGGACATGCTGCCACAGTGTGATGTAGACATGATAAGAAAGGAGCAGACAAAGGCCTCTCCATGGGACACCAGTGTATGGCAGGACAGAGGAGCCACAGAACAGGATGGATTGTGGAGAGCCCCGGATGGTAGACTAGTTCTGCCACCAGGCCTGGTACAGAGGACATTACAGGAAGCACATGGTCTCACTCACTGTGGACAGAAACAGATGCAGAGACATCAGACCCATTGGTGGCATCTATTTCTACCAGCTATGATAGAAAACCACGTGAGAGAGTGTAGTGTGTGTATGGTATACAATGTAAAGGCGACCATTAAGCCTCACCAAGGACAGTTTCCCCTGCCACAGCTCCGGGGCAGGACATTTTCATTGATTACACCGACATGATTGACACAGTGGGAGGACACAGGTACCTCCTGGTAGCCGTGGATGCATACACTGGCTGGCCAGAGGCAATACCTGCTAAAAAAGAGGATGCAAAAACAGTGATCCAATTCTTGATAAATCACTACATACCCGTGCATGGGTTTCCTCGTCGCATCCGTTCAGATAACAGCTCCCATTTCAAAAATAAAGACTTACAAGAAGGAGAAAAACATTTGGGCCTAAAACACGCATTTGGCCCGGTCTACCACCCTCAGTCACAGGGGAGGGTAGAAAGAATGAATCAGACACCGAAAAGTAAAATCAGTAAAGGATGTGCTCAAACCAAGCTGTCCTGGGTGGAGGCTCTGCCAGTAGCATTGATGGCAGTGCACAGCTCTGTGAATTCTACCACAGGGTTCACTCCTTTTGAGCTGTGGACTGGACAGCAGTTTCCGGGTCCAGGCGCAGGAAACCCGGTGACGATCGAAACAAGTTCCTGGATGAAATATAAGCCATACTATGATCAACTAACAGCTTTGGTGTCAGGTTTCTCTACACAGGTGACGGAGGCCAAAGGGGGCAGTGAACCAGGAACACCACATACAGCGGAGCGGGTCCTCCTAAAGGTGATCAAGAGGAAGTGGTCGGAACCGAGGTGGACCGGACCGTACAGAGTTAAGGAGAGGACAACGCACGCGGTCCGGCTGGACGGCAAAGGAGAGAACTGGTACCACTGGTCACAGTGCACGGCAGCAGAACCTCCCCAGTGGACGCTGGGTCAGGTAACAGTTGATCTGAAACATCAGGATCAACAGTAAGTGAAAAAAAAAAGAATCACCTGTGAGAAAGAACTGTGATTGTGTGTTTTGATATATATGCAATGTGTGAAGTGCTGTAGCGGTAATGAGCTGTAATAAGAAGGTTACAAGGGCTTGTGAGAAACATTTTTACGAACAATACAGAGAAGATATTGAACAGCAACATCTGGAACGTTTTAGTTATAATGGAGCCACGCCGGCAGCAGGTATGTGCATGTTCTTTCTTTCTTACGGTTGTTGGTCTCCTGTGAGAGACCAAAAGGGGGAATTGTGCGATTCACTGCGAGGTTATGTTTACAATAATACAACATATATGTATGCCATATCATATTACTTATATATAAAGTCGTTTTATCAACTATTAATCCTAAGGTGGAGACAAAAGGCTGTGTTTGTGAATGACAGTGATACTGCTGGGCCAAACCAAAAGGTCACAGGAGGAGGTCTGTGACCTTTGGGGTCACATACTGTTGTTCTTTGAGTCATAAACAGGAACAAACTGCTATCGCGAGAACTCCAGGGTGTGAAGGAAGACAACCACCACCTCGACCAACCAACAAAGGACATATCAACACACATGACTTTTTGGTTCCTGTACTATAAGAAGACTGGGTCAGGGAGAGTCAGGAGTCAGACTTCGTGAACGGACACATACTCTGTTGCGGTCAGGGAAACATAGTCTGGACCCAGAGCTCTGTAAACTGATTATTCTGCTGCTGTTAAATAAATATCTTGAAGCCTGACATCTTCTCCTGTTGCCTCATTAAAGAACACACAGGACTGGAGTCTGACACATATTGGCTTTGTACTAGCAGGAGCCCAAGTCCAACAGGTATCAGAACTTTTTCTGAAATAAAGGAGCTGAATTCTTTCACTGCTTCATATATAGTAATATAGATTATTCAGAGGGAACAAAGCAGCACTTTTACTTTAATACTTTCACTAAATGTTGCTGCTAACGCTTCTGTACTTTTACCTGAGTAAGCTGTTTAATTAAGGACTTTGACTTGTAATGGAGTATCTTTGTTTTCTTTGCTGTATTTGTACTTTTACTTCAATAAATGTTCTGAATACTTCATCCACCATTTGTCTGAGTTGAATTAGACTAAATGGTGCTGCTTGTTTCCAGAATGGCCACCAGAGGGAGCACTCTGCCCACTGACAGCGCTCGTTGCCCCTGGAGACTAATAAGTGAACTTATCAGAGGTAAAACAAAGATCCTCAAATCTTTGTTTCATGTTACAGCAGCAGAAACAGAGGGCGTCTCAGTTTGTGGGGGAAACTTCAACTTAGTCATGAATCACAGCCGAGACGACGAGTTTGAGGAGGAATAAAAAAAACTGCTCTCAAACTCAGCAGCTGCAGTCTGTCACGTTTCCTTGTTCCCTCCATCAGATCTGCAGCTGGGAGATGGGCGGAGCCAACATGGGTGGAGTCTAAGAGCTGATGTCCTCATTGGCTGCAGAGTCACATGATATTTAAATCAGCTGAAACTATTTTGATCTTTCAGTAAGTGAAACTCACACAGTCACTGCTGCTGAGAGGTGAAATGGAGCAGAAAGGAGTTCAGTTGGACCGAGAAACCTTCTCTTGTTCCATCTGTCTGGATCCACTGAAGGATCCTGTGACTCTTCCATGTGGACACAACTACTGCATGGAGTGTATTAAAGTCCACTGGGATGGACAGGACGGGATGGGAGTCTACAGCTGTCCTCTGTGCATGAAGAAGTTCATACAGAGGCCTGTCCTGGTGAAAAACACCATGTTGGCAGATTTAGTGGAGGAGCTGAAGAAGACTGGACTCCAAGCTGCTCCTGCTGATCACTGCTATGCTGGACCTGAAGATGTGGCCTGTGATGTCTGCACTGGGAGAAAACTGAAAGCTGTCAAGTCCTGTTTATTCTGTCTGGCTTCTTATTGTGAGAAACACCTTCAGCCTCATTATGATGTCGCTCCATTAAAGAAACACAAGCTGGTGAACCCCTCCAAGAAGCTCCAGGAGAACATCTGCTCTCTTCACGACGAGGTGATGAAGATGTTCTGCCGCACCGATCGTCAGAGTATCTGTTATCTCTGCTCTGTGGATGAACATAAAGACCACGACACCGTCTCAGCTGCAGCAGAAAGGACCGAGAGGCAGAGAGAGCTCGAGGGGAGTCGAGGAAACGTCCAGCAGAAAATCCAGGACAGACAGAAAGATGTGAAGCTGCTTCAGCAGGAGGTGGAGGACATCAATCAGTCTGCTGAGAAAACACTGGAGGGCAGCAAGAAGCTCTTCACCCAGCTGATGCGTCACCTCCAGGAAAGAAGCCGCGATGTGAAGCAGGAGGTCAGATCCCAGCAGGAAACCCAAGTGAGTCGAGTCAAAGAGCTTCAGGAGAAGCTGGAGCAGGAGATCGCTGAGCTGAAGAGGAAAGACGCCGAGCTGGAGCAGCTCTCACACACAGAGGATCACAACGAGTTCCTGCACAACTACCCCTCAGTGTCAGCACTCAGTGAGCCTACAGACTCATCCAGCATCCATATCCGTCCTCTCACCTACTTTCAGGATGTGACAGCAGCTGTGTCAGAGGCCAGAGATAAACTACAGCAAGTTCTGGATGAAGAATGGAAGAAGATCTCAGTGTCAGTGAATGAAGTGGACGTTTTACTGTCACAACCAGGACCAAAGACCAGAGCTGGATTCTTAAGATATTCACAAGAAATCACACTGGATCCAAACACAGCAAACAGAGACCTGTTATTATCTGATGGGAACAGAAAAGTAACACGAATGGATCAGAATCAGTCTTATTCTGATCATCCAGACAGATTCATTGGATGTTGTCAGGTCCTGAGTAGAGAGAGTCTGACTGGACGTTGTTACTTTGAGGTGGAGATGAGAGGAAGAGGAAGAGTTGAAGTAGCAGTCGCATACAAGAATATCAACAGAACAGGGAGCTGGAAGGAAAGTAGATTTGCACATAATGACAAATCTTGGTCATTAGATTGTTCCAATAACAGTTTTCAGTACAACAACATCAAAACTCCCGTCTCAGGTCCTCCATCCTCCAGAGTGGGGGTGTACCTGGATCACAGTGCAGGTACTCTGTCCTTCTACAGCGTCTCTGAGACCATGACTCTCCTCCACAGAGTCCAGACCACGTTCACTCAGCCGCTCCATGCTGGACTTTGGATTTACATCGTTGGAAACTCTGCTGAGTTTTGTAAACTGAAATAAACTGAAGTCTTTCAGGTTTCAGTGGGTTTAAACCTGCATTTTCATTTTCCATTTCATTTTCTCTCCATCATTGAGGCGTTTCTGCTCTGAACAAAGATCTGCTGTCAATCAAGCATTATGGGCGTCACCTGGACGTCTTCTTGATAGTTGTTATCTTCATGTTAATATGTTTTATTATTGTTTTTAAGCTCTTTTCACACCGTTCCTGTAGTGAAAACCACGTATCTCTAAATTTGGTGAAGTTGAATTCGATTATTTTCTGATAATTTAAAGAGATTTAAATGTTCTTTTATGGACTGAGATGATTCTCCTGCTAAATTAACTATTTTAAAAACCTAACAAAGCTGAAAAGGTGTTTATTTCTTAGATACGTGGTTCTCACAGGACAGCAACGCTCCAAATACGTGATGATCTGGTTCAATATGACGCTTTACAAATCAACAATATATAAAGTAGTTGAAATGAGCAAAACCTTCAGTGACTATGACGGTAAAATTCACTTTAATCCAGAAACAATATGAATCTACAAACATCACATATATAATAGTAAAACACTAACAGGGAACATTTTCTGCTTCGTGTGTACTTTTACTTTTTGTGTTTTCAGTGTATTTTTGCTGACGATACTTTTACTTATACAAGGTTTTGAATGCAGGACTTCTAGTATTTTCAGTCTGGTATCAGAACTTTTTCTGAAATAAAGGAGCTGAATTCTTTCACTGCTTCATATATAGTAATATAGATTATTCAGAGGGAACAAAGCAGCACTTTTACTTTAATACTTTCACTAAATGTTGCTGCTAACGCTTCTGTACTTTTACCTGAGTAAGCTGTTTAATCAAGGACTTTGACTTGTAATGGAGTATCTTTGTTTTCTTTGCTGTATTTGTACTTTTACTTCAATAAATGTTCTGAATACTTCATCCACCATTTGTCTGAGTTGAATTAGACAACATGATGCTGCTGTTTCACAAACTGACCACCAGAGGGAGCACTCTGCCCACTGACAGCGGTGTTTGCCTCTGAAGACTACATATCCCAGAATGCCTCGCGTTCAGTCTTCGTTCCCAGGAAGTGAGGAGCGGGGTGAATTTTCTATAGTTGGATGGTGAAAACTTCCCAGATTGAGGATATTCTCGAGGCTAAAGTTTGGAAAGATGGAAACCTGTTGATTGTGTGTAGAAATGCAGAACAAAGAGAGCGAGCGGACGGGATTAAAGAAACATGTCGTTTTAAAGTAGTGAATAGTAGTGACGTCACGAGTTGTGCCGACGCTTCGAAGCGCGTGTCGAGGCTTGCTTCATTTAGGGGAGGAGCCAAAAATGATGACGTCCGAAGCCAGGCTGCCCGGCTGTACCACGTGACTGCTTCAGGAAGTGGTTCAGATTTTGCCTGGAGGTTTGACATCAATATAAACTCTTCAGGCTCCATTCAAAATGTGGGTTGTTGGTGGAGAGTTGAGGTCAGTTGAGAGTTTGGATAGTTTGGAGAAGTTAGAGAGAGAGAGATAGTTTGGAGATTTCGGAGAGTGAGGAGAGAAGGAGGTGATAAGATGGAGCCAGCTAGGAAGAGGAGGATTTCCCCTGTGGGAACACTTTGATTTGATAACTCCTAATAAGCTAAATCTAACTCTATTTCAGACACATTTGGTTTGCTTATCAAGAACTGTATTTTTCACAGTTTCTTATTTTATTCAAAGGTGAGGTGTTTATTGTGCTCCAAGGAGTTGGGGTACAATAACAACACCTCATCCATGCTGAGGCGTTACCGTGCCTTGCATGAGAATAAGGAGGAAACTGGAGCTTCACCCAGCCAAGGTAAGTCATTACAATATTACAAATGCACCATCACAATTTTTCCCTCTTCACGTTTGTTTATTGTGTAAATAAAGACAGGTACCAGACACTGTATTTATTCTCTTTTAACCAGCCACCAGAAAACAAGAGCTGGATGAAGCCCTCGTCTCCATGATAGTGAAGGACACACAGCCCTTCAGTATTGTGGATGATGTTGGATTCAGGGCATTTGTGTCCAAACTGGATCCTAATTATGTTCTCCCTACAAGGCAGGTATGTATGGGTGCATGCATGAAACAAATGAGTACTTTATTGTGTCTCACAGTTCAGCACTATGTATTTTTTCCTTGAGGCTCTGAAGGCCATGGTGGAGGCCAAGTATGAGTCAGCTAAGGAGAAGGAGAAGGCTAAAGTGGAAAAGGTGGCTGCTGTTAGCCTTACTTCTGACATGTGGACATCCACAAAACCAAAAACTGTTGAGAAACTGTTATTTCTGAATAAAAATGAATAAAATGTCCCCTGTCCTGTACATCATTGTCCAAGTTGCACAAGCATATTCAGTCCCCTCTTCCTAGTTCCACAAACACTTCCACTGTCCTCTGCCTGCTTAAGCCCATGACATTTTCCTAAAGTGACAGAAAAACATGATTACACAACCTGCCATATCATATGATACGACCATTTTGGGAAAATTTACACACAGAATACATTCAAAAAATATTTTATTATGCACATATGTGATGATTTATGTACAGAAATTATTTGGTCATACATTTTTGTAATTCATAGTCATTCCCAACAGCCATAACAGACACAAAAATTCAATGCATCACATGATGTGGTTCAGCTACAGCTGCCTGTGATTATACACTTGGCCAGCAGGTGGTTTCGTGTTCACGTGAAGCTTTGAGAAATGAACCCTTTCTAGAACCAATTGGCTGAAGTGGTTCGATGCCTCATGAGGCTTCATGTCACCATCACTAGTGAATAGAAACCGTATCCAAAAAGAAAGTAAGTGGAGTAACGATTGAGAAAGGGGAGAGGGAAATACAGCAGGTGAAGGTGCAGAATAAAAACCACCTCTGCAGAGGCAGTGAAGAGGTTCAGCCAGAGTGGAGGAGCCGATGGAAGAAGTAAAGCCGGCAAAACGAGCCACAGCAGTCCTCCATCAGACAAAACGAGGGGGAAACAACGGTCGACTTACAAAACACAAACAAACCTGGTCACTTTCACAGCAGGGGGTAGTAAATGCTACGATGGAGGTCGAATCCAAACCAGAGAGGATTCAGATCATTGTTAAAGCAGCAGTCCACCACTTAGATATCAGCGGACTAACACGGGAGGACGTCAGAAATGATCTCAGTATTCAGGCAAGTCCGGAGCAAATATGATCTGAGAGTTTTTAAATACACATCGCACTGGAGCGAGGCCCAAAACATCACCTCCATCCAGGGCTCAGTTTGATG
Source organism: Embiotoca jacksoni (assembly GCF_022577435.1). Taxonomy (NCBI): domain Eukaryota; kingdom Metazoa; phylum Chordata; class Actinopteri; family Embiotocidae; genus Embiotoca; species Embiotoca jacksoni. The sequence goes on from NW_027185401.1 coordinate 283,663, forward strand.
TTATCCACCACAGAAACAAACACATGAGGAACACAGCTCCAACGCTCACTCCACCGCTGGAACTCTCCCTGCACAACAGGTATGAGCTGCTGACTCATGAAGTGTGTGATGACACTAAGTCTGTGGAAACTGGTCATTACATCACCAGAAACAAGGCTGATGGAAGCACGAGAAACAGCCTCAAAACCACTGCTAGATCAAGAGCCAGAAGAGACACAGTTCAGGTCCCTCAGACACCAGGCGGTATTTTGATGGAGGACGCCATCACCAAGCACGTTAAAATGGCTGAAAATCTGTGTTTGGATACCACCAGTGTGAAGGAGTTAACGGAGCTCCTCCCAGTTATCCTCTGGACTCGTCCAAGAAGTCTGAGGGTTCTGATCCACACGGGTTCTTCTGACATCCTGCAAAAGAGAACGGGCTCTGAGACTCTGGAAAAAGATTTCACACTGCTGCTGAAAACCCTGAGTGACCATCGATCACAAGACGCGTTTATTTCCGGACCGATTCCGACGCGCAAGAAAGGAAGTGAATCGTTCAGTGGACTCCTGATCCTGAAAACATGGCTGACGTCAACACGCCTCAAACATGGGATACGTTTGATTGACAGTTTTAACCCTTTGTGGAACCGTGAGGAGCGTTTCAACCTGATGGAGTTCATCTGAACTTCACTGGATCCAGACTTCTCGGCGCCGACCTACAACCTAAATTACTATCTTACTAGACGGCGATCTCAAAATTGTCAAAGTTCATCCACAACCAGCCTCCTCTCCAGTCTGAGAGTCCCTGCAGCTGAAATTGCCTTTTTTTATTGTCGGATCTTTGACCGATAAATCTTTTCTGGTTAATGATCTCATCATCGATAAGACTTTGTACTTTCTGTTCCTGGTTGAAACGTGGCTTAACAACACGACTGGTGAAGCAACTCTGATAGAGGCTTGTCCTCCTCACTATAAATGTTATCAGTCAGTTACACAGAACAAGAGAGGAGGAGGGATCGCAGTGATCTTCACCACAGTTTGGGTGTAATGACATCGACCTCGCTGATTTGACATCATTTGAATATGTTGCTCTGCAGCTGAAAGGTAAATCAACAGTACTGATCATCACAGTTTACCGGCCACCGACGTACTCGGCACTATTTCTGCAGGAACTCTCAGAGTCGATCTCACCAGGTATCACCAGATATGACAGGTTCATTCTGAACGGAGACTTTAATATTCATGTAAATAAGAAGAACGACCACAAAGCTCCAGAGCTGATGGATTTACTGGACAGCTTTGAAGTGACCCAACATGTAAAGGAAGCCGCCCACCAGCAGGGTAACACCCTGGACTTGGTGATAACAAGAGGGTTACACGTGGATCAGGTTTCAGGACGTGAATTATCTTTCTCTGACCATCGCTGTGTACTTTGTGATGTGATTGTAACCATGGCAACGACTAAAGGGCAAATTCTGGTTCAAAAGACACTCCTTGAACCATATAATCATGAGAGCTCTTTAAATAAGGTGGTTGAACACTTCAACAACTCTGTCGTCTGTTCTAAATACTGTTGTAATGTTTCTGAATACTTCATCCACCATTTGTCTGAGTTGAATTAGACTAAATGGTGCTGCTTGTTTCCAGAATGGCCACCAGAGGGAGCACTCTGCCCACTGACAGCGCTCGTTGCCCCTGGAGACTAATAAGTGAACTTATCAGAGGTAAAACAAAGATCCTCAAATCTTTGTTTCATGTTACAGCAGCAGAAACAGAGGGCGTCTCAGTTTGTGGGGAAACTTCAACTTAGTCATGAATCACAGCCGAGACGACGAGTTTGAGGAGGAATAAAAAAAACTGCTCTCAAACTCAGCAGCTGCAGTCTGTCACGTTTCCTTGTTCCCTCCATCAGATCTGCAGCTAGGAGATGGGCGGAGCCAACGTGGGTGTTGTCTAAGAGCTGACGTCCTCATTGGCTGCAGAGTCACATGATATTTAAATCAGCTGAAACCAGTTTTATCTTTGAGGAGGTGAAACTCACACAGTCACTGCTGCTGAGAGGTGAAATGGAGCAGAAAGGAGTTCAGTTGGACCGAGAAACCTTCTCTTGTTGCATCTGTCTGGATCTACTGAAGGATCCGGTGACTCTTCCATGTGGACACAGCTACTGCATGGAGTGTATTAAAGTCCACTGGGACGGACAGGAAGGGACAGGAGTCTACAGCTGTCCTCAGTGCATGAAGAGGTTCATACCCAGGCCTGTCCTGGTGAAAAGTACCATGTTGGCAGCTTTAGTGGAGGAGCTGAAGAAGACTGGACTCCAAGCTGCTCCTGCTGATCACTGCTATGCTGGACCTGAAGATGTGGCCTGTGATGTCTGCACTGGGAGAAAACTGAAAGCTGTCAAGTCCTGTTTATTCTGTCTGGCTTCTTATTGTGAGAAACACCTTCAGCCTCATTATGATGTCGCTCCATTCAAGAAACACAAGCTGGTGAACCCCTCCAAGAAGCTCCAGGAGAACATCTGCTCTCTTCACGACGAGGTGATGAAGATGTTCTGCCGCACCGATCGGCAGAGTATCTGTTATCTCTGCTCTGTGGAGGAACATAAAGACCACGACACCGTCTCAGCTGCAGCAGAAAGGACCGAGAGGCAGAGAGAGCTCGAGGGGAGTCGAGGAAACGTCCAGCAGAAAATCCAGGACAGACAGAAAGATGTGAAGCTGCTTCAGCAGGAGGTGGAGGACATCAATCAGTCTGCTGAGAAAACACTGGAGGGCAACGAGAAGCTCTTCACCCAGCTGATGAGTCTCCTCCAGGAAAGAAGCCGCGATGTGAAGCAGGAGGTCAGATCCCAGCAGGAAACCCAAGTGAGTCGAGTCAAAGAGCTTCAGGAGAAGCTGGAGCAGGAGATCGCTGAGCTGAAGAGGAAAGACGCCGAGCTGGAGCAGCTCTCACACACAGAGGATCACAACGAGTTCCTGCACAACTACCCCTCAGTGTCAGCACTCAGTGAGCCTACAGACTCATCCAGCATCCATATCCGTCCTCTCACCTACTTTCAGGATGTGACAGCAGCTGTGTCAGAGGTCAGAGATAAACTACAGCAAGTTCTGGATGAAGAATGGAAGAAGATCTCAGTGTCAGTGAATGAAGTGGACGTTTTACTGTCACAACCAGAACCAAAGACCAGAGCTGGATTCTTAAGATATTCACAAGAAATCACACTGGATCCAAACACAGCATTCAGTTACCTGTTATTATCTGATGGGAACAGAAAAGTAACACGAATGAAACAGAATCAGTCTTATTCTGATCATCCAGACAGATTCATTGGATGTTGGCAGGTCCTGAGTAGAGAGAGTCTGACTGGACGTTGTTACTTTGAGGTGGAGAGGAGAGGAAGAGGAGTTGATGTAGCAGTCGCATACAAGAATATCAACAGAACAGGGAGCGTGAAGGAAAGTAGATTTGGACGTAATGACAAATCTTGGTCATTAAATTGTTACAATAACAGGTTTTGTTACAACAACATTGAAACTCCCGTCTCAAGTCCTCCATCCTCCAGAGTGGGGGTGTACCTGGATCACAGTGCAGGTACTCTGTCCTTCTACAGCGTCTCTGAGACCATGACTCTCCTCCACAGAGTCCAGACCACGTTCACTCAGCCGCTCCACGTTGGGTTAGGGTTCGGGTTAGGGTTTGTCTCCGTTGGAAGCACTGCTGAGTTTTGTAAACTGAAATAAACTGAAGTCTTTCAGGTTTCAGTGGGTTTAAACCTGCATTTTCATTTTCCATTTCATTTTCTCTCCATCATTGAGGCGTTTCTGCTCTGAACAAAGATCTGCTGTCAATCAAGCATTATGGGCGTCACCTGGACGTCTTCTTAAATAGTTGTTATCTTCATGTTAATATGTTTTATTATTGTTTTTAAGCTCTTTTCACACCGTTCCTGTTGTGAAAACCACGTATCTCTAAATTTGGTGAAGTTGAATTAGATTATTTTCTGATAAACTAAAGAGATTTAAATGTTCTTTTATGGACTGAGATGATTCTCCTGCTAAATTAACTATTTTAAAAACCTAACAAAGCTGAAAAGGTGTTTATTTCTTAGATACGTGGTTCTCACAGGACAGCAACGCTCCAAATATGTGATGATCTGGTTCAATATGACGCTTTACAAATCAACAATATATAAAGTAGTTGAAATGAGCAAAACCTTCAGTGACTATGACGGTAAAATTCACTTTAATCCAGCAGCAATATGAATCTACAAACATCACATATATAATAGGAAAACACTAACAGGGAACATTTTCTGCTTCGTGTGTACTTTTACTTTTTGTGTTTTCAGTGTATTTTTGCTGACGATACTTTAACTTCAACAAGGTTTTGAATGCAGGACTTCTAGTATTTTCAGTCTGGTATCAGAACTTTTTCTGAAATAAAGGAGCTGAATTCTTTCACTGCTTCATATATAGTAATATAGATTATTCAGAGGGAACAAAGCAGCACTTTTACTTTAATACTTTCACTAAATGTTGCTGCTAACGCTTCTGTACTTTTACCTGAGGAAGCTGTTTAATTAAGGACTTTGACTTGTAATGGAGTATCTTTGTTTTCTTTGCTGTATTTGTACTTTTACTTCAATAAATGTTCTGAATACTTCATCCACCACTTGTCTGAGTTGAATTAGACAAAATGGTGCTGCTTGTTTCCAAAATTGCCACCAGAGGGAGCACTCTGCCCACTGACAGCGCTCGTTGCAGCTGAAGACTACATATCCCAGAATGCCTCGCGTTCAGTTAATTTGTTTGCTGGGACGCCTCCGTCCTGCCCGAGCAGACGAAGCGGAAACAGATGACTCGTCTGCTTCCCTCATGTTGATCTCTTTCGTTATTGTCTCTTCGCTGGTTTTTTTTTTATCTTCGTGTCATCACGTTGTGTTCAATAACACAAAATACAAAACTAAACACTTCCTGTATCTGTTTCAAATTAAAATCCCAGAGAGTGCCTCTTTAAAAATCCACGGCTGGAGAGTGCAGGGTGCAATGAGCCGGGTTCCACCGCTAGAGGTCCCCCTACCCTCCTCTCGTGGCTGCGCCGCGCCGCTGCCGCGCCGTTTGCCGCGCCGCTGCCGCGCCGCTTGCCGCGCCGCCGCTCCGCCGCTTGCCGCGGCGCCGTCTGTGTTTACCTCCCAGCTTTCAGCGCCGCTTCCAACGCTGGCATAGCTGGACACACAAAAACCACCATCCGCGGCCTCCGCTGGCTCCGGACACGCCGATGTGAGCTGCCTCGCCTCCCCGGTTCCTCCGCGGGTTTTCACTGCAGCCGGAGGTGAGTTCGGTTTCTTTATTTTGATTATTAACGGCTCAATGACAACACTAGCTCCGTTAGCTTAGCCGTTAGCTGCCCGTCCGCCTCCCGTGATGGAGGATCGTGAACACGGCGCCCTCCAAAACAAACGAGTCGGAGGAGCTCCGCCAGCCCGGTGTGTTTCCCTGCTTTATTTGTTGTTGGGTTTTTTTTGAAGACGACGACCAGACGTCGGTGTTTGTTTGTTTTGTGTGAATTCCTGCCAGCTTCTTTTTATTTGTTGTATTTTCCCTCCGCTGGTTCACCGGCTAGGTAGCACTTTACTAGCTTCGCCAACAACAAAAAAAAAACAAAACCCCAAAAAAGAAAAGTAAACTCCCCACAACAACACGTTTCACCTGCCGACCGCTGCTTTGTTCTCTGGTTTTAACGTCGTCACGGAGTCTTGTACTCAATAAATATAAATAAACGGGTGAAATCTTTGTCTTTTTTTTTTTTTTTGGACGTTAGCTTAGCAGCCTGCTAGCAGCTCCGTTGGCCTTCCTCAGCTGGTCTCTTTGTTTTTGCCAAATATGACCGAGTTACCTTCCGGTGTGTTATTTAAATTAAAACGTTTGTTATGATTTTGTTGTTGTTGTTGTTGTTGTTTTAATGTGGGTGTAATATATGCAAACATATATACGCGGTGTATATTTTGTCCACGTATCGGTGCCGTTGTCACATGGTTTGCTGTTAGCGTGGCTCGATGCTAACAGATCCGGTCGTTTCCTCTCCAACAGCTGAGCGTCTTCTCAACTGTTTATTTACTTGGTTTTGTAACCTGAGGGGGTTATTAGGGGGGGAGGGGGGGGGGTAGGGCGACTGTTCACTTGGCGTAATGTCAGGTGGGGTTATTGGGGAGGAGGAGGAGGAGGGAGGAGAGGGGGGGGTGTCACAGTGTTTGTGTGGTGTCTTTTGTTTAAAACAAAACAAAAACAAAACAGCTGTCAACCTGCCTTGTAATTGGGCTCCCGGTGTCCCACACCTTGTCTCGGTGGAGACCAGGTGGGGGGGGGGGGTGCAGGAGGTGCCTCCTCCTCTTCCTCCTCCTCCTCCAGCAGAGAGAGACTTTATTTGTAGAGCACATCCAAAAGTGCTTCACTTAAAAACAATGAATAACAAGTGATTCAAATATCAAGCAAAAAAAAAAAAGAAGAAGATTAAACTGTTGTTTAGTTTAATTCAATAGTATTCTGTTTGTATATTTACTAAACTTTTACTACAGGAAAAGTTTTCTAAAGCATCTTTTTCTGAATTACATTTTGTCTGAAAATTGTTGAATTGTTTTTATATATAAAATTAAACGTGATTTATCGATCCGGGAAATCACCATCAGAGCCAATCAAGGCAGATCATATGTGATGACACGATTTTGATCAGAGGCAATCCGAGTTATAAACCTTTCAGGCTCTCATTCTTTTCACTTGTAACAGCTATTATTATTTAATTTCCTGCACAGCTTCCCCCTGATTTGCATCCTTCCCCTACACTCTTTATTTTTTGTATTATTTATTTAAGAAAAAAAGAGTGTGAAGAAGGAACATCCTCTCTCGACGTCCGTCACCGCCTCTCCTACCACAACGGGCACTAAAGCCAGGCGCCTTCCTTCATATTAAAGCGCTTTAAGTATTATCATAGTTGGCTTTGGGCTGAGATTTTTTTTTTTTTAAGAAAGTGACATCTCAAGTTTCACGGATTGTTGAAGAGGAGGGCCGCGTGAAATCGGATTTGAATTTCTTAAGATATTCGTGGTAGTTTTTTCTCCCCCCCCCCCCCCCCGTTTCCCTTCTGGCCCTTTGTGAGCTTAACTCGGCGCGATATTTGTAAAGGAACTATTGAGAATTTCCTTGTGTTGAACAACGAGGCGTGATACAAATATCTCCTCGCTGATGTGTAATCGGAGTTTTTCGGGGCTCACGCGTGATGAATTTCAAATAAATGGTGCGTAGATTGGAGAGAATTAATCTCGATGATTCTCTGCAGAAATACGATGTCGTTTTGTAGCTGGGTTTGTTCTCATTGCATCAAAGCGATCGCGTGTACAATTTCCCAAGAACTTAAGTTCAGAGCATCGCCTTTGATAAAACTTCTTCCCATATTGTGATTGATGTACTTTTGTAAGGAAATTACACGTTTTTCTGTTTGGAATAATATTTGTGCATCCTGTGAATGATTTGAGATGAGAGTTAATGACTAGAAATAAATGGGGGGAAAAAATTGGTGGACCAAAAAGTTTGATTTTGCTTTTTCTTTTAAACCATCGCAAATCACGCATTTTTTAGGTTGTTTTTTTGTCTTGGACTGAATTAGAAGCAGTTTTTTTTTTTTAATCTTTTAAACCATCCTCAGCAAGTCAAGGTTTTGAGAATTATTTGAAGAATTATTAATTATTATAACTTTCTTGTTTAGTTCACCAGATTGTTGAAGCAGTATTATATTTTGCCTACGTTTTCTACACTGATCACAGATAAATGTATATTAGTTTCCTGTATATTGTATATTTTTGTGAAATCCTACTATCCTAAAATAATATATTTTGGAGTATCTCTGCCATAAAGATGTTCCTGATATGAAAAAAAAAAACACTGGAAAATGTTGTTAGTTTTAAGAACATACAGATGCAACAAAATAAATGTTATAGTTTTATATGTCGGCATAAACGTAAGAGTTTACCTGCAAATTTCAAGTAAAAACTAAAAAATGATCTTGTCCCAAGATGACGTCCATCATCAACAAACACGGCTTTCATTTTCAAGTCAAAATATTGAATTTATAATGACATATATATATTATTATTTTTTATAAGATAAAAAAATTTGAATTATATTATCACGAACGATACAATATATTGGAAGCATTCATGCCCTATAAGATAATCTGGTTTAAAACCACATATTTAAAATGCAATAAGCGACCATATAAACAACTGTTTTTACATTTGTTTCATGTCACTTTATTTTGAGTTGGATTATTTGACATAATGATGAAACATCTCTGCAATCAAACGTGTGACGTCTTGTGAGACGTTTCTTTGCAATTTAATAATCTTACTTTTCATTCACTTGCTGATTTTTTTTTATTTTTATTTTTTTATAGTTAAGATGAATAAGGAAATCATGTCACGCGTGGTGAAGAAGAGGCAGGCGGACCCCAAGGTGGTCCAGTACGTGTGGTCGGCCATCGAGGTCATTCGCAACCAGAAACAAATCGCCAACATGGACCGGATCTCCAAGTAAGTCCATTTCTGTATGTTTGCTTTTGAATCGTACCGTAAACAGTATGTTCGCAGTGTGTAGGGCACATTTTCTATCTGTTTCTTATTTATTTTTTATAACTTTGATTATATCATTTAATTATCTGTAAGATGCCAGAAAGTAGCGGGGGAACATTTCTGTGGCTTTTTCAATAGTTTTGAGGGATAGTTCAGCGTTTTTAAATCCACCTGTTGCAAAAACCTTCTTACGGACTACAAAACTGCAAATAAAGCACTGAAACGGTGTGAAATATGAAAACTTTTAATGGGTGGGGCCGACGTGCAGGATCTGTGACATCACAAATAATTTGGAGGCCAATCTTGGTGTAATGTGGAAACGTGGAGCCTCTTTTGCTCACTAGACTGAGGAAAGGACTTTTTTGTGGGGAAAACCATATCAGACATTCGTGATTGTTTCAAGCAGAGAGTTTTTTTTATCAGCCATATCGGACTACTCTGCTTATTAATTTGTTAACACGTCAATCAAAGCTCGACGCTTCTGAAAAAAACACAAATTAGAAAATGTTACGCAATCAAAATTGCTTTAAGTTTTAGTTGCAGTAATATAAGAAAAAAGTTTAAAAGCAACACGTCACGTGTGAGTCATCTAAAAAAAAAAAGTCAGTTTTTAATTAATTAAATTTTTCTTTGCTTAATTTCCTGATTTCAAATCACTGCCTGATTAAACAGACACACAACAGTAAAGAAATCTTCAAATGCAGTAAATATTGTCGTTTACCTGTTTTATTCACCTTTTGTTGGCACGTTAAACTTCTGAAGTTAAACTTAGTCAGAAGGAGAAGATGTCATTTTAAGAAGTTTAACGAGACAATCGAACTTTTATTTTGTCATATCAGACATACGTGAATGTTTCCGAGCAGAGAGGTTTTTTTTGTGTTTTTTTATGTCTTGCTTTCACGTCTGGAGGAGATCCTGAAGCGATTCTCGGACCGCTCAGCTTATTCATCTGTGACCTCGCTTTATTTCCGTTGTTCGTGAGGTTGTCGGTTCAAGCTGCGAAGCCAAAAGGGATCGACGGACGCTCAGTTCTCGACGATCTCCGACTGCTGCTCGCTCGGTCGCCATTGTTGCCGTGAAGCCGGACCACCCTGTACGCCTGCATCCCACCTCAATCCCGCCCGCCTCCAATCCGCAGCGCGCTTGGCTTCTCCCCGCTTTAAAAGCGTGGTGATTTATTTATTATCATTTTTTCAATCCACTGGGAGGAACCTCGCCATCGTTCAGGGGCGCAGACTTAAAGGAAACACTCCTCGGCACATCTCTCTCTCTTTTTTTTTTTTTCCAGCGAGTTTTGGCGAGCACCTTCGGGAGCTGGCGGCTCGCCAGACGAGTTACCGGGGCGGCGGGAAACAGGAGCGGGCTGTTGCCACGGCAACGGCAAGCAGCGGCATGCAGGCGCCGCCGCGCGACCTTCTGCAGCTTGATTTCGCGAGCCTCCGTGGCTGTTTTCTTTTTTTTTTTTAAGGGTGTGATGTGGAGACAGAGGAAGCTGAAGGCTGAGGAGAGGAGGAGGCTAATGGGTAACCTGCCGCTATCAGGCAGCTTCAAATCAATACGTCAGTCATTAACAAAGCTAACTGCTAATGTACAAAAGTCTGGAATATATTTAACCAGCTGGTAAACTTATGGATAATCTCCTTTCAAATGAAACGAGGAGAGAAAACTCAAAACGCACAAAGACAAATGTGTTTTTGGTTTTGTTTTTTTTTGCTTTGTATTTCCTTAATCGCTGTAAAATTGATTAATTTTAATTGTGTTGGTTTGTTTTCTTGCTTTTGATTTCGTTTTCTAATTTAGATACATAATCACAAGGAAATAGTTCGGTAATCAAAGCCGGGTGTAAAAACCTGCCGCGTCAGCAGAGTTGGAGCGATTAGAGCTGAAATGGTTTGTGGATTCACTATTAGGTGGCATTTATTTGTGCTTATATCTTCAGGCTTTGATTGTTTATGCAAATGTTTCAAACCGTTCGATGAGCATTTGCTGTTTTTTATTTTCTTTCTTTGTTTTATGTTTTTTCTTTTGACAAAACACAAACAACACAAATATTAATTTTTTCCCCCTCTGGGCAGTTTGTCATTTTATTTGCCTGACATTTTATTGACAAAAATAATTTAAATTATGAACTAAATTTAGATCAAATTTAAAGAAAAATAATTGAAGGTTGCAGCTTTAATTGCCTGATATAAAATGGATTAGTTGATTTATTTATTGAGCTAATAAAGCCATTATAGAGCAGATTGAGTCGGTAATAAAGGTTTTTAAACAACTCAACACAGAAAAATAAACAACCTGTTCTTTATTTTCTGTCTCCTGCAGTTTGGAAGACGATAGCGGTGAGAGTGAAAACTATAAATGGAAATGTCATTCTCGTGTATTTAAAGATGTGTGTTGGGGGTGGGGGGTGGGGGGTTGATGATACCTCGAGTGAACCTCCGGTTTATTTAATGCTGTTGGACATCGGGTCGCCCGACACACTGTGGGCTCCTCTTGTGTTACTCGGTAGTAAACACAGACGCTCAGCTGCTTCCCCATGGATGGACGGACGGACGGACGGATGGATGGACGGATGGATGGACGGATGGATGGATGGATAGATAGATGGATGGATGGACGGACGGATGGATGGATGGATAGATGGATGGATGGATGGATAGATGGACGGATAGATAGATGGATGGATGGACGGACGGATGGATGGATGGATGGATAGATGGACGGATAGATAGATGGATGGATGGACGGACGGATGGATGGATGGATAGATGGATGGATAGATGGATGGATGGATGGATGGACGGACGGACGATAAAGGATTCAGTTTCATATTAATTAATCCTATTAATGCAGCAGACTCCTTACCTCCTTTACACTTTTAAAACGTTCACCTCCGGATGTGAAATAACTCGTCATTAGCGCGGCTGCTTTTGCGATTTATTTAATTAATTTATTTTTCTCAATCCCGTCTCTCCGCAGGTACCTGAGCCGTGTGTTCGGCATGCACCCGAAGGAGACGGCCAGACAGCTGAGCCTGGCCGTGAAGGACGGCCTGGTGGTGGAGACCCTGACCGTCGGCTGCAAGGGCTCCAAGGCCGGCATCGAGCAGGAGGGGTACTGGCTGCCGGGGGACGAGATGGTGAGACCCCCGGGGAGCTCGTTCATCAGCCTCCTGACTTCAGTCCTATTTTATCAATTGGACTTATGTTTTATAACGTGTTTTAGTTGCGAAGTGTAAAATGAACAGAAACCAGTCGAATCGAAGCTCGACGCTTCTGGAAAAAAAACACGTTAGAAATGTTACGCAATCAAGTATCGACAAATTGGTTAATTGACTTCCTGTTGTGGTAATAAAACAAAGAAATGCAAAAACAACACAACACTAAAAAAAATATTTTAAAAAAAGTTCAGTTTTTAATTAATTCAATTTTTCTTTGCTTTAGTTTCCCGATTTCAAATCAGCCGTGACACACGACCGTAAAGAAATCTTCAAATGCAGTAAACATTGTCGTCACCGGTGGTTTAACTGAGAATAAAACGGCAAAGAATCCTTCGTACAACAAAAAAAAAAAGTAATCCAATTTTTTGTAGCTGAAAAACCTGTTTTCTCATCAAAACGTAATAACTGAAACCTGATAATGAATAATAATAAAAAAAAAAAAATCCCAGTTTTAATGAGCGTTTATCAGTCCTGGGTGAGCGGGACATCCAGAATATATAGATCTTAGATTAGATTTTTTATTAATCCCACATTTAGTCGTCACAGCAGCACACACAGTACGAACAGATTTACAAATACGTATGAAATAAACAAAATAATATAGATGAAAAAATAAGAGCAATAAAAGGATAAATACACACATGGCAGGAAAACCAGAAAACAAACTGCCGTGATTTGTTAGGTTTATAAAAAAGATTAAAAACAAACGAAGCTTCTTTTCTTAGTCGCTTTGCTGTAGATATAAATGTTTGTTATGACTGCAGGCCAGGAAAAAAAAAAAATCACAGAAAAAGTCTTTTAAACACTCTTTGAATCGCTTGCAATCACAGGATCCGAAAGCCGAGGGAAGCAAGGTAAGGGCTGCATTATTTATTTATTTATTTATTTAAATCCTCTACTAACATCATTCTGCCAACGTGCTCAGCGACTGGAGTGAATCTTTTGAAGCAAACTGCAGAAAAGAAAAAAAAAAAAAAAACCTTAAAAACCAAGTTACAGACTTGAAAACGACGAGATGGAAAGTGTGTCCACTCGCTGCGCTGTTTATTTTAAGATTTGGAAATCGCTCAGCGGTAATCACGCCGGAGGGGGAGGAGGGGGGGGGCTACTTCCTGTCACGCAGTTATGCTGTAAAAAAAGAAAGCTTCATGAAAGTCTGCAGTGTCTCCGTGGCCAAACGTTCTTGATGAAATGTGAGCTCGCCGCTAACCTGCAGGTGTTCCCCGCTGCTCGTCAAATATCACGTAAATTATTATTATTATTATTATTATTATTATTATTATTATTGCCTAATTGAATCGACGAGCAGCGATGCAGCTGCAGGTTGGTTGCAAGCATTTGTGCGTTTGTGGTCTTTTGGTGTTGGTCGTTGAAGTTCTCCTCCACGGTGTGTTTGTGAACTTCTGTCTGGCATGCTTCTCGTCGTCTTCTTTCTTTTATTTCTACGTCACGGTGGAGGAGGGAGGGAAGCTGGGTGGTTTGTGCTCTTTAGTTTTTTTTTTAGTGTTTTTTTTTTTGTTCCCCCTCCACGCCGGCAGCACGGCCGACTGGTTCTGGTTAGCCGTCGCTCGGTGGGACGGACCGGAGCTTGAATTGGACGTTTCGGTTGACCTCCGGGGGAATACTCCCGCCTCACAGACAGCCGTGGCACCCATCGTAACTTTTAAATATGGCAAAACCAGGTTCTTGGGGGGAAAAAATGGATCGATGTTAGAAAACGAAACTCTCCGACGCCACGGAGAGCTGCAGCTTTTGTATTTTTTTTTTTTTTTGAAGTCAGCCACTCGTCTTTCATCAGACGGTCCCAACGGTAGTGAAGTGGCTCTTGACGCTCTGCAGAACACAAGAGGGACCATCGCTGTGTTTTCAAGTGTTTGTGTGGGTGAAGAGGACGGAAAAAAAAGAAGAACGTTGTTGGATTTTTGGGGTAAATTCACACCTGGATGGACTTTATTTTTGTCCACGTGATGATATATGAGGCTACATATGATATATTTTATATATGACTTTTGCAGAACGACACATTCAAGATTTTGTTTTCTTTCCGAATTAAAGTTTTGAAAGCGTCGTGTCGGCACGTGCTCGACTACTTTTGTCGGTCTCCGACGTCTTCCCCCTCCGAGACCTCCTTTGTCTTCCCGGTAGATTGCGATCAAATTCGTTATAGGCAATCTGGCAGGCTAAAAAAAAAAAAAACTAGCTCTGGATTTTTCAGGGTTTTTCTGGCCACGCCCACTTTCGTCGTGAAGTTGCGTTCGCGATCGTCGCTGGTGCGTTCGTACGCTAAATGTCGTGAGCTTCCTTTAAACCAGAGCCCATCGCCACATGGAGAAGAAATGGAGACAGACGAGCTGTCTTTTTTTTCTTCTTCTAGTTTTTATTGCGCGGCACTCGGTCACGACTGAGTCGGTCCAGACGGTGAGTGGGTGGAGTTGGACTCCTGACAGGCTGCTGAGGAGGGGAGTTTCTAGCGCTTCATACTTCTTGCCCTGCTGCCCTTCACTTGAACCCCTTTATGAAAAAAAAAAAATGAATTAAAAAAAAAACACAACTGCTGCAGTCTGTTTGTATGAGATTGAAAGAAGGCAATTATTTATTTATTTTGGGGCCAAGTTTTCCACACGAGCCTCATTTCACTCGCTACCGTCCATAAACGCTTCAAAGGTTATTAACGATGAGCGTTTTTGTGTTTTGCTTGAAATTTGTTACGGTATGCTTTTAGGAAAAAACTAAATAAGCAGAAATCCTCAAATGAAAAAAAAAATGAAAAAAAGTTGTCCAAACAAGAAGCATCTGGTCCGAGAACTTAAAAAGTCGGATCGGTGCCAATGTTTTACTGCTTGACAGTTTTTTAATATCCTGCGATTTAAACACATTTGTGGTAGAAATGAGCTTTGATATCCAGCCATGTGACTCGCCGGTGATAGATAGTCCCGAGAAGTCGCAGACATTTGATTTAACATCACACAAGTCACCGTCTGGTTTACAGCGAATTGAAGATACATTAAAGTGAAGTGATGAAAAAAAAAAACTACAAGGAAAATTCAAGACCAGCCAAGCAACTTTTACCCGACAAAAGTCTTTACTCGTTCTCTTTGGTTGCTACTCGAAGCTGGTGACCGTCGGCGAGGGGCGATCGACGGGTACATTTATTTAGCGCCCCCCCCCCCCCCCCCCCCCATTTTGATGAAATGGTGTTTTTTAAAGTTGCTGCTTAAATACCAGAGAGAAAGAAATATTACAGGCCGACCTGGAATTTATTAACTTCTACTTTTGAGTCTGGAAGTTCACAATTAGAAAGAGGCGGAGCTTGAACTGCGAGTACAGCACCCCCCTCCCTCCCCCCTTCCCTTCTTTTTTTTGTGTGTTTTTGTTTTTGTTTTCAGGTTTTAATTTAACCAGAGAGTTCCTGTCTTTTCAGTGAGAGAAAAAGTTCACTAAATCAACCCCCCGCCCTCCCTGCTGTGCTTGGCGGGTTGTGGGTGGTGGGAGGTGTGGGGGTCACCAGAACTGTTTTTTTGCTCCGCCGTGTCTGCCTTGCAGGAGTGGGAGGCCGAGAGCCACGACTGGTACTGCTTCGACTGCCACCTACCGGGCGACGTGATGGCGTGCGACAACTGCTTCCGCGTCTACCATCTCAAGTGTCTGTCGGAGGACGGCAAGCCCCGAGACGGAGGCTCCCACTGGCAGTGTGTCGCCTGCAGGGTCGGTGTTACCTTTTCTTTTTCTTTTTTTTAACGTCTTATTACAGGGTTTCCACGGGTCGGGGAATTCCAGACCGGAGAAGTCGTGGAAATCGATTTCTTTTTTTTCTTTTTTTTTCTTTTTGGGGCCAAGTCGTGAAATATCAGGGAATTTTGTTTAACTTTTAAGTTGCCATTTACCAAAATAGAGTGAAGTAGCACAGCCTGATTTTCTGTTCTTTATAGGTCATGAAATTTCAGCTTTTTAGTCGGTGAAAGTCAAAACATAAGGGAGGGAGTTTGACTTTGAGTGAGAATTGTTATTATGTCAGGGTTTTTTAAATTCCTGAGCATCATTTTGGAAATGGAAGAATTTTTGTTCTAATGAATGTTAAAAGGAAAGTGTGTCAGTGTTATTGGAGGATTTTGCTGACGGGGTCCAATTTTCTTTTGTAATTTTTTTTTAATCTCCTTCAGGGAAGTAAAAAGAAGAACCTGAACAAACAGGAGATGAGTAAATACCTGCGCTTCATCGTCCAGCGGATGAAGGAGAGGGTGAGAACGTGGATTTTTATCATTTTATTTATTTTTCCCCTTTGTTGTCGCTGTTTTACGTCTGCGGCTCGTCAAACCTTCAACACGCTGTTGTCCATTTTAAACACCACAAATACTGTATTTAAAAAAATTGAAACCATGTTTATTGAAACTGATTTTTGTTTTTGTCTCCGCCTGGTGCTTTCTTTTTTTTTTTTTTCTGACACCGCAGGGAATTTTTTTAATCATGTTTACCGTCAGCAAATCTTTTAATTTTTTGTAGTGTATAACTCAGCCTTGGATTTTCATTGACCTTAATTCTTTAATACTGCTGCAACCAAACACGGTATATATCCCGTTGGCTTGTAAACTATAGCTACCACCACAAGTTTGTTTACCTTTTTATTCTGCACTCCAACAATCCTCACTCCACCACCAATTTAGCGGAAATATTCTCCTCCCACTGCACCATCTCCATCTCCTCCTTCATCCCGGCATCACTTCCCCTCTATATGAAACGGTATTAAATTGTTATCCCTCCTCTTCATCGCAGGCGGTGGACCTAAACAAAAAAGGCAAAGACACTAAACATCCCATGTACAAACGACTGATCCACACCGCACTGGACGTCTCCAACATCCAAGAGGTAAACGCACAAGCTCACCCGTTCTTATCTTCTAATTTTATGTCCTTTATAGCTTTTTTTTGGTCATTGTTTTGTTTTCTTTACTTCTGTACACAAGATGAATACGGAAATTATTTTTTTTTTACGATTTGTTGACGGTTGTTTAAACGCCGTCGCCATCTTGCTAGTTTGGAACCGGAAGTGAGCATATTTGGACGAGCTGACTCGATCTGATTGGAAACCCGACGATACTAAGCCCCGCCCACCGATAGCTGAAACCTCACCGTCCCACAGGCCTGTCAATCAAACAGACACGCCCCCAAAAACAGGTCTTCTTGAATCTTCTTTTCTAATGAATGAGGGATTATTTTCAGATGGACCTCCAGAAAACTAATAAGAAGGAGTGACTTTAGCTAACAACACCAAGATAACTGATGGACACATTTGATTCACTTTGGATTTGATGAGAGAAGTTGAATGGGAGTCTATGGAGCCGGAGGCTTTTTGGAGCCGACCTCTAGTGGCACTCGCTGGTATTGCAGCTGAAGACACTTTTGCATCGGAACCATTTTTCAGACCCGGACACGATGTCCACTTTTATATACTCTACAAGGTTCAACTCTTTATTTACACTACATTAAAAGTTAAAATAAACACTCTTTCCATGTTGATCTAATACGATAATGCCGAGTTTGGTTCATTTTACTATGAATTTGTTGATAGAAATGTTCGAGGCAGAAGCGTAGAAGGCGTTTAAAGGTGACTGCAGTTAATTTATCTTCATTCAGAGCTGTGGTGTTTCCTAGCAGCACTAGTGTGTGTGTGTGTGTGTGTGTGTGTGTGTGTGTGTGTGTGTGTGTGAGAGAGGTCAGGCAGGACTCTGCTGTGCTTTGGTCAGTGGTGCATCACGCAGCAACCTCTGCCAGACATATTGGATCTCTGCCCAGACGTGTGTGTTTTTCAGTGTTAATAAGCACACTGCCCTCTCTTGGACCTCCCTCATGTTGGTCACCAAAAACACTCACACACACACACACACACACACACACACACACACACACACACACACACACACACACACACACACACACACACACACACACACACACACACACACACACACACACACACACACACACACACACACACACACACACTCAGCCAGCATGTGAATGGACCTCTTTGTACTGGTCTCCTCTACCTCTGACTCTCTCTCTCTCTCTCTTTCTGCCATCCTCCCTCAGAGTCTGTCTGAAGGGAAGTACAAGAGCTTCGAGGAGTTCAAAGCAGACGCTCAGCTGATTGTTCACAACACGGCCATCTTGTATGGAGGTGGGTTGAAAGTTGTCCAGCTTTGAATACGCTTGCCCAGCGTGGGTTTCCTTTGCTTTCTGGTTAATGTACAGAATAATCTACTGACCTTATGTTGAGAAATCTTTTGTCTTCTGAACCCCAACATTTTTCATTATTGTCTAAAACAGATGAGTGATTTTTTTTTCCAAATAAAACAGAAAAACATTTGATGAGAGAATCAGTGAATAAGAGAAGGAATCTAATCAGGAAGTTATTTATGATGGACAGCCATCAATAATCAGTGTTGTGGACACATTTCAGTCCGTTGAGGTTCAACAATCAACCCAAACTGTATGTGGAATATTATAGAATTATTGTAAAGGAATATGAGGATTTCAGGGTAGTATTTTATATAAATTGTGGGTTTTGACTTTATTACCTTTTAAGAAAAATAATATATACAAGATAAAATTGTATTGAGAATACATTGAGAAATTGGGTTGTTTATCTTAAGCTTTACAATAATAAATAAAAACAGATGGATAAAAGCAATACATCTATAAAAGATATGCAGCAAAATGACAATGTTCCAGAAAGAAAAAAGCCCAAAAATCTTTTTGCTGCTGCTACGTTTTAAAAAGCTTTTTTTTTTTTAAAGCGTCACCACCAACGGTGTGACCCCACTGCTGGAAAACATGATGGAAATGAATCAACAAACATTACTGGCCCAAACAAACAGTGCAATCACTGCAGAACTGTCCACACGTAGTGATGAAAATATTCATTAAAATACCATTTGTAAACCGCAACACCTGCAGAAGGTGATTTCAGAAAGAGCTCAGGAGCAGAAGTGGATATTAAAACCAAACCCCAAAACACGGCTTTGTACAGGATGTAAATATTGCTGCTGTCAAACAGTGTTCCAGTTTTTCTTGTTCTTAGACTTTCATTTGTTTTTTTTAATATCACTTTTTCTTTTCCCTCTACTGACCCTGACTTTTTATTTTTTTTATTTAGAATTAATGAAAGTTAAAGTTTTTTTTTCTTCTTTTAAATGCACACTTAAACACACTTTGTCAGATTTTTGTTTTGTTTTTTTGCTTTTGTTGTAGTTCACAGCGACCAGGCAGAAATCGCCCGGTTGCTCTTCAGCGACACGTGCCACGAGGTACGGCTGTTTTTATCTTTTTAGTGTCACGGAAATGTCTACTTTGATTTTTAAATTTGCGTGGAGTCCAGATGTTTTCAGAAAGTCCTCTTAACACACCTTCATTTTGTCTTCCAGTTGAATGAATTGTTGTTGTGTAAGAACTGTTTCTACTTGTCGAACGCCCGGCCGGACAACTGGTTCTGTTACCCCTGTGTGAGTATCAACAAACCAAACGTCTTGGGTAGCAGTTGTAAGATGCAGCTCTGGTACACCTCTCCCTTTTAAACCCCCCAAAAATGGATATTTTGGGGATTGAAGCTATTCAAGAATGGCAAAAAGGGGCTCTTTCTTTAAATGTATTTCACCATCAGGATCACGGTTATTTTCACAAAACAAACGAGCTCTACAGAATTACAGTTTTACTTTTTTCTGACCATTTTTAGACTGAAACAAGTTGTTGGACCTTCTGTCTAATATGATTTCTTTCCGTGCGTTACCTCGGCAGAGCCCCAGCCACGACCTGGTCTGGGCCAAGATGAAAGGTTTTGGCTACTGGCCGGCCAAAGTTCTTCAGAGGGAGGACAACCAGGTGGACGTACGCTTCTTTGGACACCAGCACCAGAGGTCAGCACAACAGTACACAGCATCATGCTCCAGTTTAAATGATCTGGGTCTAGTTCGGAAATCCCGGACGAGCTTTCTATTTCGTCAATTCGGACCTTTAAACCTGCTGATGTGGACGTCACAGAATATATATATTTTTTTTTTTAAAGAGCTGCTTTGTTAATCTGAATCTGTGTTTTCTTTGTGACCCCGCAGAGCGTGGATCCCCGCCGACAACATCCAGGACATCAAGGTGAGCGTCCAGCAGCTGCAGGTGAAGCGCAGCAACGGCTGGAAGAAGGCGTGCGAGGAGCTGGAGGTGTACCAGCGCTTCGTCAGGGAGGGGCGCTTCTGGAAAATGAAAATGGAGGAGGCCAGCCTGCCGCAACAGCAGAACCAGAACGAGAACCAGAACGAGAGCCCGAACCAGAACCAGAACCAGAGCCAGAGCCAGAACCAGAACCAGAACCAGAGCCAGAGCCAGCGGCAGCAGCAGCAGGAAGAGGAGGAGGGCAGCGGGAGGACGGACAGGCTAGAGCGGACGGACGAGGCCGAGTCCAGCATCTCCTCCACCAGCAACGAGCAGGTCCGCCATGTGAGTGCGGTCGCCGCAGTTTTACAAAACCACATGTTGAATTGTGGCCATAAGTGAAACAAGCATGTGTGGTGGTTCTTCAGTCTCCTTTTCATTCATTTATTACATAAAACAGCAAAAACTGACCCTGTTGTTGTTTCCTGGTCCGAAAAGGATCTTCTCTAGGATCTTTTTGGTTGTTTTATTGCATCTACAAACTAGTTGCAGAATTCACCAAATTCCAGCACTTTAGACTTTAATACAGCAAATAGTGCCATCTGGTGGCTGAACTGTGGCACAATATTTCAGTGTTTTTCTCAGTTTGTTTGGCTGTAAAACTTATTTTATGAGACTACAAGTTAAAAACTATACAATCAACAATCTTTAACACTGATAAGACAGATAAATAATAATCATAAATAGTAATTATAAAGGTTACAGATGAGAGACAGCAGTCTGAGGGTTTGATTCAAGTTTGCATCTTGAGGACCAGAAAGTTTTTATTACTTCCAAATGTTCCTTTGACGATAATATGTTTTAAAAAGGTACTTTTGTGGCTAATTCATGTGTTTTATGCGACTTTATGCCATGTTGTTTTTCATATTGCCGCCTGATTTCCTTAAATAAGACCTCACGTTTCCACGTGTTTTCTGCTGGAACACCTTGTTAATATCATTATGTCAAAAATCCAAATACTGCGCAACCCTAAAATATTCACTTATTTCATATTTACCTTGTTTTTGCTTTTGCTTTTGTTTGTTTTTCAGCTCAAAGGCAGCCAGGAGCCAAAAGCAAAGAAAAGCCGCCGGACTCAAATGGTCGAGCCGAAAGAGGAAGTCAGTGTAAGTCGGTTCATTGACAAACAAACTATTTGACTATTTACCGTCTCTGTAGCCGGAGTGGGAAAACGTTTTACTTACTTTTTTCTGTTTTTATTTGGAGCCAAATTTCTAATCCTGTACGTAAAGGTTTGCGTGCCAACTGTAAAGCATAGATTCTACTAAATATGATCAAAACCAGGGTGGAAATGTTTACAACAAACATTTAAAAAAAATGTTTTAATATTTACAAAATAACACAAACAACTGTATATCATATAAGATGAAAAATGATATTCGCACCGATGCAGATATTACAGGTACATTTTAGATATTAGGAATTAAAACTGTGCTCCGACCAGAGAATAATAATTGATTACACATAATCAGACTTCGAGTCACGGTCTCCTCAGAGGATCTGTGATAAATAAAGATTAAAAACATCCAATTGCAACTTAAAAAAAATCGTGAACATTTTAATGACGCCGCCGCCTGGATCGGTTCCATATCGTTGTCTTCTGCCCAGGACCTGGAGCCGGAGGTGGAGGCGGTGAGCTCCAGCCAGGAGATCCCGGTGTCGTCGGCGCCGCCGCAGCCCGAGAAGCTGTCGGTGTCCACGCAGACCAAGAAGGCGAGCGGCGGGTCGCCGCGCACGCTCCACCGCGGCACCCAGACCAGCAGCGACGGCGCCTGCCAGAACATGTGCCACGAGAAGTACACCAAGGTCTTCAACGACGTCAAGGAGATGATGAAGGCCGACAACAAGAGGGAGACGGAGCGCGTCGTCAGGGAAGCTCTGGAAAAGGTGGCGGTCGCGTTTTCTTTTTTTTTTTCTTTTTTTTAAAGAATCGATCTAGTCGAGGTTTAAAGGACAAAAAAAAAAAAAAATAAACAGTCCCTCCGCATGTCCTCTCTGTCCCCCTTCAGCTCCGAGCAGAGATGGAGGAGGAGAAGCGGCAGGCGGTGAGCAAGGCGGTGGCGGCGGCTCAGGCGGAGATGGAGAGGAAGTGCAAGCAGGTGAAGGAGAAGTGTAAAGACGAGCTGGTGGAGGAGGTGAAGAAGCTGGTGGCGCAAAACAAGCAGCTCGTCTCGCAGACCAAGAAGAAGCAGTGGGTGAGTGTCGGGGCATCGCACGCCGACACAAAGGGCCTGGACACCCCCAGATCACACCGCTGGAAATACCGAGCATAACAAAATAATGGAGGCGGCTGCACGTTGTTATTTTAATCACTTGATGAGTTCTTCAATATTTCGGTTTATTTAGCTGATAAAAAGTAAGGGCTGGGATTTTGATTTGAAATTGGCGATAAAGTGAAATGTCATTTTAAACGCAGTCGCCTGCCGGGCACGCCCCCCAAAAAAACAGGTCTTTTTGAGGCTTATTTTTGAATTAATGACGTGATTATTTTCACGTGGACCGCCAGAAAACTAATACGTAGGAGCGACTTCAGCTAACGACACCGAGGTAACCAGTGGAAAACATTTACTGACGGAGAATTCAATGAGAAGTTGAACGGGAGTCTGCGGAGGCTTTTTTTTGTTTTTTGTTTTTTTAGCCGACCTCTGGTGGCACTCGCTGGTATTGCAGTTTGAAGGCACTTCTGCGTTGGCCTCATTTGTCACTTTTTACGTCCCGTCAATCAAAAAAAAAAAGACATGCAAATAGTGATGAGTTATTTTCAATCCAGCTGTTCGATCACCTATAATAGACATCTTGATATTATTATTATTATTATAATACAATAAAGTTTGTTGTCATGGTGTGTGTTCCAGTGTTATAACTGCGAGGAGGAGGCCATGTACCACTGCTGCTGGAACACCTCGTACTGCTCCATCAAGTGTCAGCAGGAGCACTGGCACGCCGACCACAAACGAACCTGCCGCAGGAAGAGATGAACAAGCCCCGCCCCCGCCCCGCCCCCACCCTCAACACACAGCGCGCCATTGGCTCTCGCCCTCTCCTCCTCCTGTCAGTCAGTGTCTACAAAAAAACACACACACACACACACACACACACACACACACACACACACACCTCTCCCTCCTGCTTCTCTACTTGCCTTCCTGAAAACTTTGTGGACCCGATGTTGTTTTTTTCGGCGATTTTTCTTTTTTATTCCTTTTTTTTTTCTTTCTGTTTCTATTATTTAACGTACCCTTTGTATTGATTGTTTTTCTTTCTATACTTTTATTTTTTTATTTTGTTTTTCCTCTGAATCGTGATCAGATTGCCCGAGAGCAAAAGGCTCGAATGCAGAGTAGCGGTATGATCTTTATTTTTTTTTTTTTTAATTTTTGGGTGTTTTATTTCTTTACTGAAGTGCTAATTTTGTGTCCGAATGTGTTATTTAAGCTCCCCAGTGAGGCGACATGCATGTTGATAGTTTCATAGTTTTGTCTTTTTCAATCATTACGGTAAAAAAAACAAAAAACAACAACAACAACAACAAAAAAAAGACCAGAAGCTCAACGGTGTCTAAAAAGGAGTGACGATGGATGGACCAATATAAAACTTTATGCAAATGTGAATGATCAAATGAATCTCCTCTGTAGTTTATTTTTTATTTCTTCCCCGCGCTGGATGTCGAGTGTCGATGTGTAAATGTGATGCTTGGGAAACACTTTGTTTTGTCAAAGGGGCAATTTAATTGCTGGGTTTAAATATTTTAATTCTTTTTTTTTTGAACGTCTGTTGGCTTTTTTCCTCAGTTATGAAGATTATCTGAACGGAGGAAAACGATTGACTCACTGTACAGACGCGTTGCCTTTTAACAAAGATTTCTGGTAACACGGAAAATGAAATTTGGTGAATCTTCACACAGCGGGCAGGAATTTTATTCAGCTAGATTTTCATGTGTTAAGGTGCTTTTAAAAAAACAAAAAAACAAACAACTTTTTTTGAAATGCTGTTCATGAAAAACTGAGCACTTCCTCCATCTTTCCAGGTTGGAAACAGAAATCTTCTTTTCCACGCTACATGCCAATTACAGACATTATGTGCATTATATTGTACTCGTTACTTAAAGGCTCGTTTAAAAGGAAGTCGGGTTTCCAATCAGCTCTCGCAGGAAAAATTGTGCCCAAACGATCGCCGGCCAATTTTGTTGTGACTCTTCAAACTTGTGTTTTTCAAAGACTTAATTATTTGTTGTGGTTTGTTTGTTTTTCTACTGTCATTCTTGAGCCATTTCACCACCATACACTATTTATTTCTTTTACTTTTCGCAGATATCAGTAGCTCCTTTATTTTACTCCATTATTTTTTCTTACCTCTCCGTGCATCGGAAAAACTCATCTCTGTTTATCTAAATCACATATTTACAAGTTGTTGTTTTTTTTTTTTGTTTTTTTTTTTCAGAGAAAATAAATCCCCTCATGCCTTAATGTAGCTTAGCTGTAACCCGACACCTTCGCCTTCAGGATATGCAAATAGTCCCCGCCTCTGTCTCCACCCACCCTTCTGACTTTCCTCAATCATATGGAAAGCCCCGCCCACTTCCAGGTTCCTCTGGTTTGTGATGTATGAAACCTTTCCCTGTCTGTCCTATCAAAAATTAGATTTTCATTGGGGGATAAACTTAATATATTTTGCAGACGTTAACAGCTCCCCTGTTTATTTCATGATTATTTACTTACTTCGCTTATTTTTTTTTTTTTTTCTTTGAATCGAAATCGTCAGTTCATGTAATGAGTTAAAAATGTCATCTCATCGTCAAAGTGCCTGTTTTCTCCGACCAACCTGAACTTATTCAGTTTATATCGACGTGACTGAGAGAAGCAGCGAATCGAAGAAATAATGGAAATTTCTGTTTGATAAATTGATTTCATTTAATTCACCAACCCTCAAAATTGTTACTAACTATTTTGTCTCTCGATCACACTAATCAGTTATTTTTTTACATAATGTATTTTTCGATTCTCATAATTAACAGTTGCTCTTAATTTTCTACCTGGAAAGGGGTTTATTTTGAAATCGCTGGAGTTTCATTAACAGCAACTTTAAAGCAAAAGTCGGCGTTCTTTTGTACGTTTCTTTTTTTCTCAACAAATCTTCCCGACACAAATATTAAGATTCCTTTAAAAGGAAAAAAAAAAAAAAAAAAAAAAAGCCTCACATTATTTCTAGTTTTTGTAAAAGAAAAAGGTTTTTTTTTGGTGTTTTCCTGGACTTTGTTGATTAAAAAAACAAAAAAAAACAAAAAAAACTATTCTGGTATTTTGAGAACTGCCCACTGTTTGAGAATTCAGTCGTTTTTTTGTTCCAGACTTCATCTCTAAAAGTTTTGCTTCGTCTTTCTCTGAAAACCTTTTTAAGTGTATCACTTTAAGATGTAACATGTTATTTGTACATGACGTTTCTGGACTTCATGTTCTCGTATTTGCCACAGTTCTCCTCTGCAAACGTGTCGTCTTCCCTTCATCATTGCACTACGTGTAAATAAAATGTCATTCTGTCAATATCCCTCTCCTTCATCTTGTATGTACATTGTAAATTAATTCACAAATATTCTTTTTTTTTTACCGTTTTAGTTTTGTACAACTCTTATCATATCAGATCTGTTTTACTTTCAGCTTTTTTTTTTTTTTTTTTTTTTTTTTTTTTTTTTAATACACTGCACCTTTAATGTGTCTAAATATTTCATCAGATTGCTATTTTTTTTTTTTTTTTAATTGTTAAAAAACCAACCGGTGCAATGAAATGCATGTTTCTCTCCCCAAACCCGCGAGGCTGCGTCCTGATTTTATTGTTGTTGTTTTTTTGTTTTTCACAGTTTTTATATTCGTCCATCCAGCCGTGAAGGTTTCAGTGATTTTTGTTTTGTTTTGTTTTTTTTGTCCCCTTTTGTGTACGACTTTTTGATGTCATTCCAGTTTGTAACTCTGGTTTTTAACTGCATGAGTAAAGGTGTGTATCTCCAGCTTCTTTTCTTTCTTTTTCTTTTTGTTGTTTCTTTTTTTTTTAAATTTTTTTTTTTCTTCCCCTCATGTAAACAACAACAACAACAACAACAACAAAAAAGACATAGTTGCACTCCTTTTCAGAGTAAAGCAATATGACAATGAGAAATTTCTGTCGAGCCAATTTCAGCTCGGAATAATGAGTAAATCGATCATAACTGTACTTTTCACTACTCTTACTGTATTTTAGTACACGCTACCGTCTTGTACTTAAAGTACTTTTAACAGGAATGAAATTGGTGTAAAGCTTCTGATGTTCTCACCTCCTGTAGGTCATGATCTTCTGTTCTGTCCATATGTAAACTATTAATCGTGGCTTAACATTTTCTATGCTCCCGACTTTTTTTTTTTTTTTTGACACTTTAGCTAGCAATATGTATATAAATATATTCTATGTGCTAACATGGAGAAAATAAATGTATCAACAAGTTCATGTGGTTCTGCTTTTCATGACTCGATTTTGATGTTGGAAAAGTGGCATTTCTCCAAGTTGAAAAACATATTTTAGAGATTTAATGTCTTCTTCCACACTCAGTCTATAAGTTACCCTGAATGATGTTGGTCAACTGGAACTACTCCGCTGAAGAAATAGTTCCTTTATAAACCCCTGACATATGCAACCACGAGATGTTTCTGGGAAGACTGATGAACATATTTAATTTCCTCGCGAAGGAAACAAAAACGATTTCATGGCAAAATACAGCTGAAGGTAAGACAGAAGTTTCTTTCGTCCTTCTGCTGTAATTTGAATGTGTAAAACGCTGGAGTTGAGTCTGGTGGCTTTGAATATGGGATTATGAGTATGTTGCCTTAAATCCATAATACGAATATGTTGCTATTTTGCTATATTATATTGTGCTATAGTATGACTTTTTTTTTTTTTATCACTTTCCGGATGACTTTTTTTTCAAGATTCATAAGATAAGTCACGTCAGTAAGTTGTGCGACAATCTCAAAGCATACTGTTATTGAATAAAATGATGTGTGCAGATGACCAAAAGGCAACATAAAACACTACTTTTAGACTAATATAGACGAATAAATAAACCAAAACAAATTTTTGCATTGTCAAAATTGTTGAAATATTTATTTAAGTGAAAGACTGTATGTCAACTCAAATAAGACATTTTTAAAACCTTAAAAAAAAACTGGGGACATACATTTCGCTGATAAAAGAAAACAAACAGTGAAGAAAGTGCTTTTTTTTTTTTTTCTTTTCAAAAATCCTCACGTGTTGAAACTAGAACATTCTCCACCAAAGAAGAAGCGTCGACCTCAAATCGGACTAAAGGCGGCGCTCCTCCGACCTTTGACCTCTGCACAGCTCTTGAGTTAACTCGTGAGTTAAAGGGTCTCTGGTAAAACGCCCTCATTGTTTCCTGTCGTGACATCACTGTATGAGCCCTGATTGATCTGTCCATGTAAAAATATGAAGAACTTCTCACTTTGATATTTACAGTCAAAGCGGCGGCCCGCCCGCCTGCCGCTTTGGGGGACACTCGCGAAGGTGCTGAGTCACCTTTTCCCAGCCGGAGGCGATAAAACCGAACAAGTCCAGTACTGCTGTCGGTCTGTTAGAAGGGAGGAGTTTCATTCCAGGAAAGAGAGTTTGAAAAATTACAGAAAAACTCCTATTCATTACATTTTAAAGAGCAGAAAACCTGCTTTGTTCCCTAATAAATGTGAAGAGTTCTGATGCAAAACTGCTATAATTCCTCCTGGTCACCACTAGAGGGCGGAAAATGTCCCGAGGTGTCGGAGGAAACGGTTTATTATGAATCTTTGTCTTGAATTAACCTCACGTGATCTTAATTGTAAACTGCTGCCTAAAATGACAATTTGAATACTTGATATTCTGAGTTTTCCCCTTCATTCAATCATTAAAAATTTCCCTCTGAGGGATTAATAAAGTGTATAGTATGTCTATCTACTTCATGCCTCAAAAGGACGTTACGTTTAGCCTTTAAAACAAGTTCATTTTGATTTTAGACTAACAGACTGAACAATGAGTAGTTTCTAATCTCGTCGTTGCACAAAATACGCTCCCTTTTAAGAAAAAGCTCAAAGTTGAAATAATTCAAAGAAATATATGATAATGGCCAATTGGAAGCCTCAAACTTAAAGAGGCTGTGTAAAGACTCTTCGTTAAAGCGGTGAATGCATTCCCTCAAAAAAAGTAAAACATTTGCAATGGCAAATAAATATTGCGTTGTTTTAATCCATGTTTAGTAGCTAGCAGTTTTCTTTGCATGCTGTCGTCACCAACTGTTGATGAACGGAAAAGCGAAAAATGGACGGCAGGAATGTGTACTGCAAACCACAAAAAACAAGATTGAATGTAAAAAAAAAAAAAAGCATTGCTCCACAGCGCCACCAGTGGTCAAAACCCAACAGCAATAAAACTGAAACCTAACGGTAAAAATATTTGAATTATGTCGAGTCTAATGTTTGACGTTACAATTGTCACTTTTTAAAAACTCACATTTCGGAAGTACAAACGTAAATGAGTTAGTAAAAATTAAAAAAAAAAGTAAAGTATTGACCAGTTTGAAATTTGAGGAAAGATCACAAATAATTTATATTAAAAAAAAAGCTCCTATACTATTAAATTCATTTTTGCTCCCCACATTTTGGATCAGAACTCTTCGTATAAAAGCTGGAATAAAACTCCTCAAAGCGTCACTTTATAATTTTCCATTTGACTCACATTTCAGACAAACGGCGTCCTATGTCAAACTGCTTTTGTCCTCGAGTAATGCTTTAACTCATCTTTAATATAATCTATAATCATATATTTCTATTTTCCATAATATGCTTGATGTGCGTCTGTTTCACTCAAGATAATACAATGATTTTTTTATTTTTTTATATTAGCAAATATTCAAGAGCAAAACATTCTTGAACGTCTCGTCATATACTTCTAAAAGAGAGACAAAATAAATTAAATCAGTTTCTTTTTGTACATACTTACATGATATGAATTTGTGTGTTGTTTGGCTTCATTTGAAGCTGCTAGTTTGTACGGAAAAATAAACAGTTTAAAGGCTGCAGCTGTTATTGTATGAAAGTTAGCACATTGATTTCCCGCTCAGATGGGACGGTTGGTTTAGAAAATAATGTCGAAAAAAAAAATTAAAAAAAAAAAGCTTAAAAAAAAAATAATGAAACGAACGTACCTCATGGTAAAATTGAAGGACGGCTGCGATACCTCAGACCCCGCCCTCGTATCAAAACATATCTGGTACTTTGTGATGGTTGATATTGTAAAAACTCAAAATATCATTTTTGCTACAGTTTGTTTCGTTTTCATGTATATATCATTTTCCAAAAAATAGCCAAAACTTTTCCGAGGACATGTAAAAAAACAAAAACAAAAAAACAAGCAACTAGCAAACAATTAACAGGAAAATATAGAGTGAGCCACACGTAGTTTTAAAAGCCAGAATCTTTGCTACGTTAACGATTGTCCTCGACCGCCTCCTGGCTGCAAGATTGCCACTTTTTCGGTAAACAGTCGGCACAAAATGGGCGACTTTCTCTCCCTGGAAGGAGGTGGCGTCCCTTCCTCTCAGGCCGAGTACAAATCTCACTCTCCGAACTGAAACCACAGCCCTGAACACGAATGACCTGAATACCACCACTCAATTTTTTTGGGAGCTAGCTTGGGAGTAAGCGCTGCCTGAGAGACTAAATTCAGGGCCAAAAAAAAAACCAACCAAGTCAAGCCGTCCTCCCCCTCCCTCCCTCCCTCCCTCCCCCGTGCCAGAAACTCAGCCTCGGACTCCGGTTTTATTCTTTTCAGCCTCAGGACCTTAAGTGTCTTTGCGTCCCCCCCCTCCCCTCCCCTCCCCTCCCCCCGAACGATTGTCCGCCCACCGGGGGGCGCTACATGTTGTAGGCCACGTAGATGGGGTCCAGCTGGTCGGCGAGGAAGCCGTCGCGCAGGTGCATGCGCTGCTTCTCGCCGCGGGAGTTGATGGGGATGACGCCGATGTCGACCACCACCACCACGCCCACGATCAGGTAGTGTTCCTCCAGCACCACGTTGGTGACCAGCGGCACCAAGTCCAGGGCCTCCTGCTCCGAGCCGTCCAGCTCCACCACCACCACCAGCAGGTTGGTCCACGTGAACACCGCGCTGGAGGCACCGAACAGAGAAACCACATACAGGGTTGTTGGGTTTTTTAGTAGCTGCTCATTTAAAAAAAAATGTGAGCGCTAAAAATATAGCGGTGATATTTGTGTTCTTAAATAGCGTTACGAAAAATTACTCATCGGTAAATTTAACACCTCTTTCGGTAATGCTTTATTTTACGGGTCGGTATATTCAAAGCATCCTGTTGAGAAAACATTTAATGTGGCTCTGGTTGCAGGTGAAATAGTGTTCAAATACTGCGCTTTTCAGTTGATTGATTACAATTGAAAGTGTTACCAAAAATGTGTGTTTAGTTCACGTACAGGAAGTCAAAATAAAAGGGTTCAATTTGACAAACAGAAAGTGAAGGCAAAGTTTGATGTTTTTCAAATAAAAACAGCAATTTCACATCCTTTTTGACTTATTAATATAAAATCTTAGCAAAAAAATATCCAAACTTTGTAAAAACTATGGCAAATAAAGAAACAGCACCTAAAAAGCTTTAAAGCAAAACTTGCCCAGGAAGTTCACTGCAGAGCAACTACAACCTTTTAATCTGGGAAAAGTCATTGATTCGTTTTACATTGATTGGGCTAATATGGTGTCCAAAATGGCTTGAATGCTGCAACTAAGATTGATCATAGTCTGGAAAACCCTGAACTAGAAGCCAAAGGACAATTTTCCCTGAACCTGGGCTGACAGGTTAATTTAGTTCTTTCGTTCATGCTTTCCAGCTCCGCAATTAAACTCTCGTAAACAAATCAGTCTATTTTTAGTCACCTGTTTATATTGGGATGGTTTGTTGCAGCCAAAAAAATTTTTTTTTTTTTTTTTTTTTTTTTTTTTGTGTTGTCAATGTGGTACTGTAGTTGTTGTTGTTGTTGTGTGTTTCATCACCACTCTGTGATGCTCTTGTGCGTCCTGATGACGGAGGTCTCGATGTCGATGGGGTGGTAGCGCATCCCTCGCAGCTCCATGGCTTCCTCCAGCGCTCCGACCACATACAGGGCGTCGTGACGCTCTACGCACACGCACACGCACACACGCACACGCACACGCACACGCACACGCACACACACACACACGCACACACGCACACAAACTTGAGTTTTTCTGACAGTAGCGTTTCTTTTTGGAGAAATGTTTTTACAATGTTAAATATTTTCTGTCATAGAAGTTTCCTACATTTAAAAAAACAAACAAACAAACAAACCCAGAATTTGTTTGGTTGAGTCGTTCAGACTCTTTTTAAAAAAAAAAAATTATTTAGTTATATTTGTGGTTATTTTTTGCCTCATATCTTTCTATATTAATTTTTTGTGATGGGGCCTCACAGCCAAAGAATTTTCACACAATTGTACGACTTGACTGACAAATAAACATCCTGAATTTAAAGGAGCAGTCTGTTGGATTTGGTGCCATCTAGTGGTGAAGTTGCAGATTGCAAAAAACCCCCACTAAAGATCGATCTCGTGTTTGGTTTGTCCCCTCTGGGCTCCTGTAGAAACTGTAACTCTAACAATAAGCTTTGACGTTAGTCTCATGTTAACTTCTAATTCATAATCGCTTTATTTATGTCTGAAGTGACGGGCTGCTGAGTTTGGAGGTCGTCTCCCTCAGTGTGGATTTGAAATCTGAAACTGGGTCAAAGGTTAAAGGTCGTACATTTAAAACAAGGCTGCCGTTGCAGAATAAAGTTTTACATGATGTGCTCTGTATATCTGAACAGTCTCTGTTCATCATTATAAAAAAATAAACATGCATCTTTTTCAAAACTGTAACGATGAAATAGTTTGTTGTTGTGATTTTACACTAATTAAAACATACTAATGAATATTATATTGTTGTCCTTCCCTTAAATCCTTTTAAATCCCGCACCCTGCTCATTTACTACCAAAATTCCCCATCTGAACATCTGACTACCGTTTTATTCCATTATAAATAAGTAACATTTCAGTTTCGCCCCAGATTTAGAGGACTGAGCCCTCAGAGCTGCAGAGAGAAAAACCCCGTTGATAAAAAAGTCTTTCACCTCCACTGGCGTCGGTCAGTTCGGTCCGGCGCAGGAAGCCCAGGTATCCGGTCCGAGCCCAGACGGTTTGCGTGTCTCCGAAGCTCAGTCTGGAGTTGAAGTGGTCCGACTGCAGCGCCTCGTCGCCGTAGACGGTGAAGTAGCCGCTGGCGTTGTGGCCGCTGTGCACCCAGATCTGCAAACGCACGTCCAGACATTACAGACAATCAGGTACCTACTGACGCAAAAATGATCAAGTGTTATGTTCATTAATACTGGGGGATAATTATTCTTTTCATTTTGAATTGCTTTTATCTATAAACTGTCAGTTTAGAGGACAATCCTCATCATTTTGTAAATATCGGGGAGCCGAGTTCGTTCTTTTAGTTTTAATGAACACTTAGAGATGCGATAATCAGCAGTGAATATTCATGTTCTGACAAACCTCTCCCAGGTGCGACTCTCCCATTGGTCCCTTGGTCTCCGGGTTGGCGATGATGATCCGGACCCCCGGCAGGATCTGCTCGAGGAGTGAGGAAGATGAATCGGAGAAAAACAACATATTTATAATATAATATATCTTTTTTTTTTAAAGAAGAAGAAGAAGAAGAACTTCCCACCTTGCCGGACTCCATCAGCGGCAGACTGTGTGGCGACCCCCTCTCGACTAGTCTGACCCTGCGGAGCGAAGCGACATCACACCATGAAAGAAAACGATCTGACAACAAAACAATCACTCAGACAAGTGCAGTAAGTGCAAAGTATTTACTGAAGGAACAGAAAATTTGGAGACTTTATCTCGCAATTACAAGGTTAAAGATAATTATTAATCAACGCCATTTCTTTTAATGATGAGAAAACTATCTCAAGTATTTTGGTTATTCAATTTAATTCCATCTATATACAATTATATATATATATATATATAAATGAATATATTATATATATATGGACTTATTTTCCAAAATGTGAACAAACAGTCTAAAAACCAGACGTAACCTGCGGCACAATTTCATCCCCATTCAGAAGTTGCTTGAGAAACGCTCCATTTTAAGCAACAAATAACAGTAACAAATGCAAACATAAAAACGTACTTCAACAGATTCATATCCTACATAGATAAATATAATATAAATATGAAAAGTTGTTTTTTTAATGTATTTTTTGAGTAATGTATTCATTTTATTTTATAACTTTTTTTTCTCCCTTTGGGGAATAAAAGAAGACGCGAGTTCACCAAATACCGGTTCCTTCTCCTCTCAGGACTATTTCATATTTCAACATTTCATTTCCCTTTGACACATTCGTATTATTCCCATCTTCTCTGCTGTGATTGCAGCTCAAGAGAACTTTAACAGGACATTTCCGGGGAACCGATCTGGGAACTCTCCATTTTTTTTGCAGTGATATCGAATTTTCCGCGAGTCTCTGCCGAGAGATTTAACTCCCCGAATTAAATTTGAGATGAAATAAAGAGGAGAATGCGGAACAACAGAAATCCTCCTGACCACCAAAAAAAAAAATATATAAAGCGACAGATGCGGTTTGTCAGATTACAAACAAGCAACATGGAGAGTCTCTGGTAGGAGCAGTCCTGCTGAAATCAACAGTGATTACATGTAATCATGCACGCTGACGGTTATATTTAGTCCCAGCGGGGCTGCACAGCCTCGCTGGGACTTCTCTGGATGAGAATCTGCAGACACCATAATGACAGTCTGGAAACTTCGGGGAGCGGTAACGACTCCTGACAAGTTTAAATTTACATTTTACAGTTGGGGCTGGTGTCGGCCCGAGCCGAGGTGTTGCTCCTTTAATCCCCACGGGACCACCTTGTCAGGAGAGATTTGAATAACTCCTCGTGTCGCTCGTTATCCCGGAGTCGTTGTCCATCTCCGTTGCCTGGAAACTGACAGCGTTTCACCACCTCCAGACATGAACTCTGACAGTAATGTTGAGCCCTAGCGGCGATTTCCAAACCGCTAGCTGGTTCATTAAAGTCACACTTTGTCTCCCCGCTGAAAGCCCCCCAAAAAAAAAACAAATTCAGGAGCTGCTGAATCAGCACGAGACGCAACTCCGACTGGGTTTCGACGGGTTTGTAAAAGTTCGTGTTTGTCAGACGGGATGTGGAGAGGAGGTGAAAGCGTCACATTGTTTTTTGGAGAAACTTTCCAGCTTCTCATTAGACTCATACTTTTTAACTTCACAGGGCTCCGGGCTGTAGAGGACATGTCTGGCACGAGAATAGAAATCTTTATTTATGCGGCGTGTTTGCTGAGCTGCCCAGCAGAGGGCCGCAGCAGGACGGAGATCCCACAGGACCGAACCCAGGAGTTTAGAAACACACTATATATATTTAATGTCTGCGTGAGAGCGGATTCCAGAAACAGACTCGATGTGAGATGAAATTTTGCGCCGAGAAAATAAAATACACCGGGAGGTTTATTACTGGACCAAGCGTGCAACTTTAAAGGTAAAAAAAAAACAACCCTTTTTGATCAATCTTCATATCATTAACAATTTAATCGATGACTAATTGTCGTACAAATAATGGAGGTTAATGATTTAATTGTCTTTTTGTGTTCATTTTATGTCACTATTATAGAAAAAAAACCTAATCATAGTTTACTGATACACATATTTCATCTTATGGAGAAGAACAGCCGTGAATTGGCATTTAACATTAGAACATATGAATAAAAAATAACATTTCTGTTTGCCTTTTTAAAACATAAATATGAACCTAAATATGTAACGCCTACGACTTTTATATAAAAGAAATGACTGACTATGAAAGATACCAACATTCAAAATGAAATATGTGCTATGGAGATGCTAAAACTCCTCGTGCCATTAAACCACAGAAGAAGAAGAAGAAGAAGAAGAAAAGGATGAGATGGAAAAAACGACTTAAATACAGAGATTAAATGTGACTTTCTGTTATATTTCATACGGATGAATGGAAATGAATGTAATATTTCTAATGAAACATATGGCCTCAAACTATTGTAAAGTTAATCCCAAAGTTGTCGTGGTTTTAAGCAGCTACTTCAATTCGTTTAATTCTGTCGTGAACTGAGAAGATGGATGACGGCGATGAGAAGTAAAGATGATTATTGACATGTTTAATAAATGGTGGAGAAGAGCCTCGTTTTTTTTTTTGTTTTTAATCAACCTGATATCGATAATTGGGAGAAAAAAAAAAAAAAGACTTAAAAACAAATGATTTAATGACTGAGCTTTCTTCGTTTTGGACTTATTCCATCAGGAAAAGTAATCTTAAGTTTCTCATTCTTTGATACGATAAATGATAAATAAAGCGTTAACTCACCTGTCGTGTCGCAGCGCCCTCATGTCGACAAACACGGTGGTGGGGTCGGGTCCCGAGGTGCCCTGAGGAAACACCGGCGACGGCACAGTTAGCCACGACCATCGTTTACAGAAAATACGACTACGGCTACTTCTACTCGGACCGGGCCGCGGCGGGAAGCTACTCCTCTCGTGCATTAGTGCCGACAAGAGACCAAAGCTTTTTCTTTTTTTACCTCCACAGCCAGAGGAAAGTCAAAGCTTTGGGTTTGAGAACAAAGGTGGGAATCCCAAAAGCTCTACGGCATTTATTAAATTAAATTTATTAAAGGAAATGATCAAAATAACACAGAAGATATCCCCCCCCCAAAAAAAACGTGTTAAATCAGATTCTAGTTGATTGACATGCAAACGAAACGTCACAATTAAAAGTGCTTTGAAGAGGAAAGAGAAAAAGGTGGGAAAGTGAAGAGTGATGACGCCCTGAGAAGAAAAACACATACACCAATATAAAATATCCATGATTTTGATTTACATCTCTTATATCTCTGTTAGTTTATGATCGTTTATAAGTGCTGAAACTCGTGAGTGAAATTTTTAGGGAAGAAAAATCAAGACAAGAGAAAAAGAAAAGAGATCCGACCCCTCTCTTCCTCCACCATCCCTCCGTTATCCACAAAGAGCCCGACGCCGGACACACAGCTGCATGCTGGGAGTCGAAAGGCCCAAACCCCCCCCCCCCCCCCCCCCCCCCCCCCCCACCCCCCTGAAAAAGGCTGAAAAACCCAGCGTCTCCAAGGAGAAAGTGATCACAGGCGGTTTGAAACTCCGCCCAGAAGAAGAACTTTAATTAAGTGATTTATTCGCATTTGATTGGAACAAACAGACCAAAGGTGAAGATATGTTTTTCATTTCTTTTGACACTGGAATCTTTTATAAAAGTGCGGTTACACCAGAAAAAACGCAGACGGAAATTCAGCCGTGCTGGCTAGCGAGCTACTGTGGCTAATAAGCTAGTTGCTAACACGCTTTAAAAAAAAATTAGTAAAACCGAAAGCCTGAAAGCGGAATAAGTCCGTTGGGAGTCCGAAGTGACCATATTTGGATGGAGCTGTGGGAGGAGCAAGATCTGACTCGATCTGATTGGGAACCCGGGGAAACTACGCCCCGCCCACTGATAGCGGAAACCTGACTGCACCACAGGCCTGTCAATCAAACAGACACCCCGCCAATAATGCTGCTTTTTGAGGCCTAATATCTAATAAACGACGGGATTATTTTCAGATAAACCGCCAGAAAACTATAAAGGAGGCGTGACTTTGGTGAACGACACCAAGTTGACACGTGGAAAATTTTGTGTTGACTTTAGATTTCATTGGAGAAGTTGAATGGGAGTCTATGGAGCCGGCGCATATAGAAGCCGACCCCTAGTGGTGGCCCTCGGTGGTATTGCAGTTTAAGGCACTTTCACATTGGCCTCAATTTTCAGATCTGGAAGTTATGTCCTTTTAGATACAGTCTTTTGTTGTTGTTGTGGAGTTCCTCTGTTGACCTTGATGCCAGCACAAGCTAGCCGCTATAGCGTTGCCATGGTAAGTTATCCTGCAGGAAATGATGTAATGTTGGAGGAATATTTCCAGTGCAAAGTTTTTAGGGTATTTTTTTGGGTTTCCCAGAATGCTCTTCTTAAAGTCATTTATTCGTCACACTTGGATGCGTTAACGAATAAATGACATGAAAATGTGAAAAGTACGCATTAAAAGTACGTAAACCAGCAGCGACGCGAATTTGCGATGATTGTTCCCCCAAAAAAAAAAAATAATAAATATATTTAGGTGCGATATTTGAGATCTGAGATTTCAGTGGTACTTTAAAGTTTGATCGAAAGCCAGCTGATGAGTGATGTGCTGACAGGCAGTAGGTGGTGGAGGTGGTGGTGGTTGTTGGGCGGGGGAGGGGGGTGAGGTTGATGGTGGTTCCCTACCTGGTCGGCAAGCTTTCCCAGCCTGTGAGGCTACAGCAGCGAAGAGGGGGCGGAGGAGGAGGAGGAGGAGGAGGAAAGTGAAGGGGGCAGAGGAGGAAGTAAAGAAGGAGGGAGGGCGGAGACAAAACCAAGGATGAGAAATGTGGGCGGGGTTATGCACAAAAACAAGAAAGGGAAGAGGGAGGAAAACACGTCAAAATGGAAAAACTCAAAAGAAACAAAAAAAAAAAAAAGTCAGAGCAGAAAAGATTGTTCAGCCAAATGTTAGTTTGGTCGTTTTAAAGCCGCTTGTTAAAAGGATTTAGGAAAATTATTCCACATACTGTTGAAAGTCTGTTAACTAATCGAGTCGTGCAGTTAGAAATCTTAAAATTAAAAGAATAAATTGAGGTAAAAATCTGAAACAATACTTTTATCAGGAATAAAAAAAACGGGTTTTAATAACAGCACATTTCGATGTGAAACAATCCGAGGTTTGTAAAATCATAGTTGAAATGTAAAAGCGATGATCAGCTTGAGATGGAGGGACGACTCTGAACCTGAAGGACATACAGTAAAAAAAAAAAATGAATGTCTCAGGAACTGATCTGATTGGATGAAAGACAGCAGGTTGCAGAGAATGACCCGTGACTTTAACTCTGCTAATATCTGGATTAATGTGTAATTCTTGCACTGATGTGTATATAATATATATTTTTACACTTCAAAGGCAGAAAATGAAAAGTTATCAAATGACCCGAGGAGCCGTGAAAATCTTTCAAGCGATGAACGAAGGTTGTTAAAACGTTCAAATTCACCCCAAAAAATATACACAAAACAAAAAGTCAGATATTCTCAGCATGTTTCAAGAATTAAGACGAGAAGACTGATAGAAGTTTAATCTCTGCGTATAAAGACTGAGTTTAGCCGAGCTAAGCACAAAAACTGGAAGCAGGAGGAAAAGTAAACGGAGACGCCTTCCTGAAACTCCCAACCTGTCTCATATTTGTGGATGTTTTCCAGGGTTCAACTCCTCCCGGAAAATGTAACTTTTTTTTCCAAATAAAATGATGAAATTTTACACCATTTTTGACCATTTTAATTACAGTAACTAATATTTTCAAAAAGAAATTCAAAAAAGTCTACAGCAGCTAACTGTAACAGAAGCAGGTCGGTTCTTGAGATGCCCTCGGTCTCTGTTAAAAAAAAAAAGTGAAATGGAAAACCGAGAAGGTGAAAATGTGACGGACCTGCAGGCAGATCGCCAGGTTGACTCTGCAGCCGAAGGAGGTGCTGACGGCTCGAGGGTGGAGTCCCAGATCCTTGAAGAGTTTGGAGAAGGACTGCGTCAGGGCGATGCGGGGACGCTCCTCCGCCACGACCACGCAAGTCCTCACCCGGGACAAGTCCAGACCTCGAGACTGGAGAGGGAAGGGAGGGGAGGGTGGGGAGTGTAGGGAGGGGAAGGTGGGGAGGGGAGGGTGTGGGGGGGGGGTGACAAGGTTTGTTGGAGGAAACATCACTTCTGACCCTCGATTCACGGGATTTGAAAAAAACAACAAAAAAAAAAAACCGCGAGACAGAAGCCGTCCCCCTCTGACCTTCAGGGAGTCGGTCTGCAGGCCGAGGCCTTTGGTGCACAGCTCCATGACGCTGTAGGAGCAGAAGGTGTCGCGCACTTTGTACTGGCTGACGGCCGACAGCCAGAGAGCCGGGTTCACTTCCAGCTCGGACGGAGGGATGAGGATGGACTGGTGACCTGAGTACACACTGCAAGAGAGAGCCGGACGTTTCTACCAACTCTATACTCTAAATCTAACACAACTTCAAATTGGTGCTTTAATGGATTTTGTTGCCAATAAGCAGAATATAGAATAGAATATATTTTCCCTTGTTTTTTTTATTTTTTTATTTGACAAAAAAATGATGCATTTTCTCACAACCATAGACTATTATCATTGCAATATATATTAAAAGTAATATTGAATTAAATAATACAAAAAAATATGTCTCCTACATAATCACCAAACGTTGGCAAAATAAAGTTTATAGTGAAGCTACGGTGGTTTTAATGTTATAATGGTAGAGAGGGCAAGAAATGACCGAATTGACAGGAGCCTTTTGTTTGCTTCAAATTATTAGAAATAAAGTGAAACAAATGTTTTAAAGATCGGGAAAAATGTCTGGAGCCATAAAATATGTCAGAATTTTGTATACAAAAAAAACCTCTAAAAGACTTTAAATAAATATAATCCACTAATTCTAACTAAAAACTGAACTTTTCTTCCCTCTTGTGTTGTTTAATCTGTAAATAACACATTTTCCAACATATCTTTTGTATGTTTTGTCTACAAAACTCTCACTTTGTAAAGGAAAGTTATGAAAAACAAACGTGGTCTGAGTGAACACTTAAATATATACTTTTTTTTTTTGCGTCTCACCTGCAAAGGCACCAGAGGACGAAGCCCAGGCCGCAGTACGGGTCGAGGCAGATGGCGACCTCCCTGGACGGGTAGAGCTCACACTGCAGCTTGATGGAGCGGCAGAAGGCACTGGTGGCTGTGTGAGACATCTGCCGGGAGACGGAGACACGACGGACAGATAAAAAAAACGTTAAAACAAAGAAAATACAGATTACAGTATTTGGTTTTTTTCCCGCTGCAACGTCGAGAAACAAATCAGGATTTTAGGTCGGAAAACCTTCGATAAATTCAAGAGTTTCTGAAAGGGCTTTGGGTGCTGACGCAGCAGTGCGGAGATGGTGGGCAATTATTTGACCAAAAACAATGTTTTTTAATGTAATTTGAGACATTATGATATACATTTAAAATTCTGCCATTGAAGTAATAATCCGACTGTTTTTAACGAGTATTTTTGTGCAGTGTGTGTGTGTGTGTGTGTGTGTGTGTGTGTGTGTGTGTGTGTGTGTGTGTGTGTGATTTTGGAAGACTTCCTTCCTGACTCCACGGCTGGACATTTTTGTTTATAAGTCATTACCTTGACTCCAGCGAGCATGCCGGTGGTGGAGACGCTGAAGTCCAGGTAGGCCAGGGTGTCGGGGTTGGACGGTTTATGCAGCAGAGGAGGTTTCTTCTTTGGCAAATCGTCTTCAAAAAGAAAAAAAAAAAAAAAATCAACCATCGGCACGACGTCATTTCCATGATTTGAAACAGAACTTAAGGGGAAAAAAATAATTAATTCCCGCAAATAAACAGATAAAACTGTCTATAAACCAACTTCATCTGAAATGACCTCTTTGAAACTGGAATTCAAATATGTCAGTTTTAGCCTCAGTGTGTCAGTAAAAGATATCTGTGTCTGTGTCTGTGTGTGTGTGTGTGTGTGAGTGTCTGTGTGTGTGTGTGTGTGTGTGTGTGTGTGTGTGTGTGTGTGTGTGTGTGTGTGTGTGTGTGTGTACCTGTGTCCAGGACGGGAGGCCACGACCGGACGTCCACGGCCGCCGAGGCCTCCTTCGACCTCAGCAGCTTGTTGATGACCTGCGTGGTCATCACACACACCGACCGGCTCACCTGCGACGACCAATTAAACGAGGGCATTCAAATATATATATATATTTATATATTTTTTTTAATCGATCGTTTTAAATCACGCAAATCCAGATGTTCTATTTCTTTATCCCTCAAATTTCGTGATGCGCCCTCTGGTGGAGGCCTCCGGTAAGACGTGGCTAAGAATGTGAACGAATACAATCAGGACTTGTGGTTAAAAGAAGCAAATATATCTCCCATATATCACAACAACAATAACTTTGAAGCATAATTTTGCCCCATTTTCTTAACGGCACCGGTTGGATGCAACTTATAAATTAGTCAAACAATCTTTTTTTTATATCCCCGAACAGCATCTTTTCTTTGCGTCCATCTTTTCAGGTGGATTGAAACAGATGAAAGTTTCTCTGCTGAGAATAATCAGTCAATCTTTTTTTAGTCCGATCATTCTTAAAAAGTAAACGCGTCCGTCCGCTTTCTCTTAAAAACGGTCCCTCCACTTCAGCGTGAGGACGATGCGACTAGTTACGAGTACAGTAAAATCGCTGACGGTGTTGTTGTTGTTGTTGTTGTTTACCTCCACGATCATCTTGACGGTGGGCAGCGTGGTGGCGATGTTCTGCGGGTGAGGCGGCCGCACCGTGATCGGCACGCAGCCGGCGTAAAGGCAGCCGTAAAACGCCACGATGAGGTCGATGCCTGCAAAGGGAGGAGGGAGATTTAAAAAAAAAAAAAAGGGGGGGGGGGGAGGGGTGAGGAAGAGGAAGAGGAAGAGGAAGAGGAGGGAGACAAGAAGGTAATTCAGGATTTTGGAGAAAAAAGAAAAAAAAAGAAAAATCTTTCTCCACTTTCTCCTATTTACAGTCAGTTCTGGAATTTAATTAAACTGGTGGCTCTACATTTTTACATTTTAATTCAATGAATTCTGAATAAATCAATTCAGTTAAGTTATCGATACGCTGATTGTGGAATAATCAGTGTATTATTTAGCTATAACGAGCTACTATAATAAAAGCTAACAGTTAGCCCGGCGTCTTGGCGCGTGAACAAACTGAACCGGAGAAGTTTGTTCCAACGCCGGCGGAAAGTCGCTGGTTTTCCCGCCGAAAGTGAATAAATCGTCCCGGTCAACGTCACCGCTGACTCGAAGCGGTTTTAACTTTCTGCTAACTGCTAAAAGACATCACTTCCTGCCTGAGACGAGCTGGGAGCTTCAAAATAAAAGCACCAGCATCTCTGCTCACAGTACTTTTTTTTTTTTTTACTTTATTATAACCGTGATTTATTTGAGATTTATTATAACAGTACTTTATTTTGCTTTGCTTGGCTATTTATAAATTGCAATACATATCGAAGCGGCACCAACGTATTGTGACGAGATAAGCTAAAGGCGCGCTGGGTCGGATCAGCTTTTATTTTGAAACCTGAATGAATTTATAGATATCGGCGTGTTAGACATGAGGCGAGCGAGCTGTTGTGTTGTGTTGTGTTGTTGTGTTGTGTTGTGTTGTTGTGTTGTTTACCCGGAGGGTAGACCAGTGCGACGTGGTCTCCGTCCTGCAGGTGGCCCCGTTCACCCAGCATGGCGGCAATCTTCTCTGCTCTCTTGTGCAGCTGAACACAAGTCAGAGAGCTGGCTATCGTACCCTGGAGGAGGTCACACACACACACACACACACACACACACACACACACACACACACACACACACACACACACAGCAGCGGATGATTGACACGTTCAATCAGCGATGTGTATCAGCAGACGTCATGTCAGATTTTCCGCTGCAGCATCTCAGCGCCGGACAGCTGTAAGCAAACCAGCTG
The DNA here is from genome assembly GCF_022577435.1 of Embiotoca jacksoni. Taxonomy (NCBI): domain Eukaryota; kingdom Metazoa; phylum Chordata; class Actinopteri; family Embiotocidae; genus Embiotoca; species Embiotoca jacksoni. The sequence goes on from NW_027185401.1 coordinate 326,485, forward strand.
TTCGTGTTGTCATCATGCAAACAAACCAAACGGGTCACACGCGACCTGTTCACACGATCTCACGTTCAAACTGCATCATGAGAACCATTTCTATTCTTTCTTCAACCAACACTGGAAATAAAGCTGATTTTGCAGCATAAAAAAGAAAAAAGGGGAAATCCTGGCAACTATAAATTTCAAAATACACAGATTTGTTTGTTTGCTGCACTTGTTTTATGTTTTAACCTCGACAGGACCTCGCTGCTGACCTCCCGTTCAAAAGCAATACAAGTTGTAAACAGGTAGACAATAGTTGGTGGATATCTTCATGTACAGTGTGTGTGTGTGTGTGTGTGTGTGTTACCCTGGAGTTGAGGAGTGTGTACAGGACGTGGTCTGGAGTGGTCTGGGCTCTCCACTGTAACACCTCAGACAGGAAGAGGAACTGAAAGACACAAACAGTCAAAAATAATTATAATATATACACCGCATTTGATTATACTGAATCATATCGACACCGGGAACAGAGCTGCAAACACCGCGGGAGGATTCACTGTTAAAAATGACATCAGTTCATCGACCCACCGCAGCGCAGACACCGACCCTCTCAAACCCGCCGGAATATTTCAATAATCGGAGCCTCAACCGACAGGATCGGGTCGGGTCTGACGGTTCAAGTTGTCAATTACAAACTCGAGAATTCAGACATTTACAAACACGTCGTACATTTTTGACAGCCGGAGCGTTAAAATGAGGCTGAAATGAGCAAAGATGTCTCGGCGTGTTAAACACCAGCTGCTTCGACTGCTCTCTTCTCCTGTTTCTGTACGTTTTCACGTGTTTATTTACTCGTTTTGATGCGCGTGTTCATTTGCATATAGAGCGGAGAAGTGAGGTCACTCGAGAGGCATGTTGATGCCACGTCTGAACAGGATCAGAGAAAACATGCTGAGCACGTTAATATACTTCCTTGTGTGCTTTGAACAAGTTAAAATTCTGCAGAAAACCTTATTTCTTCTTGATGGAAACTTATTACACGTCTCTTTGTACGCGTTAAGACAATTCTCGGTTGTTTCCTCTGATAATATTTCAGAAAATGACCTGCAGCTTTAAAAGGACTCGGTGCAGACTGACCCCTTTAAAATGCAACAGACAAACAGACTTTAACCAACTTTTTTTTTCTCAAGTTCAGTGAACCTTAACAGATTTACAGATGGTAAAAATCAGAAATTTAAGAAATGATTAACTCAAACCTCAAACTTCCATTTTTAAATGAAAAACTATTTCATAAATAGTTCCAACTCAGAATACTATTTAAAAATGTCCTCAGCTTCTTTGTACAGCTAACAGCAGCTTCCTGGAGAAAAGCCAGCGCATGAACTCAGGAGCTGTTCTCACTTTATTACTTCCAATAAATTCTTTCAATGGTGTCTTTTTTTTTTTATATAGCTTTTTAAAATATCACCACAGTTAATTGGGTGAGCGTAATTTCTTGGAAACATCCCTGTAAATGTATGAATTTTTTTGGGCCTCGATAGCAGTCTCCTGATAAAATATAAATCTGGCAGCTCAGTGGATCTTACTGTGCTGGGAAATTAAGGTGGGGGCTGGAGGGGTGCTCTTAATTTGGCGGGGAGGGGAGGGAGTGTAACGGGGGTGGTGGTGGTGGTGGTGGGGGGGACTTCACACTTTACGACAGCGGAGACAAAAGGAAGACGGGAGCGATGGAAATTGGAGACGGGAGGAGAGAACAAATCAAGACGGAGCGAGTTTGTTTCTGGGCTCATGAATTTTTCAGGAATTGCTGCTGAGTGGAGCTCATGCCTGTTACGTTCTGCTCTGCCAGACAGAGTCGTGTGTGTGTGTGTGTGTGTGTGTGTGTGTGTGTGTGTGTGTGTGTGTGTGTGTGTGTGTGTGTGTGTGTTGCCGGCCGCTCCGCTGACAGATGAAGACTCAAGAGTCTGAACCCTCCGACCGTAAAGCTCCCACTCTGCGGTCCGGGGGGTGCGCTTGATTTGTGCTGCAAATTTCACCGACGGGGACCAGATACTGAATACTGAAGCAGATGAAGGAGCTCGTAAAGTCTGCGAACCTTTTGTATCCTCAGCAGTTGTACAAAAAGAAAGACCGACTGGGCTGCGAGTGAGATCTGTTTTTTTCTGATCGACAGAGCTGACAGAGGTTTGTTTGGTTTTTTTTTTCCTCTTCGGGGAAATCAAAGCGGTAGTTTGGGTTTCAGTATTTATGTGACTTAATATAGTGTTTTTACGGACGGTCTGTTTAGGGTGTTTAAACCTCTTTCCTGATACTTTTCTTTTTTTTATTCACTTTGGATTTGATGAGAGAAGTTGAATGGGAGTCTATGGAGCCGGAGGCTTTTTGGAGCCGACCTCTAGTGGCACTCGCTGGTATTGCAGCTTTAAAGCACTTCTTGCATCGGCCTCATCTTTCAGAGCTGGAAGCTACGAACACTTTTTATATCCAGTCTGCAACATATGATCACGTGGGGCAAATTTGTGGAAACGTTTTTTTTACATGGGAATCTACTTCACACATTACACCGTGAAAATGTCTCAAAACCACGTCTCACTTGTGTAAAATCACACGAGATTGAAAATCCGTGTGATTTTTCTGTAATGTAACAACAGTTGTTATTTGATCAAATTTCAGCACTTTAAAGAGGCTGAAAGGTACATATCGTCAGACCAAGCATAGCTACCGGCGTACAGAAACTCTTGAAGAGCCGGGTATCATTTCAGAGTATCCAGAAATACGTTCAGATTTGTTTTTTTAAATTTTATGGCCAACGCCTGCATAACAAATCATCCCTTCAAACGAGCGTATTTCAGACTCCGCCATCAGAGCGATCACGTTTAAGGCGGTTAAAGTGGTTTGTGTTGGATGTAAGAGAAGCGGTGACCCCCATTTAAACCTCCGCGGAGCTCCTCGGGAGATAAAAAAATACACCGCTGATAATAAAAAACAACCCTGTTATCTGGAAGAGAGAGGACCGGCATGCCGAACGCCGACACAAAGGAGCTCTTGAATTCCAGGCCGCAGATACGAATCTGGTCTCAAATAGCGAGAATGAAATGGCTTTCAGCGCCAGCGTCGGAGTCTCGTGTTTTTAACGCCTCGGCCGTATATCTGATGTCATCATCGGTCGCTTCGCCGAAGCCCGACGCGGCGACCCGCCCGGCAGGGACAACGTGACTGACATTCGCATTAAAATACACACATCTTCAAATCCGACAGAGTACTGTCGAGTTAGTTTGAGGAGGAAAAAGATTTCTCCTCTCGGATTCGTTTAGAAAGTGATGACGGTGCGGAAACTTTGGAGGAAATTCCTGAAAATCGCTGTTTTGTTTGAGGAATTTTAAAAGTGGACAAAAAAACTTCAACAGACACTTCGGGTGAGTCAAGTAAAGATATAGGTTTAAAAAAAAAAAAAAAAAAAAAAAAATTACATTAGGATGTCGTTTTATGGACACGGCACGAATAAACGTTATTAATCACACGTAGAAAAAAAAACATGTCAACAAACACAGACTTTAAATAACGGCTGCACCGATAGTATGTTTGTAAGAATAAAAAGGAGCTCACACACACAGAGGGGCTTGGTTTTCAGGAGGATGGGGGTGGAGGTGATGGTGGGGGGGGGGGGATGATGGGGGTGGAGGTGATGGTGGGGGGGGGTGATGGGGGTGGAGGTGATGGTGGGGGGGGTGATGGGGTGGAGGTGATGGTGGGGGGGAGGGGGAGGATGATGGGGGTGGAGGTGATGGTGGGGGGGATGATGGGGGTGGAGGTGATGGTGGGGGGGAAGGGGATGATGGATGAACAAGTCGACAGATTGGAAGAACGAAGCGACGACAACGAGGACGAAGATCAGAGTACGAACGAGCTCCGATTTGTCTTTCAAACCCCGACGGACCAGATTCATCCGTTCAGCCCTCGAGTTGTTCAGCGGCGACTAATTAACGACATATTAATCATTAAAAGTTCGGATAAATAAAGGTTTCTGACTCGTCGACTTTTTGCATTTCACTTTTAAAACGTCGTTTTAAGTCGATGAAATAAAAAGCGACGGAGCGTTGGATCGGTGTTTTCATGTCACTTTGGGTTCCTGAACTATATCTCAGTCGATCTGAGGTCTTCGGGCTGTTTTTTTTTTTAACAGGACGGGGGACGTTTTTTTTTTTTTTTAAACCACCACGTGGACGTCGGACGTGCAGCCGAAGCGGCCGCCGAGCCGCCCGTTGTTACTCGGAGGCCTGTCGCTTCTCGTCAGAGTCGACAGGACGCTGCGTGTTTGCAGCTGATGGCGTTTCTTTTCCCCCCGAGTGAGAGCGGAGAGGAAATCACTCGTGTCGGTAACACACGGCGCCTCCTGCTCTCCATCAGCCCCGATCTCACGCCTTTCTGTCTCCGAACTCATCGTTGTTGTCTCCTCCGCTCTCCTCTTTTGATTTCTTGCTCTCGCGACCTCCGGTCCTCCATTTTCAGTCCAGTTCTCTCGGGTTCACTTTAGATTCTCGTCTTCCTTTTTACTGCCACGAACGACGCCGCCAGGTATCCTGAATAATATGTGATGACTCAGCAATATTTACGAATTGCAACCATAGACTGGATATTAAAAGTGTTCGTAGCTTCCGGGTCTGAAAAACGAGGACGACGCAGAAGTGCCTTAAAACTGCAATACCACCGGGTGCCACTAGAGGTCGGCTCCAAAAAGCCTCCATAGACTCCCATTCAACTTCAAGTCAATAAATCTTTTCCTACAAGTTATCTCGGTGTTGTTAGCTAAAGTCACTCCTTCTTATTAGTTTTCTGGAGGTCCATCTGAAAATAATCCCTCATTCATTAAAAAAGAAGATTCAAGAAGACCTGTTTTTGGGGGCGTGTCTGTTTGATTGACATTAGATAAACTTATCTGATAAATATGAAAACTTCCTTCAAAAGGTCATCAGCGATTTTTAGAGTTGCGTTCGTGTGTAACAGTTCGTTTTGTTTAACGGTAGATGTTGACACTCGCACACCGACGCAACGCAGAAATGAATTAAAGCAAAACTCGACGTGACGATTCTAAAAAAACAAACTAAAACGACAACATCAAACGAATCGATAAGAATTGATCCGAACGAATAAAACCAAGATGGAGGGAAGCATGAAATGAAACCGTATTATGTACACGTATGTGTGTGTGTGTGTGATGTTTCTGATGATAATGATGATGATGATGATGATGATGAAGAAAACCAGCAGAGCCCCCCTTCTCACACACACCTTCCTTGCCTGGTCGTTGTCTTCGATCTGACCTAGATCGCGGCCGCTGGCCTGAGCGATCCTCTTCCCCGACACCAGGTTCCCGACCATCACGGACGCAGGACCGATTTCTAGAGGAGATCAGATGAAAAGATCAGATATTTATTTCGCGTTCGTTTCCCCGTTTTTTTCCCCCCTTGGTGATTGGTTCCTTTGAAGACACTGCTGCCTCCTGATTGGATACGCCGATGACATCATTTCATTTAAACCAGAACCCATCGGTTTGTGTTGCGACGTTTTGAAGCCTTCAGTCGGACTTTCAGGCCGCTGCTATCCTTTTTATTTTTTTTCACGTTATTTATACGAACTGGGGAGGAGCCAGAACCCGAGGACACGCCCCTAAATACACTGCTTTTAGAGGCCTAATATCTAATCAATGACGAAATTATGTCCAGAAGGAAACTCTGATCAGAAGGAGGGAATTTAACTTATGGCCCCATAATGACTCGCAGAAAACATTTACATTTTTCAATGCGAGTCTATTGGAGCCAGCACCTAGTGGCGATCACTGGTATTACACTTTAAGGCACTTTTCAGACCTGGAGTCCATTTTTATCTACGGCCTATGATTTAAACTCCATTTAACTGCAGTCATCCTTCCTCCTCATAAGCTGCCAATATTTAGTTGTTTATAAAAGTAGTTTGTTATATATAGAAGCCCTAAAAGAAGATATTAGTATGGATTGTGTTCTAGGTGCAAAATCATCCAAATAAAATGGCATTTAAATCAAAACTTTTAGTAGCTTCTTTCCATTTTCTTTTTTTTTTTCCAGAGTTGCAGATTCATATAAACCGTGACTCTCCACATACTGAGATTTATTATTTTGTCATTTCTGTGTGGGGTACCTGGCTGTTTCTGCCGCGGTTTGGGCAGGTTGGTGACGCAGGTGTGCGGACACATGAGCACGTTGCAGGGGTGCAGCGCCCCCTCCAGGAAGAGCTGCTTGGTCTCGGAGAGGTGGATGCCGCCCAGCGGAGTCTTGGGCAGCGTGTTGGACGGCACCAGAGCCAGGCAGTAGACCCCGACCTGGTGGATGCCGTCTATCGCCTGGAAATTCAGGATGCGTTCGGAGAAGAATACGGTTCAGACTGAAAGTAGGTAGACTGAGACGATGTGAAAATTCAAGCAGCCTCCCTCCCAAAATAAAAGGATTAAAATGACTGCAAAATAATTCGATTTTAATTTTGCGGTTTGAATCGGTACTTTATTGACAATTTAAGAGCCAATCTTAGTACATTTTTCTTTAAGTATTCGTCACCAGCTGCAGTAAACGTTAATGTTTCGGCCCCGTAACGTCACACTTTGTCATCTCGTTTTGAAACTGCTGCCTGTTTCTGTAAACTCAAAAAGCTGAATGCAAAAAACAGACAGCGATGGATAAAATAATTAAAAAAAAAAAAAAAAGGAATAAAGAGAATTGGTTTCAATCGCAGCCGTTAAAAGTCCAGACGGCTTTTATAGCTTCACCACAGTCGCCACGCCGGCTTAGAGAGCCGAAGTACGGACTCAGATTTTATCTGCTGCAGCTCAGTATGAGCGTATAGCTCAGCATCACACACTGTATATAAGTGTGTGTGTGTGTGTGTGTGTGTGTGTGTGTGTGTGTGTTAGAGTGAAAGAGACGAGAGATGTGGTGTGAAAAGCTTCATAAAGTGCTCTATTAAACCGTCTGGTTCATGTTAAAGGATCAGTCTGGTTTTTATTCTCTCGTTTTCTTATCGTCAACAAATCCCACGAAAAGACCAAAACCGGCAACGTCTGTTCAGTCTTTCAACACGTCCTCACTTCTCCACGCTGTCTTCGTCTCCGAAGACGTAATACATATTTAGAAAAAAAGATTGTTTTTAATTAATGTTACTAAAAACAGATGGAGGTTCCGTTTTTTTTTTAGGACTATTTTCTGCAGCGGATGGATCCATTTACGGCCGCTCTGTTGGGCAATCGGGGGCAGCAGGGCGGTTTATGTGAGAAAATAAACAACATGGTTATAAAGGGACATGTTGCCCTGGGCAACCGTGAGGCTCGCTGATGTGTTTTTAATAGTTTTTGTAAAATAATGGAGCTCCATGGCACAGAACAATAAGATATGTATTTACTCAGATGAACGCAAAGTTGTGGTTTATAATATGTATGTTTAAACACACTCGTATTGCTGTTCTAAGTCTTACAAAAGTGTGTGTGTGTGTGTGTGTGTGTGTGTGTGTGTGTGTGTGTGTGTGTGTGTGTGTGTGTGCGTGCACCTGCAGAACTCGGCTCATCCACTGGAAGCTGTCCTCCTCGGTCGAGTCGGGCCGCTGCTCCGCCGCGACCACGATCCTCTCATCATGAAGCACCGTGATGGAAAACACCGCTATCCTGCAGAACACACACACACACACACACACACACACGCACACACACACACACACACACACACAGTGAGTCCTAAACATTACAACCTTCATTCCAGGATGATCTTTTTATATCCAATCATGCTCCTGATCTGTTGCCAGGTAACCAAATTAGTTGTGGGATGTCCAACCAGGTGTTTTTTTTGTTTGTTTCTTTTTTTCAGCTTCACACGACTGTTCCAGTTTTTTGTTGCCCGTCCCAACTTTTTTTTTTTGCTGCCATCAAATTAAAAATGAGCTTTTATATTTCATAAAAAATTACAACACTGCAACATGTAAATACAGATTTAAACGCAATTAATTGCAGCACAGACAATTCAGAAGTATAATTTAATATTAAACTTTTCGGTCTTTTTCCTTCTGCACACATTTGAATGAAGAATTTGAACTTTTTGTACTTTTCATGCAGGATTTCTTCAACAGACAGAAACTTAATGAACCAACAGATGAGGTCGTTACAGTCCCATTCATCCTGTTTGATTGACAGATGAAGCGCAGAATCATTTTGTCTGACGCCTACCTGCCCCGGTACACGAACTTCATCGGCTCCACGGCGAGCGCCGTGGCAACGATGTCGTCGGCGTTGTGCCGACGCCCTCCGACCACCATCAGACCGTCCATCTTCCCGGCAACGAAGATCAGACCCGCGGGTCCGATGAATCCCAGCAGGCCGGTCCTGGTGAAGGGGAACTCGCTGATGGGCGTGCCGTTGCTGCACACGGGGAACACCTGCGTTGTTTTTTTAAATTTTTTATAAGACATAAATAGATTAAAAATTATCTGAATGAAACACACAGAACAGGAAAAATACAACTAACAAAAGCATGTACACCCTCACCTCGAAGGTGTTCTTCGTCATACCGGCCAGGCCGTAATAAGAGGTTCCCGTGGCAACCGTACAAACGCACAACTCTCCGATCTCGTCGGTTTTACAGAGCTGGGGGACGCCTTCGAGCCTCACCGCGCACATCATCCCTGCAGACAGAAAAAAACAAATCACTATTTGTCACTTCATGGAAGGAAAAAAAAAAATCAAGGTCCTGCAGGTTTTATTTTGAAACTCCAGACTCCAATCAGATAGACATCCACACTTCTAGAAATATAATTCTTTTTGTCTTTTTATAGCAAATCAATAAGGAGCTTTTAACAAACTTTAATTCAGTTTTATTTACAAAAAGTGTGTCCATATTTTGGCCGATTTGTAATCAATAAGCTCCATCTGGGATTCCAAAAATAAAATAAAATAAAATAAAATACCAAACCATTCCTTGAACTGAAATATTAATAACACAGAGGAGAAATAAGCTCTTTCAAATACAAGTCTTAAATTTGTTCATTAAATAATACCAGTAATATGATCTCAATAATTCCAACTACACGTTTTGGGGATTTTTATGCTTATAGACGTGTTGGAAATAAAAATGAAAGATAGAAGACAGAAGGAAAGAACAAAAAGGAAGAAAAATGTGCTTAAAAACAACAAAAAAAGGGGACTAAAAAAACAATGAATAAAGTTGGGAAATGTCTAGACCGAAAAAAAAATAAAAGAAACAAAACAAAGAAATGTCTCAAACTGATTCAACAAAGTCTTAAAAATTAAGATAATATTTCAAAGTCAGAGAGAAATCGAGCTAAAAATAAAAACGCTGATTTACGACTCTTATGAGCGGCCGGTCGCTCCAGCGGTCGGACAAAAGTAGTGATGAATTTTAATATCCGAGAAGAAAAAAATGTAAATATAATATACGCCACAACTTAAAAAAAATAAAAATAAAAACGCGACTTCATCTGGTCTCACCTCCGGGCATGACGGAACCGACGTCCTGCAGCGTGAGTACCGACAGCTTCTCCTCCGAGTCGACCCGGATCACGCCGTGACTCAGACCCTGCATGGACAGCACGCCGCGACCCGGAGGGGTGCTGCCTTCCTCCGCCGGCCTGCAGACGGGACGAGCAAGCAGCCAATCAGAGGCGGAGGTGTTGATGCATTTTGGAGCGTTAAGTTGATCTTTTTTTGGTCTTTTTCAGAACCGAAGGGAATTCTTCATAATTGCAGATTTCACCTTTTAATTAAAGACATTACTGGAAAGTGAGAACATTTAAAGAAAATTTAACTTTATAAAGTCTGAATATTTTTTAAAGCCAGGATATTTAAAAAAAAAAAGGGAGGTTAGTTTGGGAGAGTGACGGTAAGTACCCCCCCCTCCCCCCTCCCCCAAACCCCAACCCCCCTCCCGGTTGTTACCGGACCATTTGAAGGTAATTAAATTCAGCTTGAAGTCCGGATTAGAGGCTTGGATCTGCTGAATGTCAATGAGGGAGCTCACAAATAGAAGAACAAACACATGTGTGAGTGGGTTTAAAAATAAAGTGAGTTCATTACTGCCACACCCGATGAGGCAAAGTGCTATTTATTAGCACACACACACACACACACAAGCAGCTTTTACAGTGTTGTAATGAAGAAATAAACTGCAGCCAGCTTGTGAACGGCAGCTGGTTTGAGCGTAATGTGGAGTTCAGATGTTGCAACTACAAAGAGGATGATGAAAGAGGTGGAAATGTGAGTTTAGTGTTTTCTGAAGCCACAAAACTCTAAAGTCAGGAACTTAAATGGGTTAAAAAAAATGGGGGTAAAATGGAAGCTAGCCAAAGCCGCTAAAAGCTTCGTATTTATTGAAGGGACGAAATACATCTGCGTTTAGTCAAATTCATTAACGAAGAAAGGTATTGATGGGAGGTACAGCCATGAAATAAGTGATAAATGTCTAAATTTGGAGGATGTGAATCTTCGTGATGATTATTTTGTACAAAATTCAAAAAATTTCGACACCACCAAAAGCTTCTTGTGAAGGGGACTAGGTACATCTGTTTAATAAAATCATTGAAGACTCAAGGTGCTGGATTGGCCATAAAATAAGTCATAAGTGTTTAAAATTGGTGGATGTGACTCTTTGTGATGATTATTTTGTAAATTTTTTTTTTAAAAATTCGACATGAAACTTCTGGAAGTTGACGTAGTGATTACTGACTTTCCAATAAAATTGAAGTTTGTCTTCGAGCAGTGAACCGAGTCCGTTCATGTCTCTCGTGATGTGTTAAACAGAAAGCAAAGTCAGTAATCACGACGTTAACTCCCAGAAGTTTCATGTCGAATTTCTTTGAATATAAAAAAAGTAAAAAAAAATACTATAAAAAGACCCACACAGACAACAAACGTGTCACTGGTGTGGTGGCGTACCTGCGTATGGCGACAGTCAGCGCCTCGGGGGAGCTGGCGCACGGGCAGATCACCTCCGGCTTCAAACCTTTCGTCTGGAAGACGTTGAGGAAGGCGTCGCAGGACGAGATCGACCCTGAGAGACACGTTAAAAACAGTTCGGTTACCGGCATCGTAGCAAAAGCGAAGGTTTAAAAGTAGCTCGTCACGGCGATGCTTTCGCACGTTTGGCGTTTTCTTACAGGGGTTGGAGCCGTCGGCGACCACCAGCATGCGCAGGGAGCTCAGGTTGACGTCGCGCTGCTCCCGGTGGGCCACCAGAGCCCAGTGCATGTCCCGCGACTTCACGCAGGCCACCTTAGCTACGAAGTAAAACAAAAACACAAAAAAAACCCCAATCGCACGGGATTTTATGTACGTTACATTTTCCTGTAAACGATTAGCCGAGCTGACTCCGGGTCAAACAAATCAAAAGTGAGCGTACACTCTTTTGATTTCTGTTCAGCTACTTCCCATTTTTCTTTTCAGATGTCTGTACAATGTCATGAAATTTAATAAAAGCGGAGGTAAAAAAAAAAATAAATAATGGAGCCCGCGGAATTAAATTTGACGCTATTAAAATAATAGTCAAACTTTCGATTGATGTTGTAAAACCGCCCTTTTGAAATGTGTGAAGCTCGGTCACAAAGTAAAAAAAAAACACGGAGCTGCAGGAAAAATCAAGGCGACGGTCCGATGAGCTGACGGCCGAAATGAGTTATTTCATCCAGACAACGGATCGGAGGCCGCTTCGGTTACCTTTGTACTGGCAGACTTTTTGGATCCAGGACAGGGGGTTGACCTTCATGAGGGCGTAGGGAATACTGATGACATGCATCATGTTCATCACGCTCTGAGGGAAAATCAATTCACAGAGACAGAAAGAGCAGGATGATTCAGGGAAAAACGGGATTTTTAAAAACGGATTTAAGAGGCAGGAAACATAAAGTAGACAGTTGGTGTTTTTTTTTATTATAGTGTTCTGGCTCCGGCCCGGTGATGGTTGCCAGGTTCGGTGTATAAAACTGGAAAATTCAGCCACATCCGGACCAACTACAGATGGAGTTTGGTCAGGATATAAAGACCTGGTTCAGTTTCAGCACCTGGACTCCATTTTAGGGCCTCATTCAATATCGTACCCGAGCTGAGTTATTTCCTTCCGGCATTTTTGGGGACGAACCACTTTGCTATACGACTTACTTTACTAAGAACCCAACAAAGAGTTTGGATTAAATCTTTTTTCATTCAAAAATAACAAATACTTCCAGCATCTCAAGTGTGTTTAATTATATATATTTTAACAAATTTAAAGTTGGTTGGATAAAACAAGCACTGTGAAATCATCAATTTGGACAATCAATCAATTCATCTAATTAAATATAATCAGCCGGTTAATGACATTTTTTTGTACTTTTACTTTCAGTACATTTTCCAGATTGTTCTTTTACCTGGTTTTACTTGAGGTTTACTTGAGAAACAGACTACTTCTTCCACCGCTGCTTATTTTAATATTTAACTCTATATTCTCTATTTCCTGCTCAGAAGTCAACAATAAAAAAGAAGAACTTTGAGATTTTGCCGTGCTGTGCTTTCATTTAATATTTGGACTGAGTTAAATGTGTGTTTCTCTTACCGTCAGGATGGCGTGCCACAGTCCCACATCCTTCTTGAAGTCTAATACATTCACGATGGTCTCAGCTGATTGGACGACAAACAGAAACGGAGATCAACTGAAACACATCAGTTTTGGTTTTTTTTTTCACTTTTGTCAGCTTTGTAAATGTTAAATGAAAACTTGAAACTGAGTGTAAATGCGCGTGTTACCTTCTGTGTACGAGCAGGACTGTGTGAGCGCCTGGCAGTGAGTGAGCGTGGCTATCCTCATCACCGTCACTCCGAGGACGCTGCCGTCTTTACACGTCTTGTACTGGACGGATGGAGACAAGTGGAATATTATATATATATATATATATATATATATATATATATACAAAACAAAAAGTCATCTTGAGACATCTTCGAGGGTTTGAAAATACAGATTAATTGATATTTTTGTCTGAAACTGAAATGATGTCTGAGTGGAGTCGAAGGCAATCCATGACGTCTTCAGGCTGAAGAAGCCTGGCAACTTTTTTTTTTTTGTTGAAAAACAGACATTAAGTTATGAATCACCCCGAAACATTATCTTTTCATTGAAATGTTCCTGAAAAATAGCTTCTTTGTTTTTTCTGAGCGACAAGTTTGAAAAATAAAGAGTGCCCGCGGTAATTTCATCCGTCTCGACTGTCTGGGCTTAAAAAAAATAAATAAAAAAAACCCTGCAGAAGGTCATTTTTCAATCGTCTCTCTTCTTTCATCATTTTCCTTTCAGACGTTTTCAATCCGCGGAAACAATCAAGGAGACATTTCACCTCGCTGTCGGGGGCGATTAAAGAGCCGTTAGGTAAATTCAAATCAATCAGATCGCATTGACCGGCACGTGATTCCGCTACAAAAGACACGCGGCACCATTGATTTCATGAGAACCAAAATAAAAAAATAAAAAATACCCGGGTAGAAAATGTTTTCGGTGCCCGGGAGACTTTCTGTGTTTTCAGTGTGCTTCACCTCGATGTACGCGGTGTCCTGGTTGGCGTCCTTGATGTGTGGGAACCAGTCTCGGGGCGGTTTGGAGAGGTGTTTGGACTCGGCGACGAACCACAGCACCTTGGGCCAGCCTGGCACGCGCAGGGACACAAAACAAACGTCCACTAATGCCTCCGGTGTTTTTATGTGTTAGGGGATTATGGGTAAGACAAACATCGCTCTCTTTAAGGACTCATGTCTAAATAATGACGGGATTATTTTCACCAGAACACAAGGAGGGAATTTATCCAACGATTGGAGACAGATTTGTTTTTGTTTTTTTATTGGAGCCAGCCTAGTGACCGTTAGTGGTATTACACCTAAAGGCTCTTCAACATTAGCTTCACGTCTACGTCTACATTTTCTTATCCAGTCTGTGGTTTGGAGGTTTGATTAAGGGTGTCTGATTTTCCCGGAAGCGACTGAATCGAAAATGAATAGCACTCACAAATAAATGTTATATTTGTAACTGCTGTCCTGCTATAATGATCATTTACTATTATTATTATTATTATTATTATTAGGAGGGTTTGCATGGCTGAAAACGAGTTGATGTAAAATCCTTGTATCATTGAAGAGGCTGTTAATGTCTGAATTGATGCTGCCGGGGGAGCGAGACGGAAGAGACAATGAGCCATGAGGACGAGATGAGCTTAAAGCCTGCTGATCAATACGAGGAGCACTCCACTTTAATGACACACACACACACACACACACACACACACACACACACACACACACACACACACACACACACACACACTGCTGAGTCCATGTTGAGTCAGGAGCAATACATCTGCCGGCATCATGTTACTATTTATACATCCATTACTGCAAAGCAAACAGTGGTTATTAATCACGGGGAGATTTTCTCTTTCTGTTCGCTGCTAATGTTTCTTCCATCCATCGCTCGTCTCCTTCCTCTCTCTCTCTCTCTCTGTCTCTGTCTACGTCTCTCTATCATCTGCTGCTCAAACCCAGCTGTCAGCTGCCATCAGGCTGTCCCTTCGTCCGACGTTGAAAAAAAATAATATATAAAAAGGGGCCGCGAAAAACAAGAGCAGCAAACTCCGAACTCTGAACTGCGTGTGTGTGTGTCGTGTTTAGCGATCTTTGTGAGGACCCGTTTCTGTGTGTCTCTGTGAGGACGTTGTCAGATCGGGTTTGAAGGTTTAAGATTTCAGATTAAGGTTGGAGTCAGACTGAATATAAAAGTGGACGTAGCTTCCAGGTCTGAAAAATAAAGCCGATGCGGATGCAATACCACCGAGCGCCACTAGTAGGATGGCTCCAAAAAATTAAGTCAATACATTTTTTTCCAGCGGTGGATCTGGATCTGACTGGAAACCTGACGATACTACGTCCCGCCCACCGATAGCTGTAACCTGACTGCACCGCAGGCCTGTCAATCAAACAGACACGCCCGCCCCAAAAACCAGGTCTATTCGAATCTTATTTTCTAATGAATTATGCTGTTATTTCTCAATAAGACGTAACATGAAGTTCATCCATTTATCTTTCCTGTTAAACATGCTGAAAAATCCCACGGAGTAGATTTTGTGTTCAGTCCACGCTGCTACGAACACACATGTAATGAAAGATGCTCTGTGTGTGTGTGTGTGTCTGACCTTTGAACTGTGGGATCTCCCCGGTGGGACTCTTGGGTAATCCTTTATGGCAGGCGTCGCTGGTCAGAGCCACCGTCACTCCACAGCTGCCCAGCAGAAACCCGATCTGCTGACTGCCGGCGTCCTGCAGAGAGACGCACACAGATCAGACGAGATGAGTCAGCTGGATTGGATGTTTAATCGATGAATACGCGGCTCCCTGGTTCTCTGTTCTGTACATGCAGCGGTTAAGAGGGAAGTTGGCAATTTCTATTACGCGAAACTCCTCTGAAAATGAACGAGAAAACCACACGAACGCAATCACGCAGGAATGGAAATGTCTGGAAATGGACCCGATTACAAAGGGTTTCCATGGTTACACGTGCACGCAATACATAAAGGAGGAAGATGTTTTATCGCAAGACGACCGATCGAGTCGTTTTGATCCTGAAGGAGAGCTTTGTTGTCGAAAAGCAAAAAAAATAAAAATAAATCTTTGTCGTACAAAACGGTAAAAGCACGTAGACATAAAAAAGAAAGTGTGAAAAACCCGATTAAACACTCATCAGTCTGAATCAGATCACAACAAGCTTTTATGTGATTCCTGCAGTGAAAATGAAAAAAAAAAAAGATCCAATTGCATCATTATTATTATCATTCATCCACAAACTTAAAAAAAAATTCTACTTTTGTTTTTTTATGCACTAAAATATTTATAAAAACTCCCTTTTGTTTTGCCTGAATTAATTTGTTTATTCCTGCACTTACCTATATGTTATTCAGTTATGCATGTGTGTTTTTGCTATTTATTGTGTTTTGTAGCTTTTCTTAAATGAATTATTCAAAAACATTTAACAGAGTTTTTGGTTTTCATAAAGCTGGAAGACATATCGGCCCTCCCGACTCCTCCCGACTCCTCCTGACTCCTCCCGACTCCTCCCGGAGCGTGATTACTGCCGGTTATAAACTATGACTCAAACAAACCTCCAGCAGCAGAAGATGTTTCTTCAGAGACATTTGGCTCAGATTACACCTCGGCGAAGCTCGGTGTCCTGTGTTGCGTCACCGCGCGCCCTCGGATGACTCATGGTTTTTAATAAAATCTCCCCCGGAGGTGAATTAGCTGCACTGACTCTGCTGCGTGTCCTCTTTTCAACTCGCTAATATGCTGTTTGACGGGGAAGAACCAAAAAAAAAAGTTGAAAACCCAAAACAAAAACAAACTGAAAAAGTCCTCCGTCGCGGTTTCTCGCAGGATTTAATTATAAATGTGCTCGTAATTGTCATTATTTCTCCTCAACAGAATGACTGATAAGTCTTTCCTTTACCGGTCTTTTGTTCAGACAGAACAGATCGCTGTCGTTGGGAAGCGAACGAATCAGATTTGGTGTGACGGCGCCAGCCTATCTGCATGGGTTGCCGTGGTAACACCGTCCGAGTAGCTACGCTGGGTGACACGGTTTTATTTATACGTCCGTCTACAGACCGTCGCCCTCGTCGTCGAAGAGCTTTAAGCTGCAATGCCACCGGGCGCCACCAGGGGGCGGCTTCAAAAAGCATAAAAAGGCAGCATGAATCCTTGGACGGTAATGTAAAAATAAAGCTGGTTTAACACACAAGTCCGAAGTTTATTAAGTACATTTTCATGATCTTACAACAGCCAATCACTTTTTCTCCCGCAAAAACGTTCCTATTAAATGTTTTATTAAACATATCAACCCAGAATCTATATTTTTCTGCTCCTTTACGCGGCCTAACTGTGTTACAGACCAGTTTGGCTGCTAAACATCTTTAGTATTCTACTTTTTTAACACTTAAATTTCTTCTTATTGGACAGTTTTCCATTTGGATGCATCCTGTTCTTTTACTTTCACTGAACTGCGGTATATCGACATGCGTTTTGTCCTTTTCTTTTTGATTAAATCCAAAAACCTCTCTCATAATGAATGTGCAGTTTAACCTCCACGTTATGTCACCATCTGAACTTTTTGACACATTTAACCTCTTAGAAATTACATCTTATTAACAGCTTCCATTTAAATTTGTAATTATACGGACATAAAATGTTTTTTGGTTGTTTTTTTTTTCATCAGTAATTTACATCTAAATGAAGTTATGGTTGCGGACTCTCACCTTCCTGGTCAGCGGGACCTCGATCGGCACGGGGACGACCTCCGCCAGCAGGCAGCCGTAAAAAGCCGTCATGAAGGCGGCGGGGTCATTGTTGGGGAAGACCAGCGCCACCTGCAGGACACAGAGAGAGAAAGAGAGAGAGAGAGAGATGGAAATAATCCACAAAAAAAGTCCTGATTGGTTAATGCAAACAGAATTCAATTATATCTCTGATTTGAAACCAACAGCAGCCCAAAATAAAAAACTTTGAATCATCGTACAGCAGCATCTTTTTTTTTTTCTCTAGTTTTTGTTTTTACGACAGAACGAGCCGACGCGCTCCGAGCATGTTTCTGTGATGCTGAGCGATGATGACTGATAGGAGCTGCCGCCAGAGAGACAGAAGGTTCAGACGAGCAGTCGAGTCGGGTTTTTATCAGAGAAGGAATAAAGACGAATCATTTCGGTGGGGTGAGAGGGAGGGAGGGGGCATCTGGTCAACATCTCCCCCTGTCTGACCCGACGCTTTATCTTTAGACTTCTTCCACTTTCTCTTATTTTCTGCTTCACCTTCCCTTCGAACCCTGTTTTCTGTCCGAGTTTGTTCCCTTCAGTCTTCTCGGACCAAACGGTTTCAGACCAAACCTAATTAATAAAACGATAATGACAATGTTAATTATATAATTCAACGTGTGGAATTAAATCGACATTTATTTTAATATACCTATGTGCACATAAACTGTACATCAGCAAAAAAAAAAAATAACTATAAAAAAATAGAGTGAAGCAGCTTTCTGAACACTGGAGGAGCAACTTTTGTGAACAGTTTGAAGAAACAACCCAGAATTACTCATTTTTCTGTTACTACATTATTTTTCTTCGACACTTCTTTGTTTGACTTTTATAAAAGTTGTATTTTTTCTCCCAAGTTTGTTTTTATTGCAATCCTATCTTACGAACTGCTTCATGTTATTGTTTCTTCCTTCTGTAAAGCACATTAAGCTGCATTTTAAGTATGAAAGTCACTGTATAAATACAGTTTATTGTCTGTATCATTGTTATTATTATTATTATTAATATTTTTACTACGATTCACGTGTGGCGCTTCAAATTAGTTAGAAATTACAACTGATGAATGCAGAAGCCTGTCTTAGTTACTGAAATTGATCAAATACAGAACATTTAGATTGCAAACTTTATTTTTAAATTCCAATTTTCATTTTAAAACATAATTTTCATATCTAAAATAACTGAAATACACAGAGGCCACTTTATTAGGTACACCTGTGCAGCCTGGTGCAATTCAATATTCTCTAGTGTTTCCTTTTAGTTTTTTGACTCTTGCACATAAGTATTAATTCAGCTATTAATGTTTCAATATTAAGATTAGTTCATGATGGTGTACCGGACTACATTATTTACAATTTTCCAATATTCTGCCCGCTTCATGTAAGAAAATAGGAAATAAAATGTTAGAAATACCTAAATATAAATATCTCCTGCACAATTCTGACAAAATCTGAAAATTAAAAACATAATAAATGGAGATTTTATGGCAGAAGAGGTGTGTTGAATTGTTACAGGTGTACCTAATAAAGTGACCACAGAGTGTGCATAAATATATTCATACTTAATAAACTACAGTGAGTATATCAAAGCGTCCTCAGGCTTTTTAATTTTACATGACATTTCATGTTTGTTGTCAGCAATCATGTGCAGCTCCGGGGGATGTTTTTATATTTCATAACTCTAGACTGACTCCCGTTACGGTTTTAATTGAAACCAATAAAAACACACGGCTTTGTTATAAAAAATAAATAAAAGATGAAACGCAAACAGAACACCTGTTTTCTTCGACCCAAAATGGACAGACTTCATTTGATTCTCCGCCGGCCTCGTTCCTCGTTGTGAATCACAAACTTGTATTTTCATAACACGACATCTCCTTTATCGTTTCTGGGTGTAATTAAATCTGTTCGGCTTTCTAAACACTCTCATTAAAACTAATTTGTCTCATCGTCATGCGAGACCCGCTGCTCTGCTGAAATAATTTTTTTTTTTAAAAACACAACAACACTGTGATATGTCTGTGTGCAGCTGATAAAGCTGCAGAAAAATAAATAAATAAATAAACTGGAGAAAAACACCAGTTTGTCATGAACACTGAGCAAGAAGAGAAAAAAAACTAAAAAAAACGTAATTAAAACGCACACCGTCGCGGCTCCGCGACTTAAAAGTCTCCAGCCGAGCGGGAAATCGAGCTTAAAATAAAGATGAAAGAGGGCGGAGGCGTCGCGTGGCAGCAGGAACATGTGGGACTATTACCGAATCCGTTTCCGCTCCGGTGCGACCGTCCCTTCGTGTGTGGAGGCGTGTGGAGCGGCCCACGAGTGGGATGTGATGATTGGAACGACAAGAGAAGGAAGGAAGGACCGTACGCGTCTTCATGTTTTAGGTATTGAGTCAATGGCCGTGTGGCGGGTTGAGAAGGATCAAAAAATGCAGAGAGGTGATGTCACGTTTATTTTTATTTTTTTTCTTAAATCCCAGCGTGAGTTTTAAATACCAAAGGAAACCAAAAGAAAACACAGGATGAGGTTCTGATGTTTGTGAGTTCAGCTGTTTCGGACTCATGTTAAACAGTCAGCTAACTCAAAATACCCAAATTAATAATAGAAACCAAAATAAGACTTTTCCTGTTGCGCAACATAGTGAGCGCCAGATTGTGTATAAAAGTGGACGTAGCTGTGGGAGTGTCACAAACCGCAATACCAGCGAGTGCCACTAGAGGTCGGCTCCAAATAATAATTTTATTATTACATTTCATTTAATTTCTTCTCACTCACCCGGTCTCCAGGCTTGACCAGCGGTTCTTGTTTGGTTCCCAGTTTGTGCAGCAGGTTGTACGCCACCTTCACACTTCTGGACCAAAGTTTACCTGCAAGCAGATTCAAAAGGATTAATCGCACCCGATAACTCAGGCAGACGAGGTTAACAGTTCCAGCATGAGGTCTCCGGTTTGAACCGATAACGAGTCTAAGATGGTATTTCTCAAATACGGGGTCGACTGTCAGGCAACTTATTTTTTGTAACCCTATAAAAAACATGAAAGAAAACATGACATCATGAGTCCTCATGTGCAAGAAGTTACAACGATGTCGTGTCACTCAGCTTTTGAACTTTCATATGTTTCCCCTCGCGAGTGGATCACAGATTTCATAACGTACAACCAACCAAACGCACCTCAGCACATAAGTAGATACTTGAATTCAAAATATCTACACTGATGTACACTATTTCCTTTTTATTTCAGTGCTCACACAACTTTAAGCAACATCCCTTTAAAGCCTTTGAAAAAGAGGCAGTTTTAAAAATATCCAGGTTACAGAAGGTGTTTCTCTAAATAACTGCTGCTTTAAATATCTCCCCGTTCCTATAAAGTCATTAAATATGATCAAATCTCTCTGATCAGTTTCATTTTCGCTGCCAGCTCTGCTCATTAATGCTGTAACTCACAGCAACAATAGAATCAATTTCCTTCCCTTTTTTTCCCTTAATTCAGACTGGCAGACGCGGATATTATGCATGAGCAATCCAGCATGAATTCCTTGTTGTTTTTCCACTGCTAAATTACTTTTTTATTTTTTTTCCAGAACTAATGAATTGAAGAAGAGAAAAAAAAAAAGGAGCGCTTTGGGATGCCGGGAGGAAAATAGACTGTTAGGAGAACTTCAAACAAACAACAGGTATATATACTGCAGTTTAGAAAACCACAAATCTGCCATTTGTGTCTTCGAAGGGTATAAACTCTTTATTTTTTTTAAATGTAAACCTCGTAAGTGATGCCAGGAGAGTGCACATAAGCTGCCTAAAATCTGCCTAGCAACTGCTGACATGCTTCATCACGGTGTTCGGTGGAGACGGCCAATCGGCTGGCAACGCTTATCTTCAGCGATGATAACTGAAACAAACCATAACGACCCGTCAACTCTGCCTAGATCAACAAAAATATGCTTTTATAACGGTATAACGTGTCATACAACGCTGTCATGTGATTGGACGAGCTCCACTTGAAGAAGTTCAAACTGGATCAAGGTTACAGGTTGCTGATACACTTCAATTAAATTTGATCTATATAGCACCAAATCACAACACAGATTATTTCATGGCCCTTAACACATTAAAGTCCTTAAAGCAGCACTTTACAGCATCATACAGAGAAACCCAACAATTCAACGATTCCCACGAGGGATCAGGGAAAAACTCTCTTAACAGGACAAAACCTCCAACAGAAGGAAGGAAAAACTTTCTTTTAACAGGAAGAAACTTCCAACAGAAGGAAGAAAAAACTAGGATGTATAATAGAAAATATAAACCCTCAGTATCTTCATTCCCTGATATCTATAAAGAGGAGCAGCAGGAGCAGGAATTAATGAGACCGGCACTGATAATCGTGAGCCGGGATGACGTTACTATAATCTACCGACGAAAGACACACCGTGAAAAGCAGCATCATGTCAGGTGTTTTTAAAGAGGATTTACAGAAAAAAAAAAAAAAAACACTCCAAACTGCACACACAGATAATCAAAGACAGACATGAAAAGAAGAAACATCACAGAGAAATGAAAAAAGTTCCGTCCGCACGCTGCACAGAAATCCTGAGCATCACTAACGGATAATGTGATTAGTTGGTAAATAACATCGTCCGTGCTGTTTACAAGAGCATCAAAGCTTGTTTGAAACCTTTTTTATTTGTTTAATTATTATTATGAAGAGAAGTGACCTCTGCTGCCTGTTTCTGAGGGGGGTCATCTGCAGTGCAGCCTGCTGAGGGGTTGAGTTTACGGGTGGCGGGGGGGGGATTCTGTACATCATGAATTCTCTCTGTTCTCCCGGGAGTGTGTGGGGGGGAGGGAGGGGGGGACGACTCGACAGGAGGAAACAAAAACAAGTTTGTCTTTTTCGTTGTTGGCCCACATCAAAGGGGGAAGACACGACAGGAATGGAAGATAAAGGAGAGGCTGAGATTTTAGATGCAGCACTGCACATCACACACACACACACACACACACACACACACACACACACACACACACACACACACACACACACACACACACACAAGATCTCACCATGTTTTTTTGTCTCTCTGGTGGCAGACATTTCACAGTCTGGTGAGCGCTCGTATCGCCTCATCATCAGCAGCGAGCTCGCTCCGCACAAAATCAGTGTGTTCAGACACACACACACACACACACACACACACTCACACACACACAGACACACAGACACACACACACACACTCACTCACACACACACACACACACACACACACACACACACACACACACACACACACACACACACACAACTGCACGCTTGGACGTCGATGCTCCCGCGATAAAGTTTCTGCCTCTTCATGTTAATCCTCCGGGCTGATGGTTGTTTGTGTGTGTGTGTGTGTGTGTGTGTGTGTGTGTGTGTAACAAATGTGCATTAACACCACGGCAACATCAACAGAGGTGGGAAGCAGATAAATAATTTACTGTCTGTTACTTCAAATCCAACTTTTTTTTTTTATCCTTTCAATCTCTGCTTTTTCCGTCACGCAGCCCGAGATCTCGTCCACTAGTGGATAGCGTGTCAGTGTCACGCTTCGCCTCGCTTAGGCGTGAAAATTACATGCATGTAGCTAAGGCACCGAAAACCACGTAATTCGTTTTTATAGAAAAGATCATGGTTTAATGGTTTGGATTCAAATAAGTAATTTTATTAAATTTTACATATGTCATGGAACTTACTTAAGATACGTTACATAAATATATGTAAAATATTTTACATTTGTAAGACACGATATATAAAAGCGGACGTAGTTTTATGGGTCTGAAAGATGAGGCCCGATGCGGAAGTGCCTTAAGCTGCAATACCAGCGAGTGCCACTAGAGGTCGTCTCCAAAAAGCCTCCGGCTCCATAGACTCCCATTCAACTTCTCTCATCAAATCCAAAGTGAATAAAATGTGTCCATCAGTTATCTCGGTGTTGTTAGCTAAAGTCACTCCTTCTTATTAGTTTTCTGGAGGTCCATCTGAAAATAATCCCTCATTCATTAGAAAAGAAGATTCAAGAAGACCTGTTTTTGGGGGCGTGTCTGTTTGATTGACAGGCCTGTGGTGCAGTCAGGTTCCAGAGTCAGATCCACCGCTGGCTCCTCCCCCAGCTCGTCCAAATATGGTCACTAATAATATCCCTCTTCTTACAGCATTTATACTAACGCCTGTTGCAACAAATGCGCATTATACAATAATCACTTTGCAGCGAATGTTTTGTATTTCACATCAAATCCCCACACGGAGGGAATTTGCAAGCTAAAAATAATTTTATGAAACTGACACTTCCACTATTCATCGATATAAACAGTTTGTAATTAGTTTTTTGGCACCTCGTTTCCTGCTTGCCTTTTCTTTTCCATCCTTTCATTTTTCTTTCGTATTCTTTTCATCTTGGTTCCCTTTCTTTTTTATTCCATCATCCATTCATCTTTCATGTATTTTTCTCCTCTCTTATTGCTCATATCTTTCAGTTTTCCTTTCCTTTGCTCTTTCTTTTCTCCCATCTTCACTTCCTTCATGGTGTCACTTTTTTTCCAGTCTACTTCCTTTCTTCCTTTCTTGTCTAACATTTTCCTTTTGCTGAAAGTCTTCAGAATTGGATATACGAGGTTTTCAAAAGGCAGCAAATCAAAACTCGATTTTATCTCGTGTAACAAAGTGATAACTAAAATTCACAACAGCTGGCTCCAACTCGGTGATGAAAACTGTAAAAGAAACTTTGGGAGAAAAAAAAAAGCCAGAATATTTGATTTGAGATAACGGAGCTTCCAACTCTACCCGTTTTTTAAAAAAAAATTTTTTATCATGCATATGTCACAACTTTTGATTAAAAATGACTGCTAATATATACATATATTAAAAAAACACATTAAAAAAAAAGGAGCACAGACTTTTACTCTGTTAACGGTCTTTGTGGGACTTCGTTAAAAGGATTCGAGCACTTTCTACCGATTCATTCGGGTGCCGTTACGACGGAGAGGCTCGACTCTAAATTCATAAAGACCAGAGAGACTCTGTTCACGGCGGCTAAATCTCTTCACGCGCCCTTCAGACACGAAGCGGTTTCCTCGGCCGCCGTTGCGGCGGCTGGTGCACGTCGGCTTATCGGCAAATATTACTGGTTAACCCCGTCGTGTACTTAAAGTGGATTTATTCCTCTGCCTTACATGATGTTAGTGTAGCGGAGCAGCAGCTGCCTCCAACGTAGGAACTTATAGTTCAGTCAGACCTTAAAAAAACCCAGTTATCACATTATTTTATTCACTTTCTGAATAAAGTGAATAATAGATTTAGAGGTTCATTGTCAGAATTTGCTAAAGAGGTCTTCAGAGATCCAGTTTTTTTTCATCTTTTTTCTAACCTGGTCCAAATTGTGTATAGGTTAACTAGATGTATAAAGTCTGGTTCTATTTCGTGTCTTTGAATCTGCGTATTTAAAACTTGGATTCGAGCACATTCGCTATGATTCACTATAATTTAGCTTCACTGCATTAAGAATTATGTTTAATGATCCTCAGGTCTATTTTAAGCAGTTCTCGACTGTCCTCTGCTGCTTGTTGTTGATAGTTATTTTGTCCCTCTGAGATATCGCGATCTTACGATCACAATAACTGATGTGAATTAGACTAATTTCGACCAGTTTGTGGGAACTTGCTATTTTGGAAAAAAAAAAAAATCCCCTAATTTTCTCCGCAATAGACGCATTCAACAAAAGCTCTGCTGAAGGTCATTTTGGCACCGAGTAAGACAACGAAACTTGATTTTAGCAAAACAAACCTCACGTGAGATGACCGGGGAAAAAAAATGCTAAACCCGGAAGTGACGGGGTTTCTGGGAAATGTAGTCTGTTCAGTAGAATTAGTTTACCAATTGTCGCAATTCTCTGTCAATCTAGTATGTTAAATTACACAAGTTTCAGACACTCTTCCAATTGTATTCTGCACTTTTTTTTTTTGTGCATACATTATGTAATTAATTAATATTACTTCAAAAAAAGAACTTATTTTTACAGCAGATACAGCCTATGTATTCAATATTACAGTCCCAGACTGTGTTTTGTAAAGCTGAGCCCCATGATCGACTCTTGACTCTTTCAATTTTAGGTCAAAGTATAAAGAAAAAAAAAAAAATCTCATTTTTTTCTCAACTTCTCCCTCAATTTTAACAGAAAAGAATCACATAAAACAAAACAATTGCATCATACTTTTTCTCAAAAACTTCCTACGAATACATACAAATGACTAAATCATAAAGTCAGGACTGAAACTCTGCAGGAGAAGCTTTTAAGAAGTTTACTTTTTATGACCTGCCGAGACGGCAGGAAGTCACTCAAAACACATGAAATAATTCATTTAAAAACACTTTCTGAAAAAGCTGGACCTCTGGGATAAAAAAACAAAAAAACAACAACTTTCCTTCCCTCTGAAGCTGAGCAGCTCTCCTTAAAGCATCTTTTTTCACACTTTAGTAATGTGCTTAGTGCTCTGTCTGGCTGCCATTAGGGGAATTATGCTCACACAGCGGGTGTTAAACATTGTTTGGTGCTTCAGTTAATCAGCTTGGGAAAGCCACCATATGTGCTGAGAAACAGGATGCAATTCAGAGGAAAACACTGTTTAATTCATACAGTACAAAGTATTAGTGTTTACCAGTGTGTTACGACAGTGTATTGACTACGATGATTGATTTCTGTGTGCAGGGAGGTCATGCGGGGTGTCAAGTTATGCAAGTGTTTGTGTAAATGCACATAAAGTTTAGTGTAACTTCAGCTGCAACAAAAATGACTGGAGGACTTTTGACAAAACAAATGTCTGATGAAATTTCTTGTATGACTGCTGGGGGGAAAAAGCTCCTTTTCTTAGTAAAAAAAACAAACATCCAAAACCAGGTACTGAAAGTGATATCCAGCGATAATTTTAAAAACGTTGACTGAGCTAAAAAGCAGCCACTCAAATACAAGCATTTTCCATCACCGGACGCATCACGATCGGGAGTTCACATTTAAAAATGTACTTACAAAATTCAATTTATTCACTTATTTCACGTGGAAATTAAATGCTAGCGAGTAAAAAGTGAAAAAGTAGATATTTCAATGGATTTTACAGCTGAATTTTTTTTCTCTTCAATCACATACATTCCACAGTGAAGGCTTTTAAATACTAGGGGGCGTTTTTTCATACGAGTAATTATTTGCAAGTACAGTAAAATAATTTCCGACTTGTTTTTGTCATGAGTAATTTCGAAAAAAAAACGTTGATAATGCGACTTTTTTGAGTTTTTTGCACCACGATAACAGCATCAACCAATCAGAGGGTGCGTTTCAGGTATTGCATCATTCTGAGTTTCTGAGTTCGTAAATGTTCATCCGGTTGCTACTTGAGGCTGACATGCGGAGGGATTTACAGAAAGAGCATCAGGACTACAGTACATCACGTTAAAACATCTCCACGTAGTTTAAAAAGACGACGGAGCTTGCGTTTACAACAGTATTGAACCTTTCCTCAAAAAATTGGCAAAAAAATATATTTTTAAAACCGGATATAACGCGCTTCAATATTTCGTGATGTTTATCCGTCTCCGGTCTGTAAGGACCTCGACGCCGTGTGGAGACGTAGCTTACCGTAGGTGAGCACGTAGAGCGGCTTGCCGTTGGTGTCCATGGTGGTGAGACAGGGGGCCTTCGGAGAGATGGTGCCCCACCTCTGCAGGGCCGCCTCTAGAGACGGGGGCCAGTTGGTCACCACGCCCAGCTGCTCGCCCTGCATGGCCGCCATCTGGGCCCCCTCGGCCTTGGGCTGGTTGGGGTCTGGCTGCTGGACTGCGGAGGGGTGGGGTGGGGTGGGGGGGTGGAGGGGGGGTCATTATATTTTTACACATTTTTATGATTTGAAAACATTGCCAGCGAGGTGTTTGGCTACCACGGTTTTAGAACAACAACCTCATACAAAAGGTTTGGTTAATGCTGCTATAAACCTTTTAATCAATTTCTATATATTATTATAGAATATCAAAATGATAATACAGTATTTTTTTGGCCAAATAATCATATTGTCCTTTGACTGTCTTTGAACACTGTGTACACAGAGAATAATACAAGTTTCACCCCCGTGGTATCTCGGCTGTATCACAGAATATTCACAGGAAAGAGCTTTTAATAACGTGGCAATGAATTTTAACGACACCCTGAACCAAACTGTGCCTTTCCAACATTTGCTATTCAGGCTTAAATTATGAATTAACTTCTGGCTCTGCAGCGTTTGATACTGAAAACAGAAGGAAATATTCATCAGTTCGACTCTGTTAGGCTTTGTCACAGCAGGCTTTCAGGGATTGGGGTTTTTTGGCGATGGCGATTTGTCTGTGCGGATTCTTTTTCAGCGGCAATATTTTTTACCACCTTGACATGAGAAGAAAGGCAGAATGAAGCCACGCCCCTTTTCCATATCAACAAATAATTTATTAGAAAATAAGTGAAAAGAAAAATGACTTCGTGAAATTATCAGCGTGAGGAAATCTACCAAAAATGACCCCCCCCCCAAAAAAAAAAAATTGGTTTTGAGAAATTGTCATTAATGTGCAGGGTGAGTTTTTTGTTTGGAAGAGGCGGAGCTTATAACCTGCAGTTATATTATAAGTATTCTACTAATCTGTGCAACAGTCAGCGTTTCCTCTGCTCACAATTTAGCAAAATTACTGCGATT
This sequence comes from Embiotoca jacksoni, assembly GCF_022577435.1. Classification (NCBI taxonomy): domain Eukaryota; kingdom Metazoa; phylum Chordata; class Actinopteri; family Embiotocidae; genus Embiotoca; species Embiotoca jacksoni. Next base: position 354,596 of record NW_027185401.1, read on the forward strand.
TTGCCGCAAAAAATGTCGTGAACAGAAGCTCTGCTGAAAGTATTACAGCATAAAGTTGTCTTTCCAAACAAAACTCGCTTTTTTAACGAAACATAACTCATCATTCATAATCAGCACGGCTTTGCTCGCTTTCCTCTCGTCGCCCAAAATCAACTTCTGATAACAAATTACATTAAAAAAAATGTATCGCAACAATCAGTTGTTTGTAGTGATGTTCTGGTCGCCACCTCTTTTCCTCTTTTCTTTTTTTTGTTTTTCTGGATAAAGCGTAAAGACGTTACCCTCCAGAAGCTCCTCGAAGTCGTCGACAAAAAACTCCCTCAGCGGCGGCCGTTTGGGTCTCTTCAACGTGTTGACGAGCTGCTGTATTTTGGCTGAAACTCTGCTGCTGACTGGAACACCTGTGGAGCACAAAAACACACACACACACACACACACACACACACACACACACACACACACACACACACACACACACACACACACACACACACACACACACACATTTTCAAGTCGCGGCCTTGACTTTCTGTTTGTGCTGCACGTGTGAATCAGTCGCTGCTTTCAGACATCCTGAGTGCCTCCCCGCCGTTTCATCTGTCACGTACAAAAAAATATAAAAACAGCGCCAACTTTCAAATCTACATCAAAGCGCCCTCGAGTGAGCAATCAACGGAGCCGCCGCCGTACACGACACTCGAAGCCAAAGTGGCATACGGGATATGAGGCGTGGGCCTCCGAATTGCTCTTTCATTAAGGCTGATTTTTTTTCAACCTGTGCGATCTGGAGATGCTCCGGCAGACTCGGTTCGGGCTTCCCGGTGAGCCGAAGACGTTACTGAGTGTCGGCAAAGTCAACATTTAGTCTGTAAAATCCTGCGGCTAGAAGGCAGCGGATGCTCTCAAGATACATCCTGAATTTTTCAAGTCATTAATGTAACACTTTTATCATACCAGTTAGCTTCAGCGGATTTGCGCCGCAGCTTTTCTCTGATTGGTCCATCTGAGGCCAATTTATTAACCAATCACAGAGTAGCGATGGGACTACTTATTATTATTATTATTGTTATTATTATTATTATTATTTCAACCTGAAAAAGCATAAAAAGTTTTGTTATTTGTCCTCATTGAAATTTTCCAAAACAGCACTAAAGCTTTTTAATTTCTACCAATCGTTTATTTAATTTGTTTGATTTATTCTCAAAAGTTACGAAGGAAGAAGGCATGCTGGGAAACGGGAGGGGAGGAGCCCAAGGAAAATAAACACACTTTTATTTGTTATAATTAAATGCATTGAAATCTGCTTAAAACAGTCTGATGTTTGTATTTATGTCACAAAAATTTCCGTGGATCAGTTTTGATGGATGAACCTGAAATGAACTCGTCTCATTTTGATTTATACTTTAAAAGGTTCTACAGGTGGAAAATTCTCCAGTCGAAATTTGGTCTAAAGGCCTTTCAGAGAAACTTTCCACAGTTTTAATACGGAATAAATGAAGTTTCCAGACCTGGACGGGACACGAAGACCGAGCTCATATTATTTCTCACTCTTCTTGTGTCCCGGTTCCGACTCACCGTCTCCGGTCTCCATCAGCTCGGCGTTGCCGTACTTGGGCGTCTGTCTCTGGGCCGCGGTGCCGGCGCCGGGGGCCCTCTCCACCTGGATCCCGTCGGCGGTGGCGTTGGCGGTGTTGTTGGTGTAGCTGGTGACATCCGGAGGCGCAGAGTGGTTCTCTGGGACGTGAGAAAACAAAAACAGCACTGGTAAAAAAATGTCACCGAGCTGTGGGACGTAACGGTTAATTATGTAGTTAACAGACAGGTCAAACGCTCAGAGGTCATACGAGTGTTTACACCAGTTAAAATGGGAATTATCAGAAAGTTTACACTTGTTTATGCTGAAAATGTCAGTTGTAAAAACTAGGTAAAAAAAAAAAATATTACAAACCAGCTAACACTTAAGACGTTGAAGTCGTGGCACTTTTCGAAGGATATGATGTGGAGTTTTTTTAGTTGGGAAATCACTAAAGGGACGTGAAACTGATGAAAGCAGTTGAGGTGTGAGCTGAAGTGTAAATGCTGAAAGCAGCTGAGGATCCATTAAATTAAAAGTGTTGTAAACAGCGGAGACGTCAGCTGAAAGGTTACATTTTTTTAAAGGGTATCTTATTCTGTCAAATAAGTAAAAAGAAAACCCTGATTCCTAAATTGGTAGAAACTGAGTTCGATGTTTTAACTCAAGTTTGAAATTTATTGCTTAAAACAGACCTGAAACACGGAGATAAAAAAAACAGACAGCGAGAAGCAGCAAGGAAAAGAAAATTGACAAAGGAACTAAAGAACAAAATCCTCCAACTTCCTGGAGTGAAACTTTCAGGAAAAGGATGTTTGGACCTTGAAGATCTGACACACAAATACACACGGGGAAAAAAAAATCCACCAGAACCAGAATAAAGTAATTCGTCACTGATCGAAGAGCCTGCGAGAATATCTGGTTTCAAACGATCCGCCCTTCACCGAAAGAAAAATAAATAAAAATAATAATAAATTTCCCCTTGACGGACACGTTTTTTTTTTTTGTCGGCCGTTTCTCAGCCTCTTTTTATGGCACGTTTAGATCCCGTTTCAACCTCTGATGTTTCAAAGCTTCCCGCCGCGCCTCAAATTCTTCCCATTTACCTCTTTTCATGAAGCTCGGCTGTAGTTCGACAACAAACAAAACACCAAACGGTGTTTACGGTGAGCCGTCGCTCCGACGGGACGGAGCGTGACGCGATGCGAGGCGACGGATGCGTGTCGGCGTCTCGCTTAACCGGGAGCGCTCGCCTCGGTTTAATCCAATAGCGCTGCGTCGCTATGACAACCGACCGATTCGGTTGGCACATCTCCGCATCGCTTGTCGCTGCTGCGTTTTACATTTTTTATCGTGTTATAATCGATCAGGTTGCAGCGTCGCAAAGCTGCCGACGGTCCGCCGAGGACGATTCAGCGCTACGGACAAGTTTCTGGTCGCTGCTTAATTTATCGTTTGGTGGGGGGGGGGGGTGTCATAGGTCAGATTGTGGAACGGCAAACTGCAGACCTCGGGGGGGATTAAAAAAAAGCAGCGTGATCAGGTTCAGCTATTCTTGGTGGAACAACAGTGTCTAGAAACACAGAGAAACTGAACAGATAGAGAAAGAAAGGCAGCAGAAAGTAGACCGAGTCCTTTCAGAGATTCAGATTTCTCCCTCGACTGCATTGGACCGGCAGCCTCTTCGCTTTCACTTCTCTTAAAACAGCCCCTCAGAGGAATGGACGCCACTTTGGATGATTTAAAAGCAAAACCCTCGCCTCCGCTCCCCCTCTCCTCCTCCTCCTCCTCCTCCTCCTCCTCCTCTCAGCTTCCCACGCGACGCTCCGCCGCTTCGGTCGAGGACCGGAGGATAAAAAGGAGGATCGAGCTACTTGGAGCCCCGTCGCAGCGTCGCAGCGTCGCAGCGTCGCAGCGTCGCAGCGTGAAGGTTCCCGGTCGCAGCCGAGGGGGTCGAACTCAATGTTTGTTGGGTCTGAACCTGCAGTCTGGCATTTTGGCCTTCGCCATGTTGGTTGTTTTGGTTTTTTTTAGCCAGGAGTGACCATATTTGGACGAGCTAAGGGGAGGAGTCAAGGACATTATGCCCCACCCATCAATACGGGAAACCTGACTGCACCCCAGGCATGTCAAATTAAACTAGAGAATTGTATTGTAAATGTAAATGTATTTAAAACAAAGCTGCGTTTGATGCTTTTTTTGAATGGTAGTCTATTGGAGCCAGAGGATTTTTGGAGCCCCTCACCCTCTAGTGGTCCTCAGTGGTATTACACTCCGAGGCACAGACTTCCCTTTTCAAATCGTCCATTTTTATATCCAGTCCTGCCAGTCAACCACTGCCGTGCCTTCTTCCCTGGATTTACTTTGAGTTTATGAAGGTGCATTTTCCAGCTCTCCGTTTTTCAGGACATTTTCCGAGTTGTGCAGCGGAAACAGAAAAATCGCCCCAATTCATTTTTTTTACGCTCAAACATGAAGCAGATTCAGCAAATAATAAATGAAGCGTGAGAGTTTAACGTCGGTCGGTCGGTCTGCCAGTTCATCCCAAACCCGTTGGACGGAGTCGAGGTCGCGTTGAGGTCCTTCCACCCCAAACTTAAATTGTTGACTTTACTTCATCGGGGGGGCACAAACCACGAAAAACAAACCACACTTTTACTGCCTGCATTTTCTTTCCGACATCTCTATGACTCGAGCCCCATTTGTTGGGGGTCTATTTCTCCAGGGGAGGTGGGAGTGATTTTTTAATACCGCTTGTCCTGCCAGGCGACTTTAATCCCATCCAGAGCGCGTGTTAGTAATTTCCCACCTCATCTCCAGTAATAATTACAGCTGAAATTACCTCCTTTTGTTGTTGTTGTTGTTGCTTCGTCATCTTCCTGTAATTTAAATCTCATTCGGAGCAAATCTCCGAGATCCTTACGCGGGAAGAGAAACGTCATTCTCTTTTGCATTTTGTCGACTCAAAATAAAACTTTATAATATGCAACACGAGGGAAGTTAAAAATGTTGTCTGTCAATCAGTGGAATCATTGTAACACCAACTTAAAGGCCAACTGGGGAAACAATAAAACAACAGACTGGGAGAGTCAACTACAAGTATTTACTGCTGTTAATAGCCTATATTTATTCATGTTTTCCCAAATTGGTGCCATTAAATTATGTTAAATTAACTCTTAGCATTTCCTATTTGTACTCATCGAAGAAAACAGTTCTGAAGCACCTTTTTTTTGCTTTTTCTTGAGCTTTTTCCTTCCTGAACAACCGAGTTAAATCATGAGAATATTTTCTCGACCACTTCGCACATCACGTCACGTTAATCCCGTCCAAATGGGGCCTTTTGTGCAACAGGTAAACATACCGACGGCTCTTTAGTTTTTGTTAAATGCACCCAGACGTCTCGTCTGTCTCGTTCATAACAGAAAAAAAACGACTACAAGCTGAGAAATAAAACATTAGTGAGAGAGAAAACTGAGGGAGGATGATTTCTAGCGAATTCCAGCGAGGCGAACTTTAATCCGGACGCCGGCCGCATATCAACGCGGCAGCGCGCGGCGCGGGGCATGCTAATTCCTGCAGCTCGCCGTGCTTTCCGTCTCTGCAACATCTGGGCCGTCTGTTTCGACCTCCCTCCGAACTCGACGTGCACCCTCTGAAGTCGCGTGGTTGTTTATCTGTCGGGTGTGTGTTGTGTGTTTGTGTGTGTGTCCTGCTTTGGGGGCTATTTGTCAAGTAGTGTGTGTGTGTGTGTGTGTGTGTGTGTGTGTGTGTGTGCGTGTGTGTGTGTGTGTGTGTGTGTGTGTGTGTGTGTGTGTGTGTGTGTGTGTGAGTATATATACGCATATATGCGCAACACGCCCTCCGGTGACCTCGTCAGATCTTTTGCGGTGATGTGAGACGGCGTCCGAGGAGGACGGCGTTGAATGCCTCCTTCGCTGCTGGAATACCAATCAGTTGTTCCAGAATTCACTCTCCGTGACTTATCTTCATCAATATCACCGCGCAGTCTGCTTCAGTAAACGCTTTCAATAGAGAAACTATTTTATGTTTTTGGTAGACTGCAGGCTGCTGCTTCTTCTTTTTTATTATTATTATTTGGAAACATATCATGGCGAGAAGGAAAAAAAATTGGTGCTCAGAGAATTTTGCTTCCTCCACGAGATGATGGCGTGTCAGTGTCACGCTTTTCCTCACCCAGGCGTGTAAAGTACACACAAATGGCTGTATGGGGGACATCATGTGACGGAGGTTATTTGGCGAAGTCTGAAAGTCCAATTAGGGATGGAGGTTGGGAGGGAGGGGGGGTTGAATTTTCACTCAGGAAACCAGGGTTTGAGTCCGTGACAAAGCAAAGTGGACATTTTTTTGGTGGCTGAACAACAGACTGTACATAAAAGTGGAAGAATCTTCCGGGTCTAAAAATATTAGGCTGATGCAGAAGTGCCTTAAGCTGCAATTCCACCGATGGCCACCAGACGTCGCCTCCTAAAAGAGTCCGACTCCGTAGACTCCCATTCAACTAAACATTTAAAAAAAAAAAAATTCCAAGGGGAATTTATATCCAGTCGGGCCTTGCCTTCAAATCAGACTTTTATCCTTTTAACTGAAGGGATTGTACCTCAAGAAAAACCGAGGCAGGATTTCTAAAAAAAAAAAAAAAAAAATGCTACTTCGGCTCCTTTTGCTCAAATGAACAAGCGAGTCATCGCAGTAATGACCGCCCTGCAGTAAAAAGCCGCTCTCGCATCAGCGTGGCAGGACACTTGATGAATGACATCCAGGAACCTTCTGCTGCTCCTGAAGTCCTCGCTGAGTTTTCCCCTCCTGGCAGATACATACAGCCACAGTAAAATCCAGACAGGGGTGGGGGGGTGAGGTAGGGTGGGGAGGGTTGGGGCGGGGGAGCGCTCACCGGGCGGCCGCCTTAATCACATCGAGTACGGGAACTCTTCCAAAAGCTGCCGTTAATGGATTCGGAGTATTTTTTTTCCGACAGTGACGAAAGGCTGATTAAAAGGTTTCGGTCTTAAAGTATTTTTCTTTAAGTGATCGCTCGTCGTTTCGAGGGAGCCACTTCCATAAACGAAGAGCATCGTCTGCAGCCTCTTTACGGTGCCAGACGTCGAGTTGAACCTTTTCTTTTTTTGGTAACCAGACGAGAGAACAGGATACAAGTCTTTGAAACGCTATTTGTGATTTTTCAAGGTTTTTCAGAGCACCGCATCAAAAAACATGGACAGACACACAAAACTGTGTCCACCATCTGCTCTCTGGCCCAGATGAAAAGCTCCACATTTTCTTTTTTTGATAGCAGATTACCTCTGGCTGAGCAAACAAACAAAACATGCTGCATAATTAGACAAATCAATAAACAACGGGGAACAGAGGAGCCTTGAAAGAAAAATGAAAAACAGAGGGAGGAGTCTTTTATATATATATAAAATATACATAAAAAAAAAAGCATTGTTGATTTTCGTCATCAACAATTCGCACTCGCTTTTTTTTTTTCATTTTCAGAAACTGCTTTCATGCGTCTGCAGGAACGATGCTACTCCCATCCAGGTTAGCATCGGAGAATGGTTTTTCTCTTCCGCACGACTTTTCCACGACACGGCTGAGCACAGGTTCAACAACCGACTTCGAAACAGTTTCGAAGTTTTGGGTGGGAGCGGGTGGGGCGGGGGCGGGGGGGTAGGGGGGTGGGGGGCGACCCCCCCCCCCCCGATCACGTTTTCCGGAGCTCATGCTACCGATCTCCGATCAACTTACCGGAGCGTCGCGGCCCAGAGTTTCCGTTCTGGACCGTGGCGGCCGGCGCCGCCCTCCGCCTCTTCATGGAGAGGTGGGCTAAAAAGCCTGCATGTGAGGAACAAGAGGGGGAGGAGGAGGGAGGAGGGAGGATGGAGGAGGATGGAGGAGGCTTGAAAAGCGCCGTTAGGATGGCGTCCCTCTCCGGAGGCTTTCCAATCCTGTATAACTCGGCAATATGACGATTTTCTTTTTTTGTACTTTTTATTTCCTGGTTTGAACGCCGGGGTTGTTGTTTTTAAATTTTTAAATTTTTTATAAATAGAAAGAAAAACGAGTAAACTTTGCTCCGTCTTCTGCGTATCTCCCTTTGACTTGGGATTTGTTTTACTTGCAGCCGTTGTTTGATTTATTTGCATTCAGCTGGAACGACGTCTTGATGCTTTGATGGAACTTGTATGAATGTAATTGCTTCACTTTGTGTAGAGACAGAAAAATAAATACTATTAGACACTGCAGCTTTCCCCCGACGTGGAACAAACTACCTGTTAGATATCAGCTCAGTTAATACTTTTAAAAAGAAAGCTCTAAACATTTCTCTTCACTTTCACCTTTACCTAGCTGGTCTTGAAGCTCTCCTGCACTTTCAACTACAGTTCCTTTAAAATACATATCGCTTATTTTATATTTGAACTCTATTTGTGTTTAATTTGATGCATTTTATGTTTCGTATGCATCTTATTTCTTTTCTATATTTCTAAATGTTCCTTTATATCTGTTTTTAAGTGAAACACTGCGTGTGTGAAGCACTTTGAGCTGAGTTTATTATTGTTATCATTATTATTATTACTATTATAATCCCTTCTCATCCTTATATTCAAGTTGTTCACCTTGATTTCACCTAATAAATCCTCAGGATTGTTTTTCCCGTTGACTTGCGTGCTCATAATAATCACATATCGTCGATACTAATATACGTTGAGGCTCTCAAGGAAAAAACTGGGTAAACTTATTTCTGTGCTCGAGATTTGAATCACAAGAGATAATCACAGCAGAAACAACGAGCGTTTAAGTGCTCGTATCTGTTGAATAAAACACAGACACAGTTTGCTCCACCGAATCTAAACTCAGCACCAGATTTGTCGGCCGTGATCCTGAACACACACACACACACACACACACACACACACACACACACACACACACACACACACACACACACACAAAAGAGGATCCGTAACCTGCTGGACGGATAAAAGGAGCGCCGACAAATTGGGGAGATACGAGGGAACAAAAAAAAACTAAAGTTATTGGCACACAAGCGCAGTTCTGATAAGAGCTGAATGAAAGAAGGAATTAATCTGCACGGAAAGCCATCTCCCTGAAGTATTCACACACACACACACACACACACACACACACACACACACACACACACACACACACACACACACACACACACAATGAAACTTGGCCTGCTTCGACCTTGAGCAAGGAAATGAGAAACAGAGCTGTGACCCACACCTGTGCACACCGCAGAGGATTTCCTCTACGATACACACCGACTCAGTAACACACACACACACACACACACACACACACACACACACACACACACACACAAAAGAGAAATTACAACAACATGATATGATGTAATGGAAATTTGCAAGTGTTTGAGGCTGCCGGGATAAAAAAAAAAAAAAAAAACTGAAAGATTCAAAACAACGTCAGCTGTCAATCACGGAGGCCGACGGGACGTTAAACAGCCGTCAAAACATCCACCGCGAAGAAAACCGTCAACCGCCAAACACTCGTTACTAATTCCTGACACCTCGAGTCTGTTATCGGGCCGGTGTTCAGTTTCATTCACTGGAAAAAAAAAAAAAAGGGTCAAGGATAAAACTTCCAGGATCGGATTCATTACGAAAATGTCGATGGAAGCCGTCAGTCCTCCGCTAATATCCAACCAAGAAACAACAACAACAAATTATCTTCACAAAACATGTCTGACAGGTTTTTCAGAGGACTTCGCCTTTTGAAATATCAAAAAAGGAGAATTAGCAATATATTTCTACATGAATAAAAAAAAGCAAATAATGAAAAACATAGCTTTTCTTATATATAGATATATATATATATAAAAAAAACAAACAGAGTATATGTATTGAATGTCTGAATTTCTCAAGAGCACCGAGGTCGTTTTATTCTGAATAAAGTCTCAATAAAAGTAAGAAAAGAGTGACAGCGGCGGTAGAGGGAGGTTTTCAGTGATAGTCGAGGTGGCTGCGGTAGTTTTTAGAGACAAAACCAAGAAAGAGGACGAAACGTTAAAAACTCAACGAGAAAAGTACATTTCATACAGGAAGCAGTTTAAAGCTGCATTTACACAAGAATCCACGAGCCTCCGACCAAACCCACTCCACACGATTAAACTTCAAAAGGCTGAACGAGCTTTTCCTCGAGTTTCGATTTTGTGTTTTGGAAAGCCCGCGTCGTAGTTGCTACGTCGTTACCGCGGCAACCGATGCGGATAGGTATTCGGTGACGTCTTTAGACGCGCCAAATTGTTTTTATCCTAAAAGATGCCTGAATGTGGCTAACGAACGGTATTTTGACAGATTTGTCTTGCTGACGTTTTTTGTATTTTGGCGAACAGCGCGTCCAGATTCGGTTCAAACGACCCGACTCAGCTTTTTATTTGTTTATTTTGGGGCCGACCCCTTCCTTACCTGTCTTGTGACGATGGTGATGATGGTGGTGGTGGCGGCGGAGGTGGTGGGCGGAGATGTGGACGTGCTGGGCCAGGACGTCGGCCAGCCTGCCGCCGGCGGCCGCCCCGCTGCCCCCGCTGCGGGTGGAGGAGGAGGAGGAGGAGGCCGTGGACGAGGTGGTGGTGGTGGAGGAGGTGCCGTGGATCGCCCGGCTGATCCAGTGCTCCATGCTGATGCTGCCCTCCCGGCTCGACGAGGTCCCGCCCCCGCCGCCGCCGCCGCCTCCTCCTCCGTCCTCCTCGTCTTCTTCTTCGCCGTCTCCCCCCTCGTCTTCGTCGCCTCGACCCTCGCCCTCCGAGCCCGAGGAGGTGTCTTGAGGAGGACGGGAGGGACGGTGGAGATGACGAAGATGAAAGAGGAGAGAAGTGAAATAATTGTTAATCAAACCATAGAATATAATCGATGTTTAATTCATCCGATCCTGATGGTCCAGTAGATAATGTGCTTTATTTATTTATTTATTTTAATACAGTTTGTTTGTTTGTCCCCCTCAAAGGATTCAGCTGCCTTCTGTTTGAAGTCGCTGCAGGGCAGGGACGGAGGAAAGTTGGTTTTTGGAAGCTGAAGAGTGTGTGTGCGTGTGCATGTGTGTGCATGTGTGTGTGTGTGTGTGTGTGTGTGCGTGTGTGTGTTTCCCGTGAGCGTGTTTTGCATGTGATTTCCATACAGCCCCACGGCATTATGGGACTGATAGTGGTGATATGCATAAAAAACAGAAGCTGACCTAGTTCTCAAACACACATGCTCTGTTTGAGAGTGTGTGTGTGTGTGTGTGTGTGTGTGTGTCATAAATATAACACACACACACACACACACACACACACACACACACACACACACATTCAAACTTGCAGTTTTAAGCTTTTACATAGAGCTCGGCGTCGCAGCGTATTTCCTGTTGTTTCTTTTTACCTCACACGTACTCTTATGGGTTTGTTTTCATTACTAAAGGATACAAACAAGATGAAGCGAAAGTTTGAGGCGCGAGAAAGAAGGAACGAGGAGACGCTTTTTGACATCGTTAATAAATCGTCCTCCTCGCCTCATCCGTGAACGTGAAGCAGCGGTCGTAACGACGTACCGGATCGCCGTCCCAACGCTGCTCGTTCTGCTCTTAAACAGCAACGTCCCAGTTTATAGAGGACGAACCGGTAATCATCACGGTAACGTATCATCATGCACATCATGCAGTCCTCAATTAATGGCAGGCAGTTAAACTCTGGAGCTCTTTAGGTTTTATTACTTTATGGCATTTGATTGATGGAAAATGTCAAAAAAAGAAGAAACCTCGAGACACTTTCATTTCAGTTCTCTGCAAAACTCGACGAGATTCCTTTGAAAAGTGGAATAAAAATGTAACGTTTCCATGTTTTCTGATCCCAGATGTTGTCCAGTTGACTTACTCTGCATTCGTGTCCATAGTATTGTAAAGCTTGTGACTTTAAATGCATTTGGGAGATAAAAGTCAGTAAATTCCCCAGATTATGAAAAATAAAAAAACGTTTAATATTCGTCATAACCACTTGGCCACCAGAAGTTTTTTTGCGACTAAACCAGAACATCATAAAGTAATTAAACCGTTGAGGACTTTCCCTCCTGAAATCAAAGAGAAAGCTCCAACGGTTCAACACGTGAAGGTGTTTTAAGAAGCAGTAAAAAAGTACTTTTACTACATTTAAGACAATAAATACAGAAACTTCGATATTAGTTGGAATCTCTGCGAATATTTTCTGTGTTTTGGACCTTTTTTTTAGCTTCCCATGTGTCTGATGTAGTTGAGTTTAATGACGCACTTCCTAAAAGGTTTACAAAAAAAGACTTTATAAATTCACCTCACACTCCGGTAACGCTGCACTCCATAAAAGCTGTTCATAGGAAATTAATAAACCTGCATCATAAAAATCAGTTCAACTGGAAAATCCCAACTGTAATAAAGCAAAGGAAAACTGCTGTGCTAAAAAAAAAAAGTAAAATAAATCTCAAACTCATCAGGAGAGGAAATCATAAATCTACTTTCCAATAAGAGCGTTTTCATTTTCCAAAACCTGTTTTTATTCCCAAAGTCCACAAAGCAGTTTCTCCTTTTTCTTGCCCAGTTGACAGTCTGAAGTGTCGATCAGCTGACGGAGCAGAGCGAACCGTCCAATCAATGAAGGCCCCATTCAATCACCGACCGACGTGATTGGAGGACGTCGATGCTGCAGCTTTTTTTTCCCTCCTGCTCATCACTTCAACTTGAATGCAAACTGATTCTTTTTTTTTTTTTTTTTTTTTTTTTTTCTCATCTGCGGTTAAAATAATTGGCACTTAAAAAAACATCCATCAAAACTTAAAATGCTCCTAAATCACACGTAACGAGAGCGGAAAGGTTTCCAAGCCGACCGCATTTGGACGAGCCGATGATCTTTAGTAACGACTGAAAGCTTTAATTCTGGTTGGAGTGTGTTGTAAAGGTGTGTGTGTGTGTGTGTGTGTGTGTGTGTGTGTGTGTGTGTGTGTGTGTGTTTTTTTCTTCTCTACCTGGTGGTGTGTAGGCGTCCATGGAGGTCTGTACCACCAGCGACCGCCGCTTCGACGGCATCGGCACCGCCATCTTTCTTTCTTTGTGCTTCGCCAGCGCCGCCTGCACCGCCTCGGTGTGCACATCTGGAGACCATCACAAACAAACCAGCACAAAATCATTTTGACTAAAAGCTTTAAAAAAAAAAAACTACAGAACTACGACACTTTTTGTTGAATCATCAATGGAGAGTTTTTTGGTTTTTTTTTAATGTTCAAACGTGTGTAGAATATTTGATGACAGGAGATACTGAAACCAGATACACATTGTGGTTTACTTGAGGAAATGGTAAATATTAATATCTTGTATCCTCCATTTTAGAGAATGGGTTAAACCCCCACCGCTGTGGTCCTTTAATATCAGTCAAATCAAATCAAATGGACAGAAATTCAACTAAGTTTTGCTGTGAAATATATATTCTGCATATAAAAACATATAACTATGATATTCAAATAGATCTGAACCGAATTTCCTCATTCGCCTGGATATTTTTTTTAATTTTTTATAACAATTAATGCATTTACTCATCAACTTTACTCCGGAGTATAATTTTGAGGCAGTTTATACTTCAACCACATTTCAGCAGGGAAACAATTAAACGTTTTTTGCTCGACTGAATTTATCTGAAATCTATAGTTACCTGTCAGTTCGCTCTTTACTTTTCAAATTAAGATTTTAGATACAAAAAACTTGTGATAAATATCAAATATGTAATGCGTTAAAGGTTAAAACTGTCGTTTCTGATACTTTTAGCTTGTGAGCCCTTAAACATTTTTTAAAAAAGGATCACCAGGGGGCAAAATACACAAGATTTTATATATAAAAAAAATAAAAATACAAAGATTAGAAAGAAGTCCACAACATCCACAAAGATTGAGAACCAGAACTTTGTTCTAGAGCTCTGATATTCGGTGCAAACATCAGGGGAGTTAAATCAGAGAGAAATTAAACTCGGTCCATCGAGATAAAGCGGCGAGATAACGCTGGGATTGTTTTGAATGCCGTCCACCGCCGGCAGAAGGCAAGAAAAAAGAAAAAAACACAAGAAAACTTGGAGACGGCGGGCCGCTGGCACGATAATGACATAAGTAAAGACGTTAGTCAGAATGAATGGGGGCTCACAGATGTTCGAATGTGTGCTTATGTTCGGGCAACGGAGGTAAGTCAAACCTCAAGTGCACGTTTATTGTCTTTACGGGTTTGACTGACTGCGAAAGGGAGCTCGTTGTGTTTAAAGGTGCTCACACAGCTTTTCTTTTTCACTTTAATGGGTTAAAAGGTTGTTTTTTTACTTCTTTCTCCGACAGCATGTGGCGACGTTATAATAAACGTAAGCCGAGGTTGTTTTTTTCTTACCCACCGGTCCTCGAATTCAAACCCTTCAAACACCAGCTTGTTTCTTTTCTTTTTTTGGACGATTGAATATAACAGATTACCTTATGAATGAAAGGAATTTAGCCCATTTAAAAATCTTCACTTAATCCCGTGTTAATCTTTCGTCGACACCAGATGGAAGAAGGAAAACCAAACTATGTATGTTGCAAGAGCCGCAGAAGATTTGTCAAAAGCTTTCTCCGCAGATCCAAGACAAACACGGGAGCCCGTTTCTATGCCGAGTGAAGTCATGTGAAGTCATCATCGAACCCTACAAGACCCCATAATTTATCCAAAACCACCAAATGAGAATAAGGGCCGCCGCCAAATAGTCGACTAAGCGTTACTTAGCGAGAAGAGTTTTTGTCGGCCGAAGTTTCCGTTCGTCGTTTTCGTCACAGGAAAATAAATAAAAGACCCTCAAATTAAGGATCTGCAGCTCCTTCAGAGACGTTATGAATAAGTTACAGAAAAATCAGTTAGTTGTTAGCCTGGTAGTCAATAATCTGTTTGCAGCTTCGACAACAGATGCTATCAGGCTCCGATACAGTAAACTACATATTTAAATCACTAAATCAACGTAATAAACGTACCATAAGTTGGTACTAAGGGGCTTGAACGGTTAGCTGCCCAGGAAAATCTTAAGTAAGTAACAATTGATTTAAATCTTAAAGGCACTGGAGGTCATGAAATACTTCACTCCAAATAAACAAATGTAAACCTGAGAAGGAAAACTTGTCTGTTTTGTCAGTTTCTCAAAGATGTTCCCCTTTAAGCTAATTAATGCCCATAAAGAATCTTTACGTCAGCGTTCTTCTCCATATATGACACATGATATTAATACAACCTCCATATATTAAAGTACTAAAGAGTTTTAGTAGCTGTAAAAGATTTAATTACCAATATGTAAATGTATGCAGTAAAAACCTCCTAATTACAATAAGTCACCATCGGAGGAAACGTGGAAAGTAAAATTGAAATAGATTTTACGATGTCATGTCACGTAACCGTTATGTTAATAGGGAGATTAATGAAGCTAATTAACACAGTTATGAACAAATATTTGTCTTGATGTCACAAAATTAATACGAGATTAAAAAAATGTTAGTTAATCTGCTCTGACAGCCAGATGAAGAAGAAAACGTTCGTTACCGGATCTGTAACGTTCGTCTCTGGAGCCAGACGACCGCCGGCGGTGGTAGCGGGAGGACGAGGGGGTGACCGGCGTCCTCCTCTCCTGGCCCGTGGACGGATCCATTCCTGAGGAAAGAGAAGCTCACGTTAGACATTTTTTTAGCCTTCGTACATTTCTGATTGTTTTACCAGGTCCGAGCCGAGCGGCAACAAATGAAGAGTCCAGTCCGTAAGAACGGCGCCCTCTTGTGGATATTCACGACAATCGGAACTTGATATTTTCTTCACGAGTTGTGACGTCGTTTATTGACGTTTACGGAAAGGTCAGAGGTCGTGGAAGTTCCTGATCGGTTGGATGTTCAGCTGATAGATTGATATTTTAGTCACGTGGAGTTCGTCTTCGTAACTTAAATAACAGCCTTCGTCTGAGGAAAATGTTGATCTTCCCATCGGCCTCGCCGTTTCCCCCAACGTGTCTTTGCATTTCCCGCATTACGTTACCCCGTAAATTGTTAGCCTCTGTGGCTTCCAGACGCCGTCCACGTTGCTGTTGCTTAGCAACAGCTTCTGTTTTTTTGTTTTTTTTAACGACTTGACCGCTCGATCGCCGAGCGTACGGCAAACACGACTTCCCGCGTTGTGACCAACGAGCTCGCGACTTCCACTTGAACGCAGAAATGGTTTGCGTTGGAAATAACTAACCAGCGACTATACAAATAAAAAACAATTTACAAGTCACACAACCAACAATCAAAACATTATTAAATAACTATATTTTTTTATTAAAAAAAAAAAGGGACTCTTATGAGTTGCAGCACACACATGCAGACATTCACGCTCACTCAGAGAGAAAACCCACCACGCTGCACACCGATCAATAAGTCTGATGATAATAACCACCCTGTAACTGACAGCTACGAGCGCTCCACCGCCGCTGATCTACGACCGGCCTGCTCGGCTTCGCGCTTCCACCCTCGTCCGTCTTCATTAGAGCTCTCAGCGCGGCCTGGCAGCGCCGCCGGTGCTCAGGAGAGACGCTAAAAGTTGATTAGCCGACCATTTAACGACTACCAGGCAGCACGGCGATATACGACAAGTCTGGGAAATACCTCGCTTTCTTGTTTCCTCCGGGGAGTCTGGAGGAATGGATTCCCCCCCTTCCTCCTGCCTCACTCCCCTTTCCCTTTATTCACTCACTCAGACTGCTCGCAGCGATTGGTTTCATTGCCTACTCGCTCATTATGTAATAAAATCGAGGCCTCTTGTATCCACGGCAAAGGCAACTTCTTCCTGAAGATTTGACCTGCAATTAAAATATAAAAACTATCAAATTAATGGATAATAAGGTTGGTCAATTTTTTTTTTAATGCGTTTAAAATACCAACCCAGTATCACTGCAAAGCGTGAAACAGACACGCCCGTTCACTACCGCAAAGCGTGAGATAGCAACGCTTTGGGCTGGCTAGGCGTGACACTTACACGTTTTGAAAGCGTGAAACTTACAAATGTTATGTGACGAAGGATCATGTGACCAAAGTCCCACAACAGATGTATTGAGACCAAGTACAAAGGATATTTTTTGGTCCACAGCAGGAAAACGTGTAACCGTCACGCCTAGACAGGCCAAAGCGTAACTATCTCACGTTTTGCTGTGATGGTCGGGTGTGTCTATTTCACGCTTTGCTGTGACACAGGGTTGCAAATACAAAACAAAAAGGAGAATCTTGACTATTTGAAGCCCAGACACAGGATCTACAAAACCAACCACATCTGCAAAATAGTTGAAAACTAAAGAATCCCATTCAGCTTAATAAAGTTTTACCAGACAAGCCGGCTTCTTGAGGGTTTCTGACAGTGAACGGAGAGATCAAATAATCCATCCGTTACATCCAGGCACACCAAAGAAGCTTTTTACAAGCTCCACAATCAGAAGAGGAATTCAAAATACTTTTCAAAAAGAGAAGTTTCATGGTTTTTTGAACATTCTTTGATTAACTCTCATCAGAACCGGCCTTTAAAGACAATATTTACCAGACAGGACCTCAAGGTCTCAGAGCAAATTCAACATTTACTCCACTGGGCGCACAACTGTCGAGAAACTGATTCCGGCGATGGATTGTCTCCGCTCCTTTGAACTGCGGAGAAATTCTCAATTCCATTCATACACGATCGTAAGGAAAATATTGGATGATTCACGACTGGATGTTTAAAATGTAAGAATAATTTCTCGATTTTTGCCAGTAACTTTGGATCTAGATGGCAAAATACGTTTTGTATGTTCATGACCCGAACAGATTTGTGTACACGATCTTTTCTGATTTATATACTCCACCTTATCGCTTGGTAAATGGCTGCTTTTAATAGTGTGAATGGACTGCGTATCGTTTGTTTCCTCTAACATGGTTTGGGTTTGAAACATACCAATAAAGTGACGGCTGGGAAAACACAAGGAAGCAGCTGACGTTCACCTATCCGACATGACGTTAACTGCCCAATTAATCCCTGTCCATCCAACGCTCTCCACAACAAACAAATACTATTTGACCCTGACGGTATTAGACCTCCCACACAGAGAAACCTTAAAGGAAATCAATGCACGCCTCTTATTTATTCGATTTGTGTCATTCACTGCTGACAGAAAGACAATAAATCCAATCTAGACCTGAGAAGTGAAGTGGACAAACCAGATTCCTTTCAACCGCCACTCAACTACCTTAAAAAGTGAAACCAAACAACAACAGGCTGCAGTAGCCAAAAGTGTCTGATGTCTTTGAACAGCATTAAAGAAAAGAACAATAAAAAATAAAAAATACGGCAACCGGCTGCAAAGCTTTTTTGAGATTACTCAACCAGCAGGTGGTGAAGTAACAAAACATTTTGAGTTAAAATGAAAGGTTCTCTGAACAAAATAATATACAGTGCTGTTGATGTATTTTTTTTTCAATCTATCAGACCACAACGTTTCTAATATAAAACATATTAATGTAAGTATTTTGTTATTTAAGCACGAGTTGATCTTAAAAGTAATCTTAAATTGGACAAACGTTAGATCACCCTTTGGTTAAACTTCTAAACCCAAGTTTACGCAAACAAACAATAAAACATCCATAAAGAAGTTAATAATACATTCAATTTACAGATGAAAACAACAAATGTACAAAAGGTGCAGATTCCCATGAACAGTAAAAGCATCATTGTACGTGAGGAGATAACAATAGGATGATAAAGACCTAAATATTCACCTCATGAGAGATGATGTGTCTATTTTGATCAGTGGCTACAATAAAAAATGTCTTCCAGTACAATGAAAGCCTTCCAGCAGTATAAATATCACCGTGGAAACACAGAAGACTGAAGTCTCTCTCCAGTTTAAAGACTCTCAGCTGTTCTTGGTGTAATAATTTAAGGTTTGCAGTGTGTTCCAGATCAAAGACAAGAAGAAGAAGAAAAAGCCAACAAAGGCCTGAATTCATCATCAAAAAAATTAAAAAAAAGTTCCACGGCTTACAGCCGGTCATGAATAAGAGATGAACAGCGTGTCGATGTTCTCGGAGGGAAACTACATAAATGCTGAACAGAGTAAAAAGAGCGGTTGATCTCAGCCAAATTAGACGCGGTGAGTAATTTCTAATAACCTTTGCGTCAGAAAAATGTCCAGATGAGTCTGTAAGTGTTGACGGCATATGGGTCCAAAATAACTTTCAGATCATTTCAAACCATTTCCTGGAAAGAAAAATCACTAAGTACGAACAAAGAAGCAAATTTCACCTGGAATAAAGTCAAGAAATTACTTCTGTATTTACATGGTTTTAAATAGTTTTTTTTTTTAATAATTTCAATGACATTCTTAAAATCATTACTAAATTACATTACAACATTATCACGCTATGTTTACCTGGTAGAAGGTGTTGAACTTTCATCAATAGTCATACAACAGTAGATAATCCACTTTTCATAAGATTTCTAGTTTCCAAGAATTATCAGTTTGTCTTTTCAGTATTGTCAGTATTTGTTTTGTTTTCTTGGCGTTTATATTCCTGTTAAAAGAGAGTTTTTCGTTCCCAATGACGGACTTTGCTCTTCCTGTTAAAGGGGAGTTTTTCCTTCCCACTTTTGGAGGTTTTTCTTCCCGTTAAAAGAGGTTTTTTTCCTCCCAGCTGCTCACGTAGGAACTTTTGTTATGTTAGGTTCCTTCTACACTTTACTAAGTGCCCTGAAATAACTTGCATGTTGATTTGGCGCTGTATAAATAAATGGAATTACAAAATGATTGTCCACCGTGTGACGTACAGGTGATCTACAACAGAACCGGCGTGGAGCGGTCGAGTGAACGTGGTCTGGACTCTGTGGAGGAGAGTCATTGTCTTTTCTGAACCGTTGGATGCAATTTAGTTTTGGGTTGGATGAAGTTCATGTAAGAAAAAGGCCTCAGCGAGCCGGTCGCCGTCAGCCCGGAGAAAGTTGTTCCAAACTCTCCCAATCCGACCGGTACCCAGTAGAATTAGGTTCTTAGGAGTACAATCTCTGACTGCAGTTTCGGGAGGGTGAATGTACGAACTGCAGTTACGTCCAGCAACTACTTTATTGTTTTCTTACGTCCCCCCAAAAAAGAAAAACCAACCCTGTACATTAAAAAGGGCAATAATCAATGACTTTTCAACTCGGGACGGCGAACTGGACCTCGTGACATATCAAAGTCCTTCTTAAGTCGACTGAAGCTGGTGTGTTATGTTAAACTGTGTAAATCTGGGTTACTGTGGGAAATCTTTTACTTTGAAAACGCTTTTTAATCAAACCGTGTCACTTGACTGCATAGCGAGCCTTTAGCACTGAAATATAAATGAGGGGGGGAGATGGAGGGGGGGAGAAGGAAACTGTGTGTGTTTTATAGAGAAGAGAGAGAAAGAAGGTATTGTGTTGTTAAGTGTGTCGGAAAAGAGGGTCTGAAAATGAAAGAAAGGGGGTATTGTATTATGTCCACAAATAAATGTGTGTGTGCGTGTGCATGTGTGTGTGTGCATGTGAAGTACATTACAGGACTGAGAAGTTGTGAGGACTCGGACGCCCTTTTTTGAGGGGCGGGAGTGTGGGTGGGTGGGGGGGGGGGGGGCAGGAAATGTAAATCAGGGCTGAAGACTTGGTTTTTGCAGGGAGGCTGAGATTAAGGCTCGGGGTCAAGGTTCAAGGGTCAAGGTTCAGGTAGGTGTCCAGAAAATGAGTGGAAGTCAATGTCCAGTCCTCGGAAGTGATGGAAACACGAATGTGTGTGTGTGTGTGTGTGTGTGTGTGTGTGTCATCGGGTTTTCCCCCACAGCGAACTGAGGTCGACCCCCCCCCCCTCTCCCCCGCTGGGCTCGGATGTGAATACCACACATTTTCTCCCATCCCACACCCCTCATTCCTTCCCATAATGCACTTCCTGACACTTCCATCCCAGCCTAAGAGGACATACACACTCTCTATCTGTCTCTTACACACACACACACACACACACACACACACACACACACACACACACACACACACACACACCGGTTTATTCCAGTAATAGCTTTGGTCGGTGCCAGTGTGACGTTTCAGTCCCGTTCTCAGCGGTCTCGTCTGCAAAATGGACTTTTAGATCGTTCGTGGTCAAAACAAACACTCAATGGTCGTGCATTTGTGGTGTACCCCCCCGCCCCCCCCCACCCCCCGCCTCCCCCCTCCAAAAAAAAAAGAAAAAAAGAAAGTCAACTGCTGATCATTTATTAATTATGATGAAGATTACAAATCGCCCTCAGCAGTCTGCAGTTTTATTCTGGGAGAAAAAAAACAAATCCTAAGAGCACATAATGGAAATCTAATGAACAAAAACACGTTTTTTGGAGCCGCTACATATGAAGAGGCAGGAATCAGCCAATCGGTGCCTGTTGTTGTTGGTTTACTTGAAAATCTCTGTTTATGTGCCTATTATCAGCATCGATCCATGTCTGCGTTCGGAAACCTTTAAGTTTAATCGTGTGATATATGGTTCTACGCTTGCTAATGCTGGCCGCATGCTAATACTTACAAAAGTAACGGTAAATCAGAGGCTGCGAATGTCCTAATTACTCGTTGCGTTCAAATGAAACTTGCAAGCGTGTGGTTACGACACTGGAAGTCTTAATGACCCTTTGCTTGCTGTGCAAGAGGGTTTAAAGTCGTGAACACAACGCTGCTAGGCAACGGTAACATGGACGGCGTCTAGAAGCCACAGAGGCTAACAATTTAGCAAACTAGCGGGCGGGGTAACGTAATGCAGGAAATGCAAAGACATAATGACAGAGGGGGGAAGATGAGGTCGTTAGTGCCTCAGCATGTTCCTCAGACGTATTACCAAATTACGTAGAGAAAAAACTCTTTGCAACTAAAATCACAACATTCAAAATCCAACAAAAAAAATGTAACTTATGTCGCCGCCGCCGTTTCCGTAAACGTTAAGCAGATAACGTCCAAAACTCGTGAACGCACTCGTACCGAAAATGGGCGCGTTTGCATTGACACCATTTTTGCATTATCTACAATAACGGTGATCTTCAGATAACTTTGTTTCTTAATTATCGTGACGATGGACGACCATCAGTTTTACTTCCCGAGTGAAGTCGTAAAGAGTTATGAAGCGTTAGCGTTTGTTGGCATTAGCCCCGCCCACTGCCAGTACTAGCCGTGGTGCTGACGTCGTTCTTAAACAAAGAAGCGCTGAAGATAACGTCCCTCGACCAGATACAGCCACTGTGAATTATCAACCTCAAAAAGAAATGTGGTTTCGGACCCTTGAAACAGCCTGCGGGGCCCCTGGGGGAACAAAAAATACCCCTCGCCGCTTCAAAAAGCTTCAGATGCGTGACCAACATGTTCTGTTGGACTTTTTCCCGCTTAAACATCCTCGACACGTAAAGACGAGGCAAAACTGGATGAAAGAAAAGAAATATACTCAACAAAAGTGCAGCAAAAAAAAAAAAAAGTTGAATTTCACGCATCAAAGTCCAGCAAGTACAAAAAGGGCGACAAAATTAATTGGATTTTTTTCTATTCTGTATTTTTTGTTTTTGATTTTCTGCTTTACTTTTGTTGTTTTTGAAAGAGATTTTTCATCTGATGAGGAAAAAGCTGCAGGTGATGCACGGTCATGCTGGTTTTTGCAGAAATGTAAAAGTTGCTCTGACAAAAACAAAAGCAGGAAGTAAAAAAAGGGGGAATAAAAGTTGTTTTTACCTGGTGACTGAGGGAAGTAGGCTCCAATCAGCTTGGATCGCTTCTTCTCATAGCCCTTCTGCGTGATATCGCCTGTCGGACAAAGAAACAGAGAGAGGAGAAATTTTTTTTACTTTCCACATTCTTTGTACATGAAGTCAAATCCTCTGGTTGCATCAAACTGACAGCAGAACATAAAGAATCCACCATCCGTTCATAAATTCATCAAATAAATGACAAAGAAACTAAAAGGCTGCACTGAAATCGATATTTTCCTAAAAAAAAAAAAACACTACACTACGCAGTTAGTTTGCATGTGCATAAATTTAGAGCCCAAAGTACTGCAGGTGCACTTAATTCACCCGTTCACAGTGCGACAAACCACCTCAGGAAAAAAAAAACCTGCTGACCGATCTCCCCGAGTGATAAATCGAGGTGCCATCAGCAGATTTTCCACAGCGGCACAAAAAGCACATCTGAATCCAATAACCCCAAGTTTTTTTAAATTTTTTTTTATTGTTCTTTTTTTTATCACTGACAAATACTTTGTGGGTGAAATCAGGCAACAACTTAAGAGGGAGGGCAGCGAGAGAGAGAGGCACTCTGGGATTTGGAGTTTTTAAGAGGATTTTTTCTTTCTTTTTTTCTTTGATGGCAAATCAAACGCAAGTGATGGAGGTCGAGTGTAAAAGCTGGTAATGGAGTTTGTAAAGTGCTGAATGGCAGATTAACTATCGAAGCCCGTCGATCACATTGGTAATAAAAGGAGGAGGGGGTGTTGGGGGGGGGAGAGGGGTGGTAGTGAGGGAGGACCACTCAGTGGAGACACTCGTCTCTGTGTTCCCATCTGCTGCTACGGATCCTTTTTTTGCTCTATATTTTTATACGTAGTTAATTATTTATGTAATATAATATGGCTGAATATTGTTTTCTACACAATTTCTATCTTTCTATCTCTGTGGAGAAAGTCCACATGAAACTCTGTCGGACCGGGTGTCTTCGTGACGCCTGTTAGGGGGCAAAGAAGGTGAAAAATGTGCAGAAAAAACCGAAAATTTCCACCATTATAAGTGCTAAATGCAACTTTTTGAATTTTACATATCATTTTCTGAGCATTTAGCTTACTTAAAATCTTTTTTTTTTGCCACATTCATATTTTTAAATGCCCTTTGGGGGCTCTAAGAAGCACAATAACCCTGCGTTTCAGTATCCATAGTAACATACTACTTAGTAGAAAAAGATTTAGCACGTCCCGGTACGTAGTATGTTAAATGTAGCGTGGCCAGAAGTACCAGGATGTACTACAACCGCAGTTCTGACCCACAATCCTTTGCAGCAGCGTCTTGAGTCGCCAGAGAGAGTCGGTGGCGCTGAAGCTCCGCCCCCAAAAAAAGGCTACGATTAGCGTCAACGCTTTTAGTTTTTTTTTCCTTCTCCTGTAAATTTGATCTTATGTCATTTTTCTCTTTCACACATAACTTTTAATGCCGCTCACGTTGCATGCGGTTTACCGAGTGATATTTTGTCTTATTTGAATGTTCTGCGTGCTTTTTAATCTCAGCACAAATGTGCTTCAGAAGCATATATCGTTTCTTTTCTGCGAAATACAAAACTCTTGAAATATTTTCCTCCTGCAGCCTAAATGTGTTTTTCCGTAAGCGGCCTGAATTGTCGCGACAACTGTGACAGACGTCTGATGAGCTCTGGAACAATCTCAGGATTTTCTCTGACGGGAGAGAAGATGACTCAGTAAAATAAATATTTCTTTAAAAAAAAATTAACTCAGAAATGAACAGCGTTGAGCTGAGTGACGCTAAACCGCCAGCGGATTTGTCGAACACGGCGGGAAAAAAAAAAAGAGAAAAAAGAAGCTGTTTGCGTGGGTGACTCGACAAATCCTTCTTAAAACACACAAACTGACTGACTGACTGGCCTCGGATGGAGACGCCCGACTGTGTGGCACAGACGTCATCTGTGACGGTGTGTGTGTGTGTGTGTGTGTGTGTGTGTGTGTGTGCGTGTGTGTGTGTGTGTGTGTGTGTGTGTGTGTGAAGGCAAAGCACACGGCAATAATTAGCATCTCCGGTCGGGGATCTGAGCGCCCTGCAGAGACCGGAGAAAGAAACTGGCAAAATGTCTGTTTGAGAAGAGAAAGTAGAAACGCAGAGGATGAATAAAAGGAGGTCTGACCTTGTTTTTAACTCTCTGTGACACACAAACACTTCATTTAATTGGGTTTTTTTTTTGTTTGTTTGTTTTTATCATTCAAACAGTCAGTCAGCTCCTTAAGTGAAAAATCTCTAAAAAACAACAACAAAATAAATATAGTCAAATAACCGACATTCTGCTGTTGAATGATGGATGAAGACATTCCTACTTCAAGCTCGCTTCTCCGACCTCGACTCCAAATCAAAAGTTCGTAAATGTAAGAAAAAACAACAAAGAAAAGACTAAACTGAGTGAATTAAAAGTAGAAGCTTTTTATTGATTTATTTATTTATTATTATTGATCTGGCCACATTCAAAATCCCAACTGAAAAAAACACCTTCTTTAAAGCTGCTTTTTAACGTTTGATTCATATTGTTTTTGTTGTTTTACTGTCATCAGTAATGTGATTATTGTGATTTTATACTTTTTATTGTGTTGTTTTTGATCGTTTTAACCTGTAAAGTGTCTTTGAGTGTCAAATCGCCACAAAAATAATATTATCATTATCATCATTATTATTATTGTATAATTCTCTGAGCACCACGTCCTGCGTTTGAGTGCCTCTTTGACTGGTCTGAAATATGCATGCCGCAGCCTCGATGGCAGATGTATGACCTCGCTATAAGCAGCCCGTGAATTATTGACGATCAGACGTCACACACACACACACACACACACACACACACACACACACACACACACACACACTGCAGGCTGCAGCTGACGTTGGGCTGCTCTCAACCTTCACCTTGAAGTCGAGCACAGATGTACAAAATCCCTCATTTGCTACGGCCGTGTGTGTGTGTGGGGGGGGGGGGGGGCTACTACACATGTCACCATGGCAACAGATGGTGCAAGGACTGCCGCGTTATGCAATCAGAAGTGAATGTCCACGTGAGTTCGCGAGTCATTTTTTGGGCACACACCTGTCTGAGTGTTTATCGGCGGTGTAAAGCACAAACTTTTGGGCCTTTATCATGAAGCAGTCTCCCTTTTTTTTTTTCCTGGATTTCACGTCTGTCGCACATCTTTACAAACAGCCGCAGAGCTGTAGCGTCTGCATATGAGACATTTATGGAACAGCAGTAAATTGTAGCGTCTACTATAGTTTGGGTGCGAGGCGTTCAGGGGACGTCTATAAATAAATGTAAATTGTCATCTTAAAAAAACCCGAGAGAGATGCATCGCGCAATCAAATCGACTTATAAGGCCAGCGAAGACTCACAGCTGTGACAGACAGAAGTGCTCTTTGAGCTTTGTGTCCAGTTTGTGTTCCTGTTTCAAACGGAGTTTGGATTTTTTTGGTCCGTCACCATCTTTGCTAGTTCGGAGCAGGTTTGGAGCAGGAAGTGACCATATTTGGACGAGCTGGGGGGAGGAGCCAGCGGTGGATCTGACCGATCTGATTTGAAACCTAACGACACTACGCCCCGCCCACCGATAGCTGTAACCTGACTGCACCACAGGCCTGTCAATCAAACAGACACGCCCCCAAAAACAGGTCTTTTTGAATCTTCTTTTCTAATGAATGAGGGATTATTTTCAGATGGACCTCCAGAAAACTAATAAGAAGGAGTGACTTTAGCTAACAACACCGAGATAACTGATGGACACATTTTATTCACTTTGGATTTGATGAGAGAAGTTGAATGGGAGTCTATGGAGCTGGAGGCTTTTTGGAGCCGACCTCTAGTGGCACTCGCTGGTATTGCAGCTTAAAGACACTTTCAGACCCGGAAGCTATACGTCCACTTTTATATACAGTCTGCGGTTGGACCTCACTTTGCTTTTTGTGGACGGAGGGAGTGAATCAGTGCAGCCAGGTTGAACATGTGGTGGACGGACAGACACCAGACGAGTGGAGGAACCTGTGGCAGCAGACTGATCGATGCGGTTTCATGATTAAAGTCCAACGTTACTCTGCATTCAATCGCGGCTCCCAACGTTTTACTCGGCCCGAATCCCCCTCCCACGTTAGAGAGAGTCGGTTTGTGTAGAAGCTTGAAGCCTCTTTGACCATATACAGTCTGAGAGAGGGAGAGCCAGGGGACAACAGAGTGAACGGCAAACAACCATGACAGCGAGAGGGAGGGAGGGGAATATAAAAGAGACGGAAATACGAAGAGAAAGTGAGCAGGAGATAGAAAGAAAGAAAGAAAGAAAGAAAGAAAGAAAGAAAGAAAGAAAGAAAGAAAGAAAGAGCAACGGGGGAGAATGATGATGATAATATGAAGAAACAGAGAGGAGGAAGAGGAGGAAGAGGAGAGAGGGGAGGTGTTGCATCTAACCAGCACCTAAAAAGGAGTTGATTTTATTGTTTCCACACTTCAACACTAGAGATACAGAGAATAGAAAGAGAGAGAGAGAGGAGGAAGATGGAGAGCAATGAGGAGGAGGAAGGAGGAAGAAGAAGAAGACGAAGAAGGTCGAGGTTTCTGTCACGTGACTCTGGACTCATGAAAAACTAAAAAACATCATTTTCTCTGTCTTTCTGTCTCTGTCTTAATATTTCTCTCAAACAGAAACATGAATATTAAAGAACAAAGACAAAAGTCAAAACAAGGACAAGAGCGAAAATAAAAGTGCAATAAAGTCACGTGAGGTCGCGTAGAGAAAATACAGGCATTGAAGCGAGACGCCTAAAAAGTTGAAAAATGTAAGTTTATTTTCAATTATCACCGAGTTGTAAAAGTTTTGCATTCATTTTTTTTTTAAGTCCGAGGCGTTGTTAAAAAAAAAAAGCTTAAAAACATTTCTGGTGCATTTTTATTTATTCCTGATTTTCAAAGGTTTTTTATTTTTTTTTATTAAATGCTGCAAATAGCAAAAAAAATATAGTTAAAATAAACAAAGATAATGAAGAGAGGAAGACAAATATACAACGAGCTCGGCGTCCAATAAAACACACACACATTAACACAGAGCTGAGCCAAGAGGAAACGCCCAAGGACTCCCCTCAGGGAACACACACACACACACACACACACACACACACACTCACACACACACACACACACACACACACACACACACACACACACACACTCACACACACACACACACACTCACACACACACACACACACACACACACACTCTCACACACACACACACACACACACACACACACACACACACACACACACTCACACACACACACAGTCCTGCAGGAACTGTGTGCAGCAGGTGTTTAAAGTGGCAACACGCTGAGTCAGGACTGAAACTCACAGGTAGAAAACACACACACACACACACACACACACACACACACACACACACACACACACACACACACACACACAGAAGAAGAAGTACCTGTTTGTCA